>NW_019525450.1:2107348-2159737 GCF_002814215.2 Seriola lalandi dorsalis
GGGGGGGGGTATAGGTTTAGTACAATCAGTCAAAGCACTTTCCAACAACACTCTCAATCTAAGAAGCTGACAGACCTCTGTGTTGCATTGCCTTCGGTGTTTAATTAATGAAGAAATAATCACTTAATGACATTGGTTTTGACCCATAATAACCCTTTACTATATTAATCTTTGCTATTACATCCTATACCCCCCTCAAATGTATAACTGGATGTATATTACTCATTGTGTTAAGACTTGCTCTGTTCAGGCATGAGGTTAGAGTTCAATCCAGGATATTACATAAGTTTTCAAATAAGAGCCACTTAGTGCCTTTGGGAGCCTTATCAATCTATGTTTATGTCTATTGATAGAGGAACATGTTGACTTTGTTATCTCCTAAAGCCTTACCAGTGACTTCAGTGCAACTATGCCACTACCACTTCAGTGCCACAAGCAGCTGGCATGCTGAAAAGTTTCAGCAGTCACCGCAGACTACAGTTTCATCATGAGGTGGCTTTGAAGTTTGTAGAAATGAAAAAGAAGAGGAAAAAACAAAACAAAACAAAACAAAAAGAAAAGTATTGATAACTGCTTCTGAAAACAGGCACCTTCTGCTGGGAAAGGTAAAGCCTCTTGGGTAAACGATGAGACCCGTAAAACGGTTTTAAGTCGGAAGCTGTTTAATTAGCATAAATGGCAAAAGACTAAACTGAAGCCTCAATGAGATATTCAGACTGAACAGCTACAACAGAGAACTGATACATCATCAGCTTCATCAGATTATTGATTCCTTTCATGAACAAATTTCACTGAAACAGATAATATTAGTATTGTCACTCTAACCACCAAACATTGTACATAGCATTTCTTGTGACTATAGAATGAGCACTTGTGATTTCATTCTTTACAAAGAGATGAAATCAATACAAACCCATTTTCCTGCTCTTGTATTCTGCTCCTTTTTCCGACTGCATTTTAACTTTAAAGCTCCTAATGGGATCACAGTACATTTTCTGGCTGTGTTACAATATGAGCCAACAAGGTCTCAGATTTTTGGGATTAGTCCTCTTGAAGTGAACCAAACACGGAAGGGAAGAACCTTATTGTATGACCTATGCACGTGTATGTTGGTTCATGTGTAAAAGCTTTTTATGTGCAGCGTATTGTGTTTGTACTTTAGTTTTAGTTTAGTAAGTTTTATGTAAAGTACGTGGTGTTTCCTCGTCAATGAAATTTGCCAAGTAAATAAAATGTAAATAAACTGGACTTTTAGATGTCTTTGTATTCTGCTGTGCGCAAAAATCTGTACTCACCTGAAGCTGCAGGTGATAAAGTAGGTTAATGTTTAAACCCACGGCGTTATCTGATGTCATTGTTCGTGCCTTAAAGTACATTTTCAACTTTAAATACTCAACCTTAAACACTCTAATTCTGGTTTCTAAAGGGAAAAATGAAACAGAGAGGGGGGAGGGGGGAATTCAACACCTGGTTCCTCTACTCTGTTCAACTGTCTACGTGAGTGGTTGAGTGCATGTCTGGAGCAGGATTTGTCAGTTGAACTGTGCGGGCTCGAGTAATAAAGGGGCTACTGTCTCGGTGATGACAGGCGTGCTTGGAATCAGACACACACTCTCACTCTCACACTCTCACAGTCACACACACACACACACACACACAACACTACGGTCACAGGCAAAAGTGACATTAAATTTGTGACCCAATGGAGGACAGAGAGAGTCAGAGTGAGAAAAAGGCTTGATGAAAAGGTGAATGTGGTGGTGGTGGGTGGGTGGACAGACACACACATAAAAAGCAGCAGCACAAGACAGAGTGGGAGTCAGCAGACAAACTCAAGCCTACACAGGTTTGTTATCTTATCATCCATCTCCATGTAAAATCCATATATAGAATAGACTCCGTCGGTGACTGGGGTACTTCCTTAATAGATGAACTATTAGGCCTGGTGTTAACGGGGCAGGGTGCAGCAGAGCAGAGCATTTTGTTAGCAGCGAACAATGTCTTACACTTTTATGTTGGCCCCTGGCTTCTACTGTCAAAAGCTCCAAATATGGTCAAAAGGATCTGTGACAGTCTGAACTTGAACAAAATACTTCTGTGGTCTATCATGTGACACGGTCAAGTTGCCTGACAGGTAATATAACAGCGCTTTGTGTTTAGTAGATGATTTCACATCCTGCTATTATGGTTTCTCACCAGCAAACACTAAAGGATAACATAAAAAAGCAAATATTCTTAAATCCATCAAGCACAAATATCACATTGTTAATGAAGGGTTCCGTCAGTCAATGACTGTTTACACTGTAACTGTGCAAATAAGCTGCGGAGTGAGGGGAAACACTGCCCTCGTTAGAATAAGACACTACCCAATACTCAAGGTATTACCAATAACACACTGTATGCTGAAAAAAACAGTTGATGCACAAGGAGCTGCACTGAAAAAACATGACACATTTCATTATAGACCTTGATGTGAGGGATGTCTGGACCAGGGTGCATAAAATGTTTAAAGTTACGCACACCCTACAGAGATACTCTTCACTGTGGTATAACCCTGATGTTTGTATTGGAAGGAAATCAGTTTATTGGGAACAATGGCATTCAAAAGGTTTGAACAAGATTGGTGATCTTTTTGAAAATGGTGTATTCTTGTCACATGATGTGATGATGCAGAAATTTAGTTTGGTAGGGAAAGGTCATTTCTGGAAATTCTTGCAATTGAGGAGTTGTATCGGCTCACGGCCATACAATGATGCTGATAATGCGATGCTAGAATACATGAAACTCCCGCCTGTTAAACGTAACGCTTCACAATTTTACAAAATTGCTAATTCTTCTCTCAGCAGTGATTCCAACCAGCTAAAGATGATTTGGCAGAGAAGCGAGAGGAAAACTTACACAGTACAATGTTTTACATAGATACTATTATACACCATCTCGACTGTATACAATGAAACTTGTGGGTGATGATTTGTGTTGGAAATGCAAAAAAGAAACTGGAACTTTCCTTCATTGTATGTGGGAGTGTGCTTTGATCAGGTCTTTCTGGACTCGGGTCCGGAAAATTTTGAGTAATCAGTTTGGATCAGAAATTTCTTTGAACCCGGAGCTCTGCTTACTGGGGGATAGATCCCGGCTGCCCACTGCGGACAGGAGGGATTTTTCTGTTGTCTCTGTGGGTACGTCGACGGCATGCAGAGTAATTTTGAGACACTGGAAAGCACCTGAGGCTCCACGGGTGAAAGAGTGGATATATGCGATGACTGAGACAGCATCATATGAATGTATGCTTTATAGGCTGAGTGACGACAGGGGGGGAGGGTTGACCCCTTGGGGTAGGTTTTGGGATTATATGAAGGTGGATTGATATTTTGGTTTTATTTTTTCATGTTTTGTTAAAGGTATGGATTTCTGGATGCTTGTACTTGGAGGTGTGTGGTTATTTTTCTTGTATCGAGTGTCTGTCTGTCGCCTATTCTATCTATCCATGTGTGGAGTACCATGTTGAGATTGTCTTGTGCCATGCCTCTAAAAGTTCAATAAAAACTTAAGCTTAAAAAAAAAAAAAAGACCTTGATGTGGATTCCTCCACTATCTCTGCATCTCAGCGTAATGTTCTAAAATCCCCGTACTCGATTTCACTCTCACTGAGGTTAAGACACTCGTAGGAGCCCCTTTCTTGTTAACTTGAGCAACAATGGTCTCAGAGCCTTTTGGGTCTCAGGGCTACATCCACTGTGGTTTAAATGACTTTACAGCTCTGTCATAAAAAATAAAAGATTTTACAGGGGTTTGAATCAGCTCTACACCTGTCACAAGTTCAGCCATCCATCCACTCCAACTTTGGAGTTTTGTGTTCAAGTATATTTCACCCAGTTTTGTTGCAACTGTTCACATCAGTCTGAAGTTAACGCATCGTTGTTATCAAGTTATTTCTTGCTACATAATTATGATGGTTTGTTTGCATGCAGTGTTTGAATCCTTTTTGGTCATTTCATTTCAAGTGTCAGTGTAAATGTTACCCCTGTATGCAGATATGTGCTGACCTAGGCTTGTGGTGCTCCAGATCATTTATACAAAGCTATACAGACATTATTAATCACATGAAATGCCTGTGGAAAAATGAGTTCATTAAAACATACTAAAATATGCAAAAAACAATTTACAGTAGACATAATGCTCACATACAGCCCTTTGAGGCCTCATTGAGTATTAATAACAAACACTAGGCAAATAACCTACCTTAATCCAACACTAAGCCACAGTAGCTGCAAAAGAAGAGCTCCTGTGTGTTCAGGTGAAAATAACTCATTTAGAGGCTAATGACTGAAAAGGACCCCTGAAGCCCACAAAGAACTACAATTTACCAGATTCCTCAGCGAGGGCCCCTTCAGGCTCTCTGGGTCCAAGAATGGCTGTTTTGAGAGAGAGCAAACTAATGTTAACGTTAAAGTGCAGTTTACAAAGTTTAGCACATGAGAGAAGCTCAGGATGTCAGAACATCATGTTCAGTTTCCAATATACTGACCAATAAATGAATTTATCTGGTTTGAATTCTTCTCTTTGAAATTTCCATTACTTTCAAGTGGTGCAGTTCAAAAAAATTGACTACTGACTATTTGTATGTGAAAGTCACTAAGTGAGAATAACCTCAGACAGTTATGACCAGACTCTGCAGTTCCCCTTAACTCTATGGAACTTTCTGTGGTCAGTAAGCCTGTTAAGGTTCGTGCTCAAAAAAAACCAAACTGACCACCGGCTGTACACTACCGACTTTCAAAGTAAAATATTTCAATGCTATCATCGCATTGCATCATTCTCTATTCAGTATTGATTACATTTTACAAGTAGGCATTCAGATGCTTATAAAACTGCAATGCAAATGTTACAGTGAACAGTGACCTTACAGTTTACAGCAGTTCCACCTGGGAAGTAAAGCACCTTCAATTTCTGACATCTCTATTTTTACACACTGTATTCTGCATTAACACCTGGTATAGTGAAAAATACACCAAAAGATGCTGAAATTCTCTCCACACAGTTTTTTCAGTAACAAGAGATTTTAAAAGAAGCTGTGGTTTGAGTGGCAGGTAGTCTGAGAAATCATGCAGCTTATCTTTAACTCCTTGTTCAGCCTTCCCTGTATTTTCTCCTCACTGTCCTTTAAAACTCTTAAAAACCTTCCCCTTTGTGTCCTGGCAGGCAACAGAGAGCGCTTTATGGACTGTTGCTGTAAAATACGACAAATTAGACAAAACATTGAGTAGTTTATGAGGATTTGTGCCTAACAGCATATTACACGCTACATATACAATACAAAATATGTGGTGAGTTTTGTTTTACAGACAATTTCTCTGCATTTTTTATCTCTCATCTCTGTTTATTCTGCCTCTTTGTCTGGAGTACAGACACGGAAATCTGCAGGCTATGTGGGCTAGACAGACAAACACACACACACACACACACACATACACACACACACAGACACACTCACACGCACACACACAGACACACTCACACGCACACACACAGACACACTCACACACACAGACACACACACAGACACACTCACACACACACACACATACACACACACAGACACACTCACACGCACACACACACACACACACAGACACACACACACACACGCACACACACACACACACACAGACACATACACACACAGAAGGACATACACACTGTCTCGCCTTTATGCATTATTAAAAGATTGTTAAACCAGCATCACACACAAGCAATAAACCATACACGGGTCCTAATCTGCCCGGCTTTGTCACCATGGTGACAAGTGTGTGTCCTGCCAGAGACCAGCTGGTGGACCCTGGCTGTGATATTGCGATGGGAGGGACGTGTGTGTACATGACAAAGAGAGACAAAACAAAGGGAGAACACACATTGCAGCTTGGAGCTTTAGTCTGTTTCTCACATCATTTTCCTGAACACACACCTGACACCCAATAAGCAGAGAGAAAGCACAGCAGACATTAGCATATTGATCCTTGTATTGATTGCCACTTGCAAATGAGTATTTATTCTCCAATTCATTTTAACATCTTTATTGTGGTGGGGGTAGTGTTGACACTCCAGGCAGCGTACCATCTGTTTCTGCCACTCTGCTTCCAGAACTGTAGGGAGCATGCAGGGACAGGTCTGGCTGGCACAAGCAGAGCTATGTGTTTGTCTCAGTCTCATTTAACATGATTACAGACTTTCTACAACTAAAACATCCAGGCCTCCCTTCCACCATTCCTCAATGACTTACTCAGTCTCATGAAAGACTTTCTTCTCGCCCAACCGTCCGCAGTCAGCCCTCATTCACCCACACTTTAGACAACAGCCGCGCATTTGTGCATGTAAATTATATGTTAAATTTCATGCTCACAGAGTATCTTAATTCAGCGTTGAGGTTAGACTTTGCCTGGAATGAGCTTGTGACTAAAAGAGCTGAACACAGTGCTATAAAAAAAAGTCCCCAGCCACGCACTGAAACCATGGGATGTTCTTATTGCACAGTCAACAAATCAGACTTTTAAGACATCCGACTGTTGCAGAAATTAAATTCAAATGACTTGAAAGGGTCATTGATCTGAAATAAACCTTTGGACTTTTTGCTAAGCTCCTGCTGACTGTAACCTTATATTTCAAAGACAGGTATGAGAGTGGTATCGATGTTCTCACCTAACTCTCAGCAAGAAAGTGACTAAGCTTATTTGGCAAACATCAAACTATTCCTTTACATTGACATCACTGTTCTTAATAACAGTATGATCAAATGATTATATTTTGATCAGATGATCAAATGTGAGATAAACTACAACAGCCTATGTAACTACATGGATAAAAAGTATAAGGAAATTATGGGGATTTGTGGTCTGGATCAGGTTCTCTAAGTAAAAATGTTTCACTTCCCACACTGCTTATTTGTTAGTGTTGTTTTTGTCCATGGGTTACAATACATACATTGAGCAAAATAAATAGACCTGTTAAAAAACACATTTTGAAAAATTTGGTCTGTGGCGCTGTTGACTGTAGTATGTTGACAGGCATCCTATGATTGCGTCCATCTAATTCAAATCAATGAGGGTAGGCTAAACAACAGCAGCACAAGCTGCAGCCTCCAAAATGATCATGGAGTTGAATCAACACCTCTTTAACACAGGTTCAACAAAAACTGAACATTATAACCTTCATGAGGGAGGATTAACTGCAGGGCTGTTGTATTAAACTAGTGTATATATATATATATATATATACTGTATATATTGTAAAAAACATTGTAAAAAATACCTGACCCCTACAGTGAGCGGCTGTGGTGGCTCTGTTATACTGTGGGAGTCATTTTGCTGACAAGGTTAGTATGGATGACAAAAATTGATATAAGTATAAATAAATAAATGCAGAAATGAATTATTAAATACATAAATGAATGCAAAAGAAATATATTTTGGTACTGAAAAATGTAAATTCTGCTTTTTTACATTTAGTTATATATGCATTTATACAGAGTTGTTGTGAGTGATCACCTTTATCCTATGATGAAACATCTCGATCCCAATGGGGGTTGGTCTCCTCCAGGATGACACTGCCCTCAGGGGTCACTGAACAGTTTAGAGAGTAGGAAAATATTGTGAATCATATGCTGTGGCCTTAACAGTCACCAGATCTCAAACCAGTTCAACACCTATAGGAGATTTAGGACCGACGTGTTAGACAGAGCTCTCCACCACCATCATCAAAACACCAAATGAGGGAATATCTTTTGGAAGAATGATGCTCATTCCTCCAGTAGAATCCAAAGACTTGGAAAATCAATGCCAAGTGGCTTAACACCTTACTGAGACACTTTATGTTGTTTTATTTCCTTTAATTCATCCTTATGATGATGTCCTGACATTATGTGTATCGTCCATAATAACAAATAAATATTTATTGAAGGATGACTGAACAAAGTAAAGAAGTAGAGTGGAAAGGAGTTTGAGTTCAAAATGTTTTACAAAATGTACAAGCAGATGTAATAAAAGGGGGAATGCAACTTGAAGTTAAGTATTGTGTTAGAATCCTCTTTATTTACATAAATGTAACTACATGTGATTTTACCGTACTAGCACTATACTAAGACTTTACTTTACAACCCACCACAAAGCAGCAGTGGAAACAAAGATAAAATTTGATGCAGATCTTGGATTTTCAACAAGCCCCCTCTGTTGTAAAATCCATGGTTATTGTACTGGAGCGCCCTCTAGCAGCATTTCTCATCAAAAACAGAAAAAAGAGATGGGGGAGGAAAAAGTGGATAAAACTCATTTAGGAAGGGGCAATGAAGTAGTACTTCACTAACATGACTGAACATGACCACTGGTTCCAGCAGAGGTGACACACTCTTGTTATAACTGGATCTATACCTTCATCAGTTTTAGAGGAGATTGTTTACAAGATAGTTATCACAGCTGGATGGGGGCAGAGGATGTGGAAGTTCATCCCGTTGTGCATCACTGGTCATTATTCATCACTATTCATCCATTCTGGGCCAGATCACTGCCTGTACAGGAGATAGGCACACGGTAGTCATCTAGCTGTCGTCAGCCTGGAGCATCTTCTCGATCTCTTGGTCCCACTGGTCGTCTTTGTTGTCTGACTCGGTCACCACCTCGTACTCCTGGAGCTCTTGCTGCAGCTCCTTCTCCCAGTCGGCTGACTCATCTGGGTCAAAAGAAAGGAAAGGTTATGAGCGAGAAAATTATTTTTTTCCTGGACTTTAAAAATACACAATACAGTCACAGAGTGATGTCTTGTAAAACTGACCATCAGGAGAGGGGGTGCTCTCCTTTTTATCCAGCACCAGCTGCTCCATCTCTTTCCTCAGGTCCTCCTGGTTGATGGCTGTTGAGTCGAAAGCGTCGCTCACAAACTCCGACACTCCAGGACTTGTGGACATCTCCTCCTCTTCTTCCTGAGGTGGCTGGAAATGATGCAGACAGGAGTGAAAAAGTAATTCACTGCATGACTCTGGAAAATACATGCGCACACACACGCACGTAGTCTTACCTTCTGTATGTCGCTGATAGAAACTGGTGGAGTTTTTGGTCTGACAGTGTCTGTGAAGTGAAATAATACAGTGCTGTTAGTTTTACATATGCAAATCACACTCTGCTGTTCGCTTGACTGTGTTCCATGGCTTTTCCCCTGAAACCACAGCTGTGTCTGTGGTTTGTAACAGAGGTTATGAGGAGTACAAGCTGAGATAATAATGAGGTTGGCGACAAGCACTGAAGACTTTAGTTTCAATACTTTTCACACAAAAAAATTCTGAACATCCCTTTCACCACAGATGGTCTTTGGCCAAGAGCTCCATCTACAGAGCTCAGTAATGCTTTACACATACCTGCCCATTTTACATAATTAAGGAGTGTAAAGAGAGTACACCTGGCATGTATGTGCATAAATAATGCATACACCCTTTAACACATATTAACTGGTATTTATAAAGGAACAATGTGTGGTGAGAGTGTGTGAATACTTTTTTTTCAAGAGAAGCCACTGGTGATATGGTGCAAATGAACAATAAGGTGAGGGATGGAACATTATTCATTAAGGTGGTTCAACAATGTCATTGAGTGCCTGTTATTTTTGAAGTTATTTTTGGGGGGATTTTTATGGTTTTATATGACAGCAACAGTGGAGACACACAGGAAGTACAATTCGGTCCGGCTGGCCGGGGACCTGCTGCTCAGAACTGACTGCCTGATATTTTCTGTACAGTGTTGGAAAATTCAATCAAAGGCACATGTATAAACTTTATTTTAATTTTGTGAGATTGACATTATTATTCTCTTATTGAAGGCATCGTTTTATTACCTTGTGTTGACACTCTCTTCATTTTATCCTCAGTTGTGAAGTGTTAGTGCTACATCAGATATCTCTCTGACATTTAACAATGATTTAGATATTGCCGCCAATGGTGTGTGAATTCTGTTTGTGCACATGTATCATTAATGTGAATTAATGATCGTGTTGGAGTGGTGGATCAGGCAGAAGTATTGACATGCAATGTGCACCTAGTTCATCAATGATTGAGGTTTCTAAAACAGACACGCTGCCTCATGAATCTGATGAAAACAATGTGTAAACATATTTCTGGAGTTTTAATCGCAAATCTCCACAGAGTTTTGTATGCATTGGTTGCTGAAGTTTGTTCGGTACCCTTGTGAGGTCCAAGGATTGTCACAAAGAAACAAATGCAGTGGTCCCTATTGATATAACGGGTGAAAATGACCCTGCAGATCGTCTCTGCCGTGTCTGACCTGTAAGGACGACGTCCTCAGGTGAAACACCGGCGCCTCTGTCCTCATCGTCCTTCTGCTGCTGCTGAGCTGCCAGCGCTGTGAGCTGAGCCGACTGCTTGATCAGAGACACCCGGTAGAAATAATTCCTCCAGAACACCTCCTCCTTCACGCTGTCGAAAACAAACACATCACCATCTATTCTGCGAAATCGTTTCAAAGATGATGCCACAGGTCAAAGTAACTGTGTCCTGTTAACACACTTGCAGAAACAATCACATAATGTAAAGTGTATACTGTACACACACACACACACACACACACACACACACACACATACACACACACACACACACACACACACACAAAGTTGGAACACTACATACTGTTTGGGAACCAGGTCGAAGCGCATGCGGTTAAGGAGCTGGTCTTCCTCCAGCATCACTGTGGCCAGAGGATACATCTGCTCCATGTCGAAGTGGAACTGAACACCAGCCGGAGGGTCCCGCAAGAAGTTCCTCTTGTCCTGGAATCAGCAGCCAGAGAGCTCAGTTTGATCATCAGAATGTCACACACGTAGTAATAACACATTCATATAGTCATGTCTTTGCTTACAGCTGACAGAGCAAGGATCTGTTGCTGGATGGTCTCTTCCTCATTGTAGCCAACCCAGGGAGGCACTGCTGCTTCTAGACACACACGCACGCACGCACGCACACGCACACACACACACACACAGTGATATGCTGTAAAAATTCCCTGTAAAGCACTTTGAATTGAATGTCACTAACCTGTATATAAGACCTTATAAACAAAGTGTGACTGACTGATTTAATTGTATTTTTTTTTTTTAAATGAATGACTGTATTATGCTTGAAAAAAAATCCTTGACTGGAATTTCTGGGTTTTGAAACTCGACTACTGAACAGTTGAGGATGATGCTATTACCAAACAGCTCAGTGGGCTTGTTCCATTTTCAGTCTGTAAACTACCTCATGAAGGACTTCAAAATTTTTATGGATCATGCTTCTTGTTCTTCCTTATATATCTTAAGAAGTTGTTCCCCTGTATATACTGTACATGCATGTATAAATGTTCATGTACTGTATATGTTGTATGACTAGAATCCTACTAGTTATCAGGAGTGTCTTTATCATATTTTTCCATAAAGCAGGACAATGCTTAGGATACAGTTTTCCACAGCAAATGACATTTGAGTCTTTGTCATTTTGTTGCTATTTTCCCTGGAGGTTTGACATCTGATGTTGTATTTTTAGGGATCATCAGGATGTAAGGATTTGGGCAAATTGTTAGAACATTAAAAAAATACTCCACCCAAAATCTATTGTTCGATCACCTCATGTTGACTTAACATATGTGGCAATACAATATTTGCACTTTGATCCACTACTGAGAACAGAGGCTGGTGTAAGTTTGGATTAATAGTATAGTGATTACAGTGGATTCCAGTAATGACAGACACATTTTGGAAGAGTACCACTTCAAGTATTCACTAAAACTACAAATCCTCATCGGTCCAATAAAGCTGTATTAATAGTCTGTTCAGAACACAGTGTGTTCCTGTTGGATTCAGCTTTAGCTTCTTCCTATTGACAAAATGTGACATGTTACGCCTCATTGTTACTTTACTGACACTTTACTTTTCCACTGTCTCACCATCATTTCTCATCAAGAATTCTGTGTCATACTCACCATTTTTTCCACAATACTCTGTGATATGCAAAGAATGTGACTTCACTGGAAGCTAGTTTACTTTGTAAAGCAACGCTTTTTAAAAGGATAAAAACTCATTTCAGAGAGATCACATGTAATTGGCAATTTACTGAAAAGAAGATTCTTTCCCTTCTTATTTTACCTGATTTTTTTGCTTTTTTCTCTTGAACAAACTTCTCCTGCTCCTTTTGGAAGTCTCCAAGAAAAGTCTGCAAATACACACACACACACACACACACACACACACACACACACACACACAGAGCTATACTTAATGTCATGTCATATAATGATAATGTCATGTCATGCTGAGCACATAGCTCAACAACATGCAAAATCTTTGATGTTCCACTTATGAACCCAGAATTGCCTGTCTCTTCTAAATGCTGCATAACTTGTCAAACAAGCCAATAGAGCAACATGCCTTGTCTATGATGCCGTCAATTTTCCCTTCTTCCACAGTCTTCTTGATGGTCTGAGCTGTCTCTACCATTGACTCAGAAATCTTCTTGGTGGCACTGGAGGCAAAACTGAAGATGAAATCTTCAGATGGAGGAGGAATAGGAGGAAATGGGGTGGTTAAAAACAGCATCTGTTATTAAAATACACCACTACAACACGAGTAAATGTATCAGAAGACAGCTAAGTTTGTCCTGGACAACAAACAACAAAGTTGAAGACGAAAAACCTTAGTTAGAATAAAAGGATGGGGGAGCCTTTCACTAGGAATTACAACCTACTGATTTAATGGATTTATGAGGAGTTGATACAGAGGCAACAAAATCCAGAAGCTACTGAGAAGCTAATTTTCTGACGACCTATCTTGACGTTAAATAAAACCACTTCGCAATAACAGCGAGGATAATTTAAGGGAAAACAGTCCTTTCTCACCACCCAGTCCTTTGCTGTCCTCGGAGTTCTCCAGGTTCGTCTCTGGTTCTCCATCCTGGTCAGCTGGTTGCTGTTTGTTTACCTCGTTTTGTGCCTCCACCACCTTCTCTTCCTGCTGCACGCTCAGGTTTTCTTTGTCGTCTGACGTCTTCGTGTACGTTGGGTTCTCCAAACCCAACCACGTCCCCAAACCTTTGAACATGTTGGTCAAAATAAAATAACTGTTCGTTTAAAGATGAGGAAAAAACAACAATCTGTACAGTGGGTGATTCTTGACTTTATGTAACCAGGAACTAAACTGACAGGTTTTCTTCTTCCCTGGTTGCTTTTTGTGCAGTTCAAGTTGTGTGTTACTCCCACCCAGTGGTTAAAAGGTAAAATTATGCCGTGCTCCGTACTGCACATTAGGTGCTTTTGTCGGATATAATTTCAAAACATACTACAAAATTTATTTATTAAATAAGAATACAAAAATATTCACCGTAACAAACCCTAAAAACTCTAAGTATTTAAGGTAACATAATGTGTTGAATTATATTAGTTTATCTGTGATATCGACACTTTACCAGCAGGTGGCGGTAATGAGCCCAGAGTTGTTGCACATCCTGTAACACAACAAGACGAGGAGAGGAAGCCAGATCAGTGAATTCATGACAGGCAACTCTGAGGTCAGTTTGCTATTCATCACCGGTTCCCTTAATGTCGTGTGATTTATGTCTCTGTGTCTTATGCTTGATGCAGAAATCACTGTAATGTATGTTGTTCCTCTTAAAGCTGATCTGAATTTTGTTGGAACAGAAATTAAATGGAAGGATTAGCCGGTCTGCTAGGCCGTTTACTTGGAGGGAGACGAAGTTCTACCAGATTCCTTACAAAAAATCAGTCACTTAAAACGTAGTGAGTTTAAACTTAAGTTTTATAGTGATTAGGAAATAACTCAAAACATTTCAGGATTAAATGATATGTTGTGATTCAATCGGCATATAAGGGAAAGCCATTTATTGGAATGAAATGGTTGGTTGGTGTAGTTTATTGGAGTCAGTCACGGTTTGTAAGATAACGCTAACTTGGTTGAAAGTAATAAACGGACAGAGCTGGACAAAGTACACAGCTCAATTACTTGAGTCAAAGTATAGATCCTCCTATTTAAACATTACTCCAATACAAGTGAAAATTGTTGAGTCAAATTTTTACTTGAGTTAAAGAACTGGAGTACTTTCTTTTAAGAAATACTAGTACGAGTATTCGAAAGTAAATATTTTATGTAAAAACATTGTTGTATTGTCCCAGTGTAGGAATTGGCTGTGATCGGTTTCTCTTGTTATTAGCACAATGTATGGGCTGTCACATTTTCAAAATAAAATTAAATAAATTCCGCTGACTAAAAGCTCTCCTTCAAAGTAAGAGTATTTTATAGAAATGTTGTGGAGTCAAAAGTACAATATTTGTCTTTTAAAAAATAAAATAAAAAAAATATACTTAACTACAGTACACAAGTAAATGTACTTTATTCCTGTGCACCCCTGTAGACGGATTATTCAAATAGATAGTTTCATATACAAACCCAGGCCTAATGTCAGGATTGGAGTGAGCAAACACGCCTAATACAACTTAATATCTGACAAGAATATCAGTGAAAATATGCAATTAGTTTTTAGGTATAAAATAATTATTGTTCTCCAACCAGGTCTTGTTGTATATTTTTTCTTTATTTCAAAGAGTTATTATGTCTTTTTACAGGTGAAAAATGAAGACTCTGATGGTGTTCGATTTTGACCACACTGTGGTCGATGACAACAGTGATACCTGGGTGGTCAGGTAAATAATGTATTGATTGATTCAATTAATTAATCACTGTAATATCCATCACAAATTGTAAGGTATAGGCTTTTTATGCTGCAAAATGCATACAAATCTATAATGGTACTGCTGCAAGACTATTATAAATCAAAATCCAATACTGACAGAACCACAGATGAAACATGATTTTCTATATTGTAATCACAAGCAACATCACTGTTTACTTCATAGTGGATCTTTTGTTTTTTGGGTTTTCAGATGCCTTCCAGGTCAGACTCTTCCTGACTCTGTGAAGAGTTCCTACGAAAAAGGCCGCTGGACTGAGTACATGGGCAGAGTGATGAACTACATAGGTGAGAATTAATTGTTGTTCTTTCATACATGCATAGAGCTGCACAAAATATTTTACATTAATATTTTTACTTACAACCTGCTCATTCTTCAGTTCTCTGACCTTTTTTTGTCTGTCCATCCAGGTGAGCAGGAGGTCAGCCCTGACAGGGTCCAAAGTGTGATGGAGACCATACCTTTCACAGCTGGAATGACAGACCTGCTGACCTTCATATCACAGAATAAAAGCACCATTGACTGCATAGTCATCTCTGACTCCAACACCATGTTCATAGAATGGATCCTCCACGCAGCTGGGCTCCATGTGGCTGTCGACCAGGTTTTCACCAACCCGGCTAAGTTCAATGAGCTCGGGTACATGGAGGTACAATGCTACCACTCTCACGAGTGCAATCGATGCCCCGTCAACCTCTGTAAGAAAAAAGTCCTGGAGCTTTACCTTTCAGAGCAGTCTGACGGAGGTGTGGAGTATGAGCATATATTTTACGTGGGAGATGGTGGGAACGATCTCTGCCCTAGTTTCTGTCTGAGAGGGCATGATGTTGTGATGCCCAGGAAGGGGTACACCCTGGAGAAACTGCTGGCCAAACTGGACGGTCAGGAAGGTAACAGCTCTGTTAGGGCTAGAGTCCTTGCCTGGAGCAGCGGCACTGACATCCTCCAGGAACTGAAAGCAAGCATGCAGTCTTAGAAGGGACCATGGAGTAGAATACTTGATGGACTTCTTTGTTGCTTTTCTAGCCAATATTGTATTTGCACTGGAGGGAGCGTCTTCTGCTCCCTGTAATTGTTAACATTTTTTGTCACAGTATCAGGACAGTATTTATGATTTTAAAAGTACAGCTTTAATGAAGGCAGACACGTCAGCCCAATTACAACACAAATATCCTACAAAAACAATATTTACATGTGCAGTGTATGATGGACACTGGATCGTGATTCAGATGTTAAATTTAGTATTGTTTTCAAAATTTTAATTGTTTTCTGGGGCAGGATCCAAGATGCAAGGAAGTGCTCTGGAAAGAAGGACTTACAAACTAACTAGGATCTAAAAATAGTGAAATTCAGGGAAATCTTGGATTTTACACTCCATGAACAGGTTTTACAGAAAAAGCCCCTGTTTAATACAGTAGCTTGAATGAAAGTACAGTATCTCTTATAATGGCAACTCCTGCCATGAAAGTAACCTGCAATTTAGTGGGCCTGTTTTAGTGTAACAGACATTTTCTTTTACAGCAAACATTTTGAGTTGTCATAGTAGAAGTGAAGGTGTTACTAATAATATTAAGTGGATCCATTATCCCAGTGAGCCAGAATGAACAATACCAGGACCTTATACCTTAAGCAGCTAAATGGAATTCAGCCATTATTCATTAGCCCATTGGCACCTGTGCTTTTCAAGCTGTGACATGACAAAATGCCTTTAGTTAAAAAGGCATAATATAGTCAATAAGTATAATTTTAGATCAGGGCTGTAGCCACCATTTTAATGTAACACCTCTAAATTAACTTACTGCAGTTTCCTTATAGGGAAGATTCAAGACATTTTTTTTCCACTGTTGAAACATCTTTCTAGTTTCTGTTCAAAATTCAAACTGTCTTGACACATAAATTGCTCAGAATATGTCTTAACCTCACAGCTGAAACTATAACACCACTTCTAGAAAGAAGAAGAACTGCCACACTGCTGCAACCCTTTATTTTAAGATCACACTGTAGGAGAACATGTACATAACCGAGCGGATTATGTATTAAACACAGCTGGAGTTTTATATTTATTTGCCTATTTTACCTTAACTCTTTATAGAATGTTTATAATATGAGTTGTTCTGTGGCTGTAAATGTCTCTGCCCTCGGTGATTTTTTCATACCTCAGGTCTGTGGTTTGAAGTCGTATATGAAGCTACCTGTTAGATGATAACTGTTAAACTAACAGTTTATGAAAAATGAACAAAACGTCCAGGTTATTTTAGTCCTGTTATACAATACCCTGCAGGTGGATAACCTTTAAAATTGACGTCCGTCCATCTATGCTTCACATGTTTGAGAAAGTTTCAGGTTTTATTCAGTAATATTATCCAGATCCACAACATGTCCTTGTTAGCTTTGGAAAAGTATTGGTGTTTCGTCCAGGTTTATAGCCAGTATACAGTATATTATCAGGACTGAGTGCAGGTAACATATACTTGACTCAGTCCAGTATTGCTGTTGAGGTGGATCAGCATTGTTCATGAGATTTGTTGTTGACACTGTCATGAGGCAACATGTTAAAATTTATTTTTTTATTCTTGCTCTTGTAATTCTAATGATGCAATTAAAACCAGAAACCTCTTGGGCCCATTTTTTCTTTATGTACTGTTCACTGAGTGACCACTAAAAGAGGCAGTAATGCAATCAAACATCAGTGTAGCAGTCCATTATTTAATAATGGCTTTGTGAAAGTGCTGTTGGATTGCATTATATAGTTACATTTCTATACCTTGTACATTGTTACACAGTCTTTTCACAGGAGAAGTGAAAACTTTCACCTGCTGTTGGCGCCAAAGGAAAGTTCAGGGGATCACCAGAGACAGTGGGCTTCATTCTCTGGAGATGATGAGATTAAAAAAGAAAAAATGTATGAAACCTACTTAAAGTTCCTGAGGAATCATTTTTGTTGTCTTTATTGTCGTAACTTGTACTGTTGTCACCTACACTTCAACCAGTGGGTTATTTGGGAACTGATATATCCATCCTGTTCAAATACATCCTGTGAAAATGCAAAGATATTCCTTCCCAAGACTGACAGAAAAACAAACAAACAAACAAACCCCCAAAACACTAGACTGGAACAAATGGATAGGGATTTTTCTTCCAACAGCTCTTGCCTAAGATCTAACCTGGTATTATGGTCCAAGTCTCAGCAGGCTTTGTTTACTTTCTGAGTTCTCCCTTCGGTGGGAAGAGGCTTTAGTTGAGGCTTGCTGTATTAAAGGAAGATGCTTAGTTGCATAAGTAACAGGCACAACAGTGAGGCTGTCAAACTGGGATGCACGTCTTGGAAGTTTGGACTAGTTTACTCAGAAAGTTTGGTGTTGAGGCCAGAAAGATGGCGCAGAAACGGCTGATGACCAGAGATTTTACTCCCATCATGTTATGAATTGTTCCATTTATGTTATTATGGTCACTATAGTCACAGTTTTGGGATTGCCACATTCACTGTCATCCCATGGATAAACCTAATATTTGTTTGGGGTCTTTTATAAAGTAGTATCAGTGCATCTACCTGGATGGCTCAATAGACCAGCATGCATTGCAGCCAAAAGGAATGTTAAGTTTTAATGAAGGTGCTGGGACCCTTTTTATCTAAAAGTGTAAATGGACCTATGAGTGGAATTTTCTTTTCATAGATCATCTAGAGCCCTTAACTTTCTTTCATAGTATTTTAATGTTTTTTAAACAGTTTAGACAGTTTTATTGGTGGAATAAATGTTGCTAAATGTGTTATTTCAGTGAATGTTATTACTTTTGTATAACAGCCTCTTGTATTTTTTTTTTTTTTTGTTATTTTCCACTGAGATTAATTATGAGTGCAGTAGTTTGCTGTATTTCTTTTCATGGGCCAATTTTATACCAAGAACAGTCAGGCTCACTCGCTGTTTATTGATTAGTAGAAAATATGAGTCATTTTTAAAAAGAAAAAATGCCAACATTCACAGGTTCCAACCTCTCAAATGTGAATGTGAATATTTGCTGGTTTCGTTAATCTTATATGACTGTAAACTGAGGATCTCTGGGTTTTGGACTGTTGACCAGACAAAACCAGACACCAGAGGTAGTCACCTTTTCATCTTATAAACTGTCTATAGTGACTTTTTGAACCACCTTTATTTAGGAACCTTTCCTCTTGCCTTAATAG
Organism: Seriola lalandi dorsalis; assembly: GCF_002814215.2. Taxonomy (NCBI): domain Eukaryota; kingdom Metazoa; phylum Chordata; class Actinopteri; order Carangiformes; family Carangidae; genus Seriola; species Seriola lalandi. Next base: position 2,126,321 of record NW_019525450.1, read on the forward strand.
GCCTATTGATTAAAATCTGCTCAAGCCTAAAGGTCTTTTGAGTGAACCCTCCCCCTGCTGCACGCCTCTCCTTACAGCCTCTATAATCTCACTTCCAGTTCTATTGACAGCAGTAGTGACAATGTGGAATGTGATGCTGGTTGATTTAACAGTGCCGTGTCAGAGGTCAAGCCTTAATAAGGAGCAAACCACAACAGGACAGACTGCATCATTCAAAGCCTTCAAGCTCTGAAGGCTCATCAGTGACAGCTGCGTCGAGGTAGAAGCAAGATAGCCTGAGCACTGCTGATTGGGTCTCTGAAATAAAAGCATGTTTTTTTACTTGTTGAACAGGTTAGCAGTTCTTGTTGTTGGGCCACCAGTTGGGAGCTAATTAGAATTGTGTTATGCAGTGTTTTGTCCTTTAACCAGTAACAATGCATAAAATTCAATCAATTGATAAAATGTTGAAATATAGAGTGGAAGTATAAAGTAACTGAAAATGGAAACTTACTAATACATTAAAATTGTAAGTAAAGTACTATAAAGTAAATATAATTCCGGCTTGCTTAAACTGGCAATGTGAAAGAATTGGTGTCAAGTGTCAAATTCATACTCCAAACAAATGGGGGACAATGTCCACCTCTACTGTAAGAATTGAGGAAATGCACTCTTTGAGTTCAGTTCTACTGGATTTCAAAAGTATTTGCAAAGATAACTACTAAACTAGTTATCTTTCTCACAGATGAAGCAGATAACTACTTAACTAGTTATCTTTGCAAATTCTTTTGAAATTCAGTGGAACTGACACCAAATCCTGTGGTTGACCAGGTATATTACGGCCATTGTCCATTTACATTGATGCTTCAGCTCAGAATATGGTTTTGTTTAGGAAACGCTTTCTTTTTTTATTACTGTAGATTCACCACACATTTTAAGCTCATTTACAAGAGGGACCATGTGTTGCATAATAATAAGAATAATGCAAAAGCCAATATTGTACTTTTAATAAACAGTGTATTAAGGATGTTTAGAGCAAGTGTGTCAATTTGACACACTTGCTCTAAACACCCTTAATACACTGTTATAGTTATAGTAATACTTTTCTAATATGTTTGCCATTTGTGTTATAGCAACAGCTCTTTGAGGGAAACTGGATCTTTAGGAGAAATTCAACACTGTAATTTAACACCACAACTGATGCATGTATACAGTATATATTACATCACCATAACAGCATTTATTATGCATGAAGTGTTGATAAATATTTAAAGGAGCAATCCTTGATAAATCCCCATGAGCAATTTACATCCCTCTTTTTCTGATACATTACACATTTTCCAAAATACACCATTGCATCATAACAAATGTCCTCATTACAATTTACATTCAGAAGATGTCATTTTAATATTCATTTGCTAATATGCTAGAGGGATGATTATTTCATTTTCGGCCTGAAAGACAAGGAAAAAACTGAAGATAAAACAATGTGTTAATGGCCGAGCTTAAAACTAAAGAATGAGCTACAGTATGTTGATTCTCAACCTCCTACCTTATTGTAAGAAATAGCTTAGATAGCCTTTTAATGCAGGATGAGAAGACCAAACTTAGATTTGCCAGACAAAGACTTTATGAACATGGGAATAAAAGGGAGCCATTTGTGAAGTTCAGAGTAATCGCATATATGACAACAAGCTCATAAATGACACCTTGAAGACATTCTACTGTAAGCTCTATATATCTGAACAGCCAAATGATGCATTTCACTTAATGGAAAAATTCTTCTCTCCGTTCAGCCTGCCTGCTATAATAGAGCAGCAATCTGACCTTAACACCTCCATTTCCAGAGAGGAGGTATTGAATCCTAAAAGAACCTTGCAGGAAGGAAAAGCCTCCTGGACCTGACGGGTGAATAGTATAAAGAATTTGGCGATTTGTTAGCAGATCCACTACTTGACATGTTTAACCATTCATTTTTACATAATGGACTACCTCAGAGTGTACGGACAGTGAATATTTAGCTTTTTCTGAAAAATGGGAAATGCCAAGACTCCTGCATGGAGCAATAGCTCTTCTTAATGTGGACTGGAAGATGTTTTTGAATATTTAACCACTCGACTTGAAGACCTTGCCTGAAATTATAAATGAAGATCAAAAGTTCCATAACAGGGCGAAATCCAAGGTCAGGTGCCTTGTCAGTGTCATTCAGGCTTTTCAGATGGTTTAATGCTTCATGTGTGAGAAGGCCTTTGACTGAGTAGAATTTGCCTATTTATTTTTTTATTCTTCAAACAGATTTGGTATCGATGAAAATTTTATTACATGGGTCAAGGTCTTGTATGACAATCCTCAGGTAGCTATTTTGACTAATGGACTTAGATCATACAGTTTCCCTGTTTTTAGTATAGTCTAGTTTCTCAGTGTATGTGTATGTATCATTGTATCCTATTCAAATTATTCCTGTTTTATTCTTGAACAGGGTGATGAGAGACCTAAATGGCTGGCCCAGTTCTTTTTTATGGCGTAAACACAGACCAAAGATTTACCGCATATCAGAAAATATCAGCTATGACATCTATTTATGACTGGGTCGTAAATAATCCAAACTCTATCTGGCTGGGTGTGGAAGCTTTCCTTCCAGTATCAGCCCCTCTGTGTCCACTAAGAGTGGGGCTGATACTTGATGCCGGTTTGGCACAGTGGGGAAATAGTGGCATTAGTATACTGAAGGCGCTATTTTCTGATAATACGGTAATTACATTTGAACAAATGATTGAAAAATATGGTATCCCCCTTTATTTGTAGATAAAGAATTATATTTTGGACAGTGTAACATTAATTGACAACCATGCAAGAAGCAGGGGGAGTGGCTGTCAGGTTATTCTACTGTATGAGGCTACGCGTTTTGCACCCCGTTACTTTACAGGGGCAACATGGCAGAGGGAGCTATCTATTACAATCAATGTTGAGGAGTGGGAAGATACCTGGAGACATGCTATATCGATTTCAGTCTGCAATTGTGCAGTTTAGGATCATAGACTGAATGCACATATCATAACCCGACTGTAGACGTAGTTTCAACTCTACTCTTTCCCCCCTGTGCCTGAAATACAAGACAGAAACCGGTGCTTTAACTCACTGTCTTTGGTCATGTTGTAAGCAGTGTCCGTCATCCCGGGCCTCTGAAGCTGATATGTAACATTCCACCTCGTCCTCCAACCTGAACAACCATTTAGGTGTTTTTTTTCAACCCTCAGACACGAGCCATACAAGTGTCTCCTGAAATAGTGCAGCTATATTGGCAAGCGCACTGGTCCGGCATCAAGGTTATTATTGTAACTATAACTAATGAAATAATGAAAAACTAGATGTGAAAAAAACATTTTCGTTAACTGAACTGAAAATAAAAAATGATAACTAACTGAAACTGTGTTGTGTGTTTATAAAATTAACTAAAATAATCTAAAATTAAAGACAAAATGTCTTTAGTTTTCGTCTTTGTCAATTTATTTCACACATAAGCCTGTTATTGTTGGTGGATATAAAATCTATCTTCCAATTTTTTAGCTGTGCCAGATTGAGCAGTATCTTAGCAGCTGATTGGCACTTTAAGTGTCCATAACTAAACCATGTAAAACCTGGTGTCTCTGCTGCTCTCAAATGTTGGTAATGTTGCACATTACCATTGTAACCATGTGTCGTGTGTATGAATCTGAGCAGGTCTTGTGTGTTTTTCTTTCCTGTGGATTTCATAATGTATCCATCTTCTGCTTGTTATTAAAGTGAAAAATAAATGTGTTTATTTGCCAAAATCAAAACAATAATAGGAATCTAAACCTATAACATCTATTGTGACATGGCTGTTTGTTTAATTTTGGTGCTTTGGCACTGAGTCAGACCTTACAATGCCACAGACCCAGAGATCTGTATGATGCCTATGATTTCCATGATGTATGGAGGTGGTGGATGCCCGGAGCGCCTTCTACTCTCATGGCCTATTCACAAACATCATCGCCCTGCAGTGTTCTTCTGCCCAGCTCCCGCACTGCCACAAGGCGGCGCTCTGTGTACGCAGCTCAAACTTCAGGGTCATATGCACTGCTGACATGAGGGAGAGGACCAATAGCCTCATCAGGTATGTATGAGTATGTGAGAGAAAGGGAGCGGACGGGGTAATCATGAATGGATTATGCTAATTGAAGAAACTAGCGCGCTCGTACTCGATGCCCCACTGCCATCTGCAGGAAACCCACCTTGTGCATCCGCATCAGCCTAATCAAGTATCTGCCTCATGTCATCGTGTACGCAATATCACATATTGAAGGAAGACATTCTTGTATGCAGATTTGTGTGGGTGACTGATTAAAAAGAACTTAAATGTATGAATAAGAAATATGAAATCATGACTACATAATAACGAGAGCATAGGCGGGGGTGTATGTGTTCCTGCTGTGGCTCACGGCGTCGTATACACCTGATTGGCATTCATTATCCAGTGGAGGACATATTGCAAATTTAACGGTTCAATGATTTAAAAGGCAGTCATTCAAGTGGATAGCCTTGGCTCAAGTCAGATGTTGCCCATTTTAGCAAACATCTGCTGAGCTGTACAAGCCTTTAGAGAGAGAAAGTGACCTCTGACCTTCATGTAAAAGAAGGGGAAGGAGAAAAGAAAGAAAAGAGTCATCAAGAGATCAATGAATTACACAACATACTGTGGCCAGGGTCCTGTGTCCTGCATGACCAGTTGGTGATATTGTCAACATTTCCTCCATATTGTCCTCTGCAATGAAATTATGGGGAAGAAAGTGGATGACCCAAGTACCCCTAGCACTTAGGGAATAATAATTAAGTAAAAGATAAAAAAAAGAAGGTGAGACAGCAACATGCATGCCAGACAGCAAACAGGTGACATAGTGTATGGTGATGATGTGTAATAGGTTTTTCATAGGTGATGTTCACATTTGCTTAGTGCACGTGATTTTTTTTTTCTTTACAGAATGTTTTTATCAGGCTTTAAGCTGCCGCAACTTCACTGTAAGGAGCTCTTCCTTCCATGCACTTGATGCTACATCACCTGTTGTCTCTCATCAGATGTCAATATTTATCTCACTCAAAATTCAGCATGGCTGGAAAGTAAGGAAAGGGCTTGCTCCACTCTTATTCTGGTAATTTGCACTTTCCACACTTCATAATTTCTCCTCTCCTCTCCTCTCCTCTCCTCTCCTCTCCTCTCCTCTCCTCTCCTCTCCTCTCTTCTCCGTGGACGTCTTGTCAACCTTGGACCAGATCTGGACTCCTCCAGATTCACCACAGCCCAGCTGAAAGTGGAGCGTTTGCTGAAGGCTGCTGAGGTGCTGCAGTCTGGAGCGGTGAAGAGGGCCTGTGAGACTGCTGCATGTAGACAACTGCCTCGGCATGCTGGCATTCTCCCAGCTCCACGTATATGTCCTACCATGGACAGATGAGCCCGCAGGCTGCTCGCAGGTAAGCCAGAGACTAGCTCTCTCTATTTAATAAAATATTTTGCAGAGTCAAAATCTTAAATTTTAGAACCGAGACAAAGTGAAAGCAGAGCAATTTTTCTGAATTGTAGTCTTTGCTTTTCATGTCACTGAATATTTTTCACTGTGTTGTGGTCATCATTTAATGTGAGGCTCTTCAAAGAAATGTTACACATGAACAAATGAGTGCATTTAAAAACCTTGGCTCTTAATTAAGTTCTCTTTTCCAAGGATATAATAAATCATACTGTAGTCCCTCTATGCATACATATTTTAACCAGCTGTGACAGCAGGGCTGGTATTGTTTTCACCTTGTGAATCTGTGTGTGTGTGTGTGTGTGTGTGTGTGTGTGTGTATGTGTGTGTGTGTGTTTGTCATATTGGCAAAATGTGGTTGGGATTAAATCCTTTGGCACATGTTCATGTGTCTGTGGACAAATTTTGTCACCATTATAGTGTCACAGCTGTGTAAGATACAGTCACAAAACTTTAGGGGTAGCGAGGCTAAATATTAATGATGCATGGTTCTGCGCTGCTAACAAAGCATGGGCAAGTTTGTGAAAGGACTGCCAGGTAAACATCATAACTACCATGATGAAGACAAGAAAAATAAGACAGGGCATAACTCGCCCTCGGCTTCACCAGTACAATGGTAGGTGATGAAGAAAGACCACAGTGTGTCATATTCGCTTCTGACAGTATGAAGCTGAATTAGTTTAGACGCCACTTGAAGCGTTCACATCTTGAACACAAAGAGAAGCCTATTTTTTTTTTCAGAAAAAAAACAAAACTCAACTGTCATGCACAAGAGTCACTTTACTAAAGCAGCATCTGAGCCTTCAAATGGCCAACTCACCTCCTACAAAGTAGCGTACATAGTAATGCAGAGTCAATGAAAAAAGATGCACACTATAGCTGAGGAATTAATACTTCCTTCTGCTACTCGTATAATTTCAACTATGATCGATGAAGCAACAGCCAGCAAACTAAAGTCTATCCCTCTGTCAAACAATACTATTAAGAGACACAATTATGACATGTCAAAAGATGTAGAGAAGCAGCTTAATGACAAGGTACGAGACAGTTGCTTCATCCATTTGCAGAGCAAAGTGACTGACAGTAACAAAGACTGACTGTTTGATAACATACCTCAGATTTATTGATGCAGATGATTTTTCCACAAACATGTAACTAACAGAGCCACTGCAGACAAACTGTTCAAAATCACTGACACTCACTTGAAAGAGGCTGCTCTGAAATGGGAGGACACTGTGGGGATCTGCACAGATGGGTTAGGCAATGGTGGGAAACGAGCAGGGCTGCAAGCGCTACTCAAGCACGTTTCCACCAGTGCGCAGTGGACACACTGTATGAGACACCAAGAGGCACTACTATCTATTGAGTCCCGAGCTGAATTATGTAATGACGGACCTCATCGCCACAGTAAACTACATCAAAACAATGGGATCTGATCACAAAGCTGCTCTGTTTCACAGCGAGTCCTAACGGCTGTCACATTAGACGGGTTCATCCAGGGTGTTTATCGTCAAAGAAGAAGAAGATTCTTGCCGATAAGTTTAAAAATAACAACTTCTCAATTAACTAATTGTGCAGATGCAGGGCACCAAAACACTTGCAGATGAAATCACATCATTCACAAGGAAACTGGAGATGTCGGAGCAGCGAGTGAAAGAGGTGAAGATAGAGTCATGTGCCGCAGATCACAGTGTTCCCATGTATAAAAACTCATATCTCTGCCTTACAAAAAAGGTATTTCCCAGCGCACCATATGACTGGATCCGAGACAAGAGTGCAACATCAGCTCACTGACGTTGCACTCTTGTCTGATTCAAAAATGAGGCTGCAGTTCAGAGCCTATACATTGGCTGCATTTTGTATTGCAGGGTAAAGGACCCACAGCTAGTCAGCAGAGCACTGGCCACACTCCTTCCTTTCGACACATCCGACCTGTGTGAGATTTCTGCAGTTTCCTCAATCAAGACAAATTGCAAATCAAAACTGGACACTGAAAATACGCAGAGAGTGGCAGTCTCACACATGCATCCCTGATATGAGAAGATTTGCAGTGACTTGCTCTTTATTTCGTTTTTTTTTTGTAAGATGTCACAAACTGAAGTTGCAGTTCTGTTTTAATTACAGACAATGTTTCAAACAAGAGCTATTGGTATCAGAGTTTTCAAGCAAAAGATGTGTCTGAGAATTGAAAATACTTTTATCCACAAAAGGGGGGCATGGAGAAGTTTGGGAACCACTGCTATGAGCTATGATTTCCAAAGTCACTCTATTCTCTGACTCCGGAGCAATTTAGGAAGACTGACTCTGAACACTTTGATGCAGGTTTCAGGAGGTCGTCAACAGCGAGGAATTTCAAGACTGGATCCTGACAGCCTGAAGACTGTCTGAGCAGAGGAGAAGCAGGAACTGGTTGCAAAGCAGTGGTCTAGTGGCTGGAATATGACACATCCAAACACAGCACTTCTTCTCCCCGCCAGTGGACATTAGCCCTATAAACCTTTGCAATGCCTACTAAATGAGTTTCTTCTATGTTCACCTCAACGCCCCACACGAGGTTTAGTAGGATGATATCCAGCTCCAAGATGACTAATTGGAGGTTACCACTGGCACCCGTTGTTTGAGGTTCAGCACTGGAACCTGTCAAGCAGAGAGTAGGTGCAGGGTGAATGAGCACATACAGTAGCTTTCCAAGGAGAGCTCTGCGGTAGCCTTACTGTGCGGTAACATCTATGTGAGCAGGGGGTACAGAACAAACACCACTGATGTGCTGGATGCTGACTGGGACCACAACATCAATTCTGACAATTGGACTGAGGGACATGTTGACTGCCAGGTACATTGATCAAATATTGAGTTAGGTTCTTACCTTCCTGGCATGACTGCAATGGTGGAAGTAGTTAAAACTGCTATAAGCTTTATTTTTAAGTAACAATGGATCAAGTAACTGTAATATGGAAGGGGTCACTCATAATGATGACACCACAGCAAATTTACTGTGAGTTAACTCTCACCATTCTCACTAGTGTTGTTTTCAGTGAAACATGTCTGATAAAACCCACTAACAACTAGCTGGTGAACATAGTGGGTCATTTAGCAACTAAACAGTGGAGACAGAGCTAAAAGTAGAGTGACTTCCATTCATCAGGTGGACAGAAAGACCGCAAATGAATGCTAATGTTGCTCTGACACTGTTTGATGTGTAAATCCACCACTGTTTTCTAATATGCCATGTGAATTTTTTAAGGTAATTTAATGTGAATTAAACAATTGCACACGGTCAAACAGCAGCCATTCTGCTATTTACACCCATATGGAATGCCCAATGGCTCCCTAAGAAACAGCTTCCTGGATGTTGGAAATTGTTGTAATGTGCTGTGTAATAAGTGTCATATGCCAGGTGGCGTTTTAAACGGCTTATGCTTATTAAATGCCACTATAGCAGAAAAGCTTCAGTCAGGGGAGATACTATAAAGACCAACAAAGTCCACTTTAGGGGGAGTTTGTGGTGGATGAATGGGTCAAGCACAGGACTTTCCCCCAATAGACTAGGTTTGACTATAGGAAATCAAAAGTTGATACTTTCCCTACCTTTTTAGACTTAATTGGCATGAAAACTACCGGGTGTAAATATTGGCTGTTCACCCTGGCTGAAAATAGTGTTGTTGGTGACGGACACCTGAGTGCAAGTAGCATTGTTTGCTACAGACACATGGGTGCAAATAGCATCTGCCATTAAAGAAAAGGGTCACAATTCAAATTTTGTTTAGTAAACTGATTTTTTAAATGTGATGTAAATGAGAAATTTGGTTTGGTTTGTAATTGAGGTAGGGAATTAAAGAAACCTGATTTTCCAAAGTAGATTTTTCCTGAAAAAAGCAGATTTCTCTGTATATGTAGGTAACTGGTTTTCTAATTAGCTTTTTGCAAATACAGATGTGCATGGCAAAAGACTGTACACAGGCAAAAACAGCTGTATGTTTCCACTGATGAACATTTGTCTATTTGTAAAATATGGACATGTTTGTGCTGTAAAAAAAAAGGCCCAGAAGCAATGTTGCAATATCTTGTCTCACTGCTACAGTTAAAATAAAAAAGCCAAAAAAAGGTTGGGTTGAATACAGGAGTGAAATCTGATTACTGCCCTGCTGCGTGAATAAATGGATTTACATTAACAAGATTACTACTGCGCATGTAAATGCATTCTCCAATTACCTGTAACCTGGTTACTCAAGTGCACTTAAGCACTATGATTATTGCGTTTACAGCTTATTGCTCTGCCCTTCAACTTAAAATAGCAATACCACAATACTCATTCAGACCATGTTGAGACTGACATTAGCCCTGTGTGAAAAGACATAACCAAGGCTACTCCATTCACACAGCAGGGGTGCATCAATACAGAAGCCTCTGGCAAAACAAAACAAAAACAAAACATAAACAAACAGAGGGATCTTGCAAAAAAGTTTAATCTGGCTCAATTTTTGTAAGAACACAATGGAAATCTGCATTGGTCAATCAAATGTTTGTGGAAGCGCATATTCTTGGTAGATTACTTTGTAACTTGAATGCCATATTTGTACTGTTTCCCTGGCAATGATAAAAATGGATAAAATCATTGCCAACCTGATAACTTTCTAGAGTTATAAAATCCTCCCTCGTCATATTATAAAAAGCTTTGCAGAGCTTTGGAATCTGATAAGCCTTCAAGCCTTGAATCGTTTTTCATTGTCTCAACAGCAACTGAAACAACATGCCCCCTGGACTGCACAGCTGCCTTCAGTCTGAATGGCCACTTACTACATGCATTCAAAACTTAACATAAATACTATATAAGTAATATCGAAAAAGAACTAGTAACAGTGATTTATCCCTTTCAAAATATTACATATTATTTGAAGTGAAGCTGATATTAACTATACAACAATACATCATATTTTGGACACAGATTGAAGGCTTGCATGTTGGATCTGAATCTTCAAAGTAGCTAAAAACTAAAGCTGTCAGATAAAATGGTGCAAAAAAAATACATTATATTACCTCTGCAAGAGCTCTCCAGTGGTGGAAAGTGAAACAAATGTTACCTCTTATCCCTATCACATTTTTTCTTCTACTGAAGTTAGCATGCTAACCAGCTAGTCCCGTCACTCTCCCATAACGACTCACTGTAGCCTCCAGAGAGGCGTAGTGCTGCTCAGAGGATGTATTATAACCTCTTGTCTTATATACACAGCGATGGCTGAAGCTCTTGTCGAGTGACAATCACCACCACTTGCTTCCGGTGAGAAAGCACGTTCGGTGGCAGTGAAAGCTTACAAATAGCCCCTTTAAAGTCTTGATTGACGGTGAGCACATTTCAAAATGGAATCATGTACAATTTGATTCAAAAGGTTTGCCAAAGGCGCACTACCACAACTGATAAGATTTGATGAGACTTGCGTGGCTGCTGCCTTATACTGAACGGACAGGTATAACCATTATATAAGTGTCTTCTCATCTAATAAGAATCTAAGAAAACAAATAAACGTATTTCCTAATATGTCAATGAACAAATTAACGTGATGCTGTCTGTTTTTACAGGTGTTTGGAATACCTCTATCCAACTTCATCTATGTAGCAGGTGGTAATTATGGCATTTAAGGTGGTTGTAACTACAACTAGAGCCAGAGTTACAAGGTCAACCATTGGAGTATCCTAACTTCGTCCTTCATCCAGGTCCTGATATCAAATCTGATCAGAAATATAACAATCTTCTCAGAGAGGAAAAGGTACTGCTTCATAAGCACTTCACCACAACTGCTGTTGATCGTGCATGCAGAAATACAAAATTAGCTATTTCCAATTTAGCCTTTGTAATTCAATAAATCTATATCTACATATAAATGCTGGTATTGAAACCCAGTTATTGTCATGTCATTGCTCCCAGGATGTGCCTGGTGTTCCTGAACAATTGCCTGTACCTGGTAGGGGGCCAGACCACCCTTGCTGAACGCTTTGACCCACACACAGAGCAATGGGTCTCGCTTGCCAGCATGACGGAGAGGATAGAGTGCGGGGCGGTGGCCATGCTGGGCAGTGTGTACGTCACTGGGGGCTATTCCCACTCTAAAGGGACCTATCTGCAAAGCATGGAGAAATATACCCTCACACAGATACATGGGACATAGTTGGAGATCTGCCTGATGCAGTGTGTTTGTTTCGTTGCGTTAGTGTTTATAACAGCACATAGTGTGGAAAGACAGAGGCAAGCCAGTGATATTGCATCATAACTAGCTCCCAGTCTGGCAGTGGTGTACTGGATTGAGATTTACTGTGATATATGCGGTTCTCAGTCTCCTGAACTGCTTCCTCCAAACCAGTGGGAAAAACTGGAAAACAAAAAGAATATTTAATGCCCATATACATTCCATTAACTCTGGGGTTTGTTGACTTTTTGTAAATTATGCTTATTAGCTTTTTTGGGAGGATTCAAATGTAACTGTAAATCTGCCATCCAGCACCTTTAAAGCTGACTAATTAACACAGGAAGTCACTGCTCGGCTAAGCTCACCATCTTCTGGCTGTAGCTTCATATTTAATGAGCAGTTATGGGAATAGTATTGATCGCATCTAACTCTTGGCAAGAAAGTGAGGTGTATTTCCCCAAATGCTGACGGTTGCTTTAAGACCTGTCATAGCAGGAAATGTGCAGGTGTATAAGTAATAACTTTAATGACGGCTCAGTGCCAGTAAGTGTTCTGGTGTGCCAGCATGCCCAATATGAGATACTGGAACTGGCTTACCTAAATGAAATGCAGCCATTGTTAATGTTATTAATTACACCTGTGCTTCCCTGCTACAGATTGACATGACAAAGTTTCACAGCAGGCATTTTGACTTGTCACAGAAGGAAAAGCACAGGTGTTACTAATAATGCTAACGATTGCTCTGTTCTGTGTGAGTGTCAAGACAATAGGTTATAATATGAGCGGCGCTAAGTCTTCAGGGCAGATTGGAGGCTACAGTGAGTCGCTATCAGAAAGTGACAAGATGGGCTGGGGCTAGCTGGTTAGTATGCTAACTTCAGCAGAAGAAAAGATTCAAAGACAAGAGTTAACATCGGCATTGCTTTCCACAGCTGCTGAAGTTTGACATTGAACTTGCAACGTTTCTTCTACAAGTTTCTTCTTCTAAGTTAACAGCTATTAATGCTAACGTTGGCTATGTACCAATAGCAAAACTTACCAATACCTCTATTAAACATTAGCTACTGCTGGCCACCATAAGTCTCCAGTCATATCAGACCAAGTAAGGCTTTAGCAGCAAAATCCCTGAGGCGATTTAAGAGTATTTTCTTTTACTGAATTCAACTGAATTCAATCATTTATAAGAGAATGGGACATTTCTTCTTTCAAAAGTTACATATACAATGATGAAGAGGAGATTGAGTCACTCCTCCCTGATGCATGTCCACACTGAAATTTAAAACACATTGGACATCCATGCCATTATGAGAGACTTAATTTCCGCACCCCTGAATGCAAGACCTCATTTCAACCTCAACTAGTCTGCAGCTCAAGGTAAGATATTTGGTTTATTGTAAGTTTCCAACAAGCACTTTAACATTCAGTTGTCAATACCTTTTAACGTCACACTGATATACCTTTGTTGCAAAAATGTGCGTATTTGGATATATTCTTGTGTGAGCTTTCGGACCTGTTACAATAGAGTCACACATTTGATGGGGCAGTATTGTAAGCTGCTGCAGAGCAGTTTAATAGTCAATTATCAATAACTTTCAACATCACACTGATATAACTTTGTTGAAAAGAATGTGCATATTTGGATATGTTCTTGTGTGGGCTTTTGGACATGTGTATTGCAATATGGCATTATTTTGATTATTGAGCAATAGCATTTGCATTAAGGAGTCTGTGTTTTATACACCTGGCTGCTGTTATTGCTACTGCTGCTGCTTTTTTGGTCTGTGTTCCTTGTGGCATTGCTGTAGGTCTATTTTGTATTTATGTGGAGAGACACTCAATATGAATTTTTACAAAATAAGGTCAAAAAGCCATGAAAAAGCACATTGCATTTTCATGTGTTCATCATTCTGTCTTTAAATTTTGTTTGTTTCCATTTGCTGCCATTCTAAAAATTGATGAAATAATAATAGGTAATAAGTATAAATGAGCATGTTTTGTGTTGATGGATGTTTTTTGACTCCACCTCAACAGATATAAATAATAGAAGAGGCCCTGAATTGTAGTGTTGTATGGTTAAGGAATTTAAGAGCCCTTTTCCCCTTTTATTTCGATTAATTCATTAATTCATGAGATGGTATGAATTCATTAGTGAATCCCTCATTTGACTTATTTTTTTACCTCCTCTCTCAACTCTTACCTTTTCCTCTGGGCTACAGTCTGTTTACTCTCTCTGCTATGTGGACAGACAGATATTTGGGGCTCTTGGGCTTTGCTGAATGAGGTTTAATTCAAACATAAGATTTGTTTCTGCCTCTAGAAAAGCTCTCCCAATAAGGCCAAACTGCTTGCCAGAGTCTGGTTAATGGGTATCCTTAAGCAAGTTCATCCAGTGACTCCCCATCAATTTAGAGATCTGTTGCGAGAAGGAGGTGCTGTGAGTGTGTGTGTGGCTGTTTGAGAGTTAAGAAAGTAAAAGAAAGAGATAGATGCAGATAGACTGACACACAGTCCAGCATATAGACAGGCAGACAGAAGACACAGGGGGACGGTCTCCGATCATCTGTGTGTTTTTTACCATGTCTGAAATCACAGGGAGTTTCTTTCCTTACTGTCCACTAATCATCACATCATTTTAATCCTCTTAACATGTTCATAATGTGTTTTTGATACAAGACAAGTTAGCTAAGGTATCCATGTCCATTATCTGACAGTAGTAATGTTGGTGATCTTTACATATAGCACCATCATCAGGTCAACATTTCAACTTTTCCACTACTTTGGCTTATGACCAATTACCTGCAGAACTAATAACACTCCCATCAGCCTCAGCTGTACCTTGTGTTTAGTGCTAGTTAGAAAACAACATCTAAAAATTCATTGTTAAACATGGTAAACAAACAGATTAGTATCATCATGTTAGCACTGACGTGAGCATGACAGCATGCTTATTTTAGCATTTAGCTAAAAGCACTGTTGTGACTAAGTGCAGTCTCACAGAACCTAACACCAATTTGGTTTTATAAATAAAGATTAATTGATTATAAAATTATATGTTATATATATATATATATTACATACTATATTTAAAGGCATCACTGTTTAAGTCTTCAACGTTTTAAATTGGAGAAAGAGGGTCTTTATTAAGCAAGTAAAGGGTGACACACATTAATCATACTTGGGATAGCAAATATGGCATTGGCTGTAATAAAGCAAATACGCCTTTGTAAATTGTGTGAAACCATATTAGATATGCACAGAACGCAGTCTGAACTAACATGACAAATGCTTACCCTTTTATACCAATTATTCCCAAGCCTATGCTCATTGTTCTCTTTGACAATAATCGCCCAGATCTAAATCTCCTTGACCCATTTCATTTCCAGTTCTACTGCTATACTTTGAAGGCTGGATACTAAACCTTCATAACTCTGTTCTTTCTTAAAAGTTTGGTGCCCTCTGCAGTGCAGTCTTTGTGGGTAAAAGTCAGAGTAATGAACAGAGGCTGCCAGGGGATGGCAGTGTTGCTCTGTGTTGAATCTATAAAATGGCTTGGCGAGAGGCACAAAGTCAGTTTGAGTAGGAATGGTTTGTACCATGCTCTTTTGAGTTTGTCTTACATTTTGAAACCAAACTCAGGAGCTTTGCTCTTGACAAGCAGAGACATGAACAATCATAAAATCAATGAAAGATCTGGTGGACAAGAGAATCTTTGTAAATTACCTTTGGCTGTAGCCTGAGTAAGAGTTCAACCTTCATCAGGTATGTGGTTGAGGGTGAAGCCCCCTCATCTAAACTGCTTTCACTTGCACAATGCTGTTTTTTTTCTTCACCTTTTGAAGGCTGGGAATCGTGTAGCATTTAACATGCCTCTCTAAACCTTTTGTAAAGTTGCCCTTGAGCAAGGCTCTTAACCCTGAGCTGTGAATACATCTGTGGGGGCTTTATAAGGGTTTTGATCAAAGTGGTGACACTACCTCTTTCTTAGCCAGATGCTAAGCAACCTCCCTCCTTGTGGGTAAGATTTCACCCTCAAAAACTGAAAAGTTCACATGACTAAGCAGCATTTTATGTTTTGGTACATTACCTCTTTACTAGATGTTTTTTGCATCTATTGATTGTCTCAGTTACAGCAAACCATTGTACCTGAAGGAGATAAGAGGTTTAGGGCTTGTGTATGAGCGGATATGCGATATTGCAGTTGCAACTGGTGGTCAATAGAGGTTGATAAAGGTCAAACATTATTTAATGTCACTTAGAGGAAAATGAGGAGGGCCACTAGAAATCCACTTCTTTTACACACCCAATATATTCCACTCCTATTTCTCTCCCTTTCATCTTTCCTCTCGTCACAGCTCTGCTCGATGCCCTGATCCTTCTTGTTTTCACCCACTTAAAGCTGATAATGAAATGTATGCACTGGGCGAAGCAGGCGATTAATCAGAGCAGATGTGTATCTAGGTGAGTGCCAGAGCAAGTCTCTGGAGCGCAGCGGCCTGACGGCTCAAACTCCGCACTGGCTTTAGAAGGGAAGCCGAGCTCTAGCCTCTCACCCCATGGCTGTCATTGCCAACGCATGTGCCAGGCAGCCTTATTACAATTAATTAGCCGGTGCCAAAATGTCCTCACACTTCATAAGTGATCATGTCTCATCTCGGCCAACGAAAAGGCTGCTAGTGGGCTGTTGTCATGTTTGTTGGCCTGATAAATCTGTGATGACAATTTAACATATTTTTTTTTTTTATCCTTAAAGAAATATCACAGTAATCTTCCTATGATATTTTACACTGAAATGTAGTGTTTGGCAAGCTGGTACAGTTTGTCCATGGTCCTTAATATACATTTTTGTATCCTCATAACATCCCTATAATGTTATTACAATATCTAGCATATAAATAATAATGATACACTTTATTTTATAGATTTAAATACTCAAGAATAAAATAGATGAGATAAAAATAGAATATCATATCACATTAATAATGTTATTGTAATATCATATTTGTACTCAATAGTTAGTTCATTTTGTCTTTATCATACTTATAGTATATCTCAATAATAATCCTGAAGGCTATATTAGATGTTACATATAATTTATGAGTCCAGTCTTCTAAAACGTGTTTGTTTACAACAATTCCATTTCCCGAGGGCTACACCATTAAAACAGATAGTCTGTTGGTGTTAGACTAAATATTCTCATAATGTTGCTTGCTTTCAGCCTTAAGATTAATTACCTCTTTCATGCTGGATGCCATTCAGTCCACTCTGCTCATCACACAGATTCAGGGTTTCCAAACTGGCAAGAGCAGATGCCATTGCTTTGCTAATTGGTTAAAATGGAAATGATGCTAAACCAGTGTTTGGTCCATTGCTCCTACTCGAGGCTGGACTTAACTCATGAACATTGGTTGCTTAATGAGATGTCCAGTGTTCACAGATATAAGATCATCAAATACATGTAAGCATTTGATTAATTATTTCCTCCAAGTTTAATTTTATAGTTTCTGAGTGAGCTTTGGCAGCTTCGCAACATTTTTGACTGCTGTCTGCACAAGGCAAAATTACCTATTTTAAAGTATGGTGGAGAGTATGGTAGGGAAAAAACAAACATTTTGCTGTAAGATGAGATTTTTTTTTAAGTATAAGGCAAATGAGGTATTATAGATCCTTCTGGTAGCCCAAATCAGCGGTTGAGGCATGTGTGGAAAAAAGTAAAAATTTCCATCGAAAGTGACATTTTGCTTTTAAGGATGTGATATGGCACATGAAGGCTGTCCATACTGCAGTATGACAGCAATATGGCAGCTGTGCATGAGCTTCTCAAAGTGCCTATACTGCCCTATTATAGTATCTCAGCAGTTTCTGGATCATGTTGAGTCATGTTGAGTAAAGAAAATCAGAATTACTTCCTCATGGTTGTGTGACTCCGCCAACCAGCCAAGTTGCAGGGTATATGGTCATGATCTCCCCTTCCTGAGTTACAGCACTGAATATTGGCTAGAACATCCTTATGTCACAGTGAATTCGACCCTTGAGCATTTGGATATAAAATATCATCACTTCATTTCCCCCTTATAGACATTTGAGTTAAATTGTGTCATAATTAGTGTAAGAATTTGTGAGTTATGGCCTAACACGTGTTTTGTGAGGTCACAGTGACCTTGACCTTTGACTACCAAATTCTAATGAGTTCATTCTTGAGTCCAAGTGAAAAGTTTGTGACAAATCTAAAGAAATTCCCATGACATGATGTTGAGATCATCACAGAGGCTAAAACCATGTTTTGTGAAGTCACTGTGACCTTGTCCTTTGACCTTTAACCACCAAAATCTAATCAGACTAAATTAATGTTTGTTCCAAATCTGAAGAAACTCCCTCAAGGCATTACTGGGATAATGCGTTCACGAGAATGGGACGTATGGATGACAGACAGCCTGAAAACATAATGCCTCCGGCCCTGGCTGTTACTGGAACAGAAGCAAAAAAATGAGATATGGCAAAGGTCATTTGCAAGTGAAAGCCCTGTGCTCTTATTAAAACCACACTGCTGACCAGGGCTGTGTATTAGAAGTCCAGTGCTGTACAGACGCAACACACATAATGTTCCTTATACTTCAAATTAATTCCTTCATGATGCAGGTCTCCCCAGTCAAAGGTGATTTTTATGTGATGTGACTATTCCTGAAAGATCACAAATCATAATTGGACCACACAGTCTCATCTGAGTAACCAGAGAGTGGTGGTGTGGGGCAGATGGGTAGAGTAACAACTTTATCTACCCAACATTGTCATCAGTGTCACACAGCTTCACAACATCTGGATTAGATGATCACAGAAATACACTCAGTCCATGGTAGGGGTGGCTTTTGTTCATCCTGACTCCCACTGCTCACCTGCTCACATCGTCTAGAAATCAGTGTGATGAAATGCTTGTCAGTGGGAAAACCTATTTGTATCTACAGGGAACAGGATGTTTGTGAATGTGGAGGAACTGAAAATACCACTAGATTACTAATGCAAAGCAGGCATTTGCCTTAGTCTTGTTTAGCTGAGCACACACTACAGATATAAAGGCCAGTTCTGCAAGGAAACACGTCATCTAATGTCTCTGATCACATGGTATTAAGTAAATTAATGTACCAGCATTTCCTTCATTTCCTTCTCTGCAGGCTGTCATTTACTCTCTGCTCATTTGTGCCACAGTGAAGTAATCACTGTCAATCAAAACAACCCTCACCCTTATGCACATAGACACTTACACATTTGTATTTTATGGTACAATGCAATGCAAAAGCCAGAATGTTAGCTCTAAAGTACAGCTCTAACTGGTGTCAACATTTCTACATAATAAAACTTGAACTGAACGTAATACTGAAAACATAATAAATACATGGACATAGCCTCTGTGACATCACCAGAGGTTTCTGAAGAGTGGCTTTGAAGCTAAGAGCAGGCTGTAAAACTATTGCCATCTTGGCAGTGCCAAACTTCACGTAACTACTGGCTAATACAAAAAAGGTAAGGGCAAAGAGGTGGGGCATGTCTGGAGCTGAGATTTCAGTGCATGCCAGTTTAATAAGTGTGTCAAGCATACGCTCCCATTAGCATTGTTAGCACAGTAGCTCCTCTTGCTCAAAGGCTCACCCAAGGCTGATTCATTTGCTGGATAATTAAATAGTTAACAAAATAAGCTAACAAGCCAGGTAAGCCAGGAGTGCAGACACCAATAGCTGTAAAATGACACTAGAATGTCACTCACCTTAAAAAACAGGAGCACAGACTTCTCCACATTCATATTCAACTGTGACAGCACCCACCACACCCTCAGTTATGCATAACGTTTTTTGTAACAGGCTGTAAACATGTTTGTTCCTGCTGTAAAGTTAGGCATTTTAACATGAGAGTCTATGGGGATTGACTCACTCTTTGAGCCAGCCTCAAGTGGTCATTCGAGGAAATGCAGTTCTTGGCATTTCCACGTTGGCCTCATTTTTCAGGCCTGGAGGTTGAAACCTTGACTCAGGTTGAAGCAAAAGGTGGTCAAGAACTGATGTAGATGTAGTCAAGAACTTCAAAGGATGGTGCAACAGCAACCACTTTCAGCTCAACATTAGGAAAATCAAGGAACTGGTGGTGGACTTCCCACTCCTGTCGCTATAAGGCAGTAGCGGCGCCAGGATTTTGTGAAAGGGTGGGCCTACAGAAAAATGGATGGGCCAATAAAAAAAGGAAAAACACAGCACCGCGCTGCAACCTGCAACAGCATCCGTGACTCTGCACCTGAGTGGCTCCTGTGTCGCTGCCCTCAGCTCAGTGCTGAACTGGACAAAGACCTATAACTCAGCAGACTTCATTTCTCTCTCTTATTGACTACACAAAACATATCCAAACGGAAATATATCTCTGGAGGTTTTGTCTCTCTCCATTTATTTAACCAACCAAGCGACAATGTTACAACATACCGGTACTCAGATCAAACAGAAGAGAGAGAGAGAGAGAGAGAGAGAGAGAGAGAGAGAGAGACATGGAAATGGCGCTTGGGACATGTCTCTGGGTCGGGGAACTTGCGACGTGCTAGGCTGCTGCTGAACCCTGCCTCCTATAACACATAACGCCATAATATGTTACCTTTGTCTGCTGCTGCCAATAATTTTCCCCCCAGAAAACGTGCAGACAGACAAACAGACAGAGACACTGCCGTTAACATTACTTGCCTTTCTCTTTCCCTTGCTGACATGACTGTGAGGGGATGGATGAAGGAGGAGGAGGGGGAGGAGGAGGAGGAGGATTAGCGTTGCTTTGGGAGCGGGGCCGGACAGCTGAACTCAAGTCAAAATCAAGTGGACTTTCCTCCTGCTCAACACGGCGTCTTTTGTTAAAAAAAACAAGTAAGCTGCTCTGTTTCGCCATCTTAAACTCCGTCTCTCTTTTTTCTCTTTACCTGTAACATTACACATTTCTTTCTTCCTGACTGCTTGCGCGCAAACTAACTCATTCATTTCATTCGGGTCACATGCTGATAACGCAGCCTGGGGGCGGGCACTCACGTATGCTAGAAAGCTGCTGATTGACTGAGAAGTTAGCTTCACATGAGCTCAGCTAAAACTGGCAATTAGATGAACATTTTAATCCCCAAAACATATTCTTCTGATTGGCTTGAATGGGTGGGCCTGGCTCAAAATGGCCAGGCAGGCGCCGCCTATGCTATAAGGTGGAGGGAGTGAAGATGGTGGACACCAACAAGCTTCTAAGGGTGCAACTCAACAACAAACTTGACTAGTCAGACAACACCAAGGCGCTCTACAGGAAAGAACAGCGATCCTTCAGTGTGTGCACTAGTCTGCCACAGATGTTCTACCAGTCTGTAGTGGCCAGTTCTTTGCTGTGGTGTGTTGGGGAGGAGGTACTACGATTTGTGTTGCCAACAAACTGCTCAAGCTAGTGCGGAAGGCCTGCTCTACAGTGGGGATAAAACTGGACAGTGTAGAGGCAGTAATGTGAAGCTGAAAGCTATCATGGACAACCCTGCTCATCCTCCAATTACTGAGCTGAGGAGGCTCAGGAGCATGTTCAGCCACTTTTAATGTTTACTATCATGCTTGATAGTAAACATTTGTTTATTTTTTCATTTAGCATTTATTTCATTATTTTACCTTCTTTTACATTCTTCTTACCTTTTTAGTAAGTATTGAATCCTGAAGCCACAAATCTTTGTTTGCACAACACCAACTAGATCTCTTAAGTACTTTCCTGATGGCTCATGGTTTGCTTGTGATTCTAGGACTTTTGACAGTATTCTGGGTAAAGCTATGGGTCTGTAATTATCTAGGCTGCCTAATTTACCAGCTTTGTTCGTAATCACTGGCACTAACAGGACAGACAGCCCTGAGTTTGGTAACAAGTCATGAATCATAAAGCCAGTAAAACAAAAAGAAAGGAGAGGCGCTATCCTCATACTGGCATATTCAAGATATTGAGCAGAATCATATGTAAACTACTTGCTTTGTTATCAGACAGCTTGTTTATAGCTTGGTACATTTCTTTTTTTCTTTTTAAATAATACAATTTTTTGGACATCTTTACCTTTAATTTCGATAGTTGCAGTGAGAGAGAGAGAGAGAAAAGTAGGGTAGAGAGAGGGGGGATGACATGCAGCAAAAGGCTGCAGGTTGGATTCAAACCCAGGCCACTACGGTAAGGCCTAAGCCTTTGTGATATGCTCTCTGCTGCTTGCTGAGCCACCGGGGCATCCCAGCTTGGTACATTTCAAGTGACATAATCACCATGGAATCATTCCTCTCAATATTTTCCACCTTAAACAAATCACTTTGGACAAAATTTAATAGTACTACAATGCTGTCATTAAAATTCTGCAATATTCCGTCTATAGGGTATGGGAGAGATACTTTGCAGTTGTTAAGAATTCTCACTCTTTTCCAAAAATCAATAGCATTGTTATTTAGTAGCTTCTAAGCCATGGAATTAGCCCTCATGGCTTGCTCATTTTTACAGATGAAACACATAGAAAAAGTATATCTTGCATTAGTGGGCCTCTTGTACTCAAGCACAAACCCTTGTCTGGATCTACCTGTGCATGATTTAGTTGCTTCACGGGCTTCAGCATGGTACTCAGCTACATGCTTCTCCCTGATATTATGAGTTATTTTTATTCTTCTAGTGGGGCTTTCTGTCTTCATACAAAGCACCTACTATATCATTATACATGGAGCATATATTTCTCGTATGCTTCACATCTTTACAGTTACAATCACTACACATTATTGCATCTCTAGGTAGATGAATATTAGGCTATTTTAATGACTTTATGACTTTGTTTGGGGTTTGAAACATTTGTATATCCTTCTTACCTGTAATTGTAAATATTACAATATATTTCCCATATTCATGTCTGGAAGAATCTTGTCACACAATTTCAGATACAGATGAGGTGGTGCATACAATTTCTTAAGCTTGACGTTACTTAAATGTCTCATCTGCCCGCCTCACTCAATTAGTGGCTTTGTCCTCTCGTCTCTGCCCCAATGTGTCATGCTGAAGTAACTAACTATCTAGATTATTTAATACACTTTACTTTCTTCCTTCATTTGATTATATCAAGTATCTACAGATGGACATCTGAAGATACAGTTTACTAACTAACTAATGTTAGCTAGTTTCTAACTTTAGCCTTAAGTTACAGTTCACGGCTCATATTCACAAAGCATTTTAACTTACAACTCCTAAGTCATGCAAAAAGTTTTTAACTAAAGGTTTTCTCCTAAGTCCTATTCACAAAGCTTCTGAGACCAACTTTTAGGAAGGAGAAGTGAAAACTCCTAAGCTAAGAATGCGAGTCTGTTTCTAAGGCTTACGTCAATTTCCATGGACGAGCCCGCTTGCAGGAACCACAGTGATTGGTTGATGAAAAGCCGTCTGTGCTGGTGAAAATAATATAATAATAAATAATAAAACACTGAGAAATAAACAAATATAAATTAAATAATAATGGAGTAGGTGCTGTTTACAAAAGTAGTACATTCTCCAAAATGCATCTGTATGATAAGGTTTGTGTCAACCCGGAAGAATTAAATTTTACCATAAAAACTTACATTCAATTCTCTCAATGAAAAAAAAAAAAAAAACTGTCCTAGACTACCTAACTAAACCTAACTGGCAGCCTATCAGCCACAGCCTGTTGTACCTGTACGCTACATGTTTTGGGTTGAAGTGTGAGAAGATTTCCCCTGATCCTTTCAAACAGTTGCCGCGGGTCACTCTCCATTAAGATCCATAATTCGTGGACACTGTGCAACAATGTCTAAAACTGTACAGGCAGCAGCCCATACAACCTGTGTGTTGATGATGTGGTATTGTTTTCCTGTTTACAAATACCTCCTTGTCTTGTGGTGGTGCAATAATTTTTACATGGTTTCCATCTATGGCACCGATCACAGTGGGTAGACCGACCATGAAGCTGCTTTATATCTCTGTAGTTGTTGAACATCTTAAAGAAATAGTATGAATTGTCCTATGATGTCAGAGCGCATTTACTGTTTGTTGGATATATCAGCTTTTCTCTGTTGCCAAGTAGTGCAGCGTTGCCAAACACTTAAATTCCACACTGATCAGGTTGTTTCGGTTGGTAGGAGATGTTAACATATGGTGGACCTTCAGTTGTCTATCAATTTATTGGCTTTCGTAAATTAAAAACATATTAATATAAAAAATATTAATATTTAATAATAACTAAAAT
This sequence comes from Seriola lalandi dorsalis, assembly GCF_002814215.2. Taxonomy (NCBI): domain Eukaryota; kingdom Metazoa; phylum Chordata; class Actinopteri; order Carangiformes; family Carangidae; genus Seriola; species Seriola lalandi. The sequence continues at coordinate 2,150,272 of NW_019525450.1, forward strand.
TAATTAAAGTCCTCGGGGGCACCAGCCTAAAAAACAGGCTAATAGCCAATATTTGTTCAGTCTCAAATTATTACTATTAATCTGGAACTCTGGTCAATAACTACCTTAATAACTGTAACCAGATTACCATATTAACAGTAAGTCAAAGTTGAAGGATTGGAGTTCTACTGAGTAGAGGTTGCCAATACTCACACTTTGTGCAACATTAAACACACCAGTAGTTATACCAAAATACATTTATTTACAATGGAACAGAGTAAAAACATAATATCTAATGTAGTACATACAGGTGTGTGTGTGTGTGTGTGTGTGTGTGTGTGTGTGTGTGTGTGTGTGTCTGTGGGGACACAGACAAAGGCTAAATAGCCAATTCAAAATGGTCATTGTGACCACATGGCCTGAACTAAGAAGACTACACAGGATGGCAGTAAACAAAGAGACTACTCGAAATGGCCACTGAAACCACCTGGTATGTGGGGGAGGGAAGGTGTAAGTTCCTTTGTTAGCCTAGCTCATGTAATCTAAAGGTACCAGGTTAGAGGGAGGAGGTTAGCTGCATGCAGGATCTAGAACTGAGACATACTACAGGTATGTGTGTGAACATACAAGTACCCAATTAACTGTGTGACTAATCACAACCTAAGCAACATTACAGCAACAAAACATTAACTAACATGTACATGTACAAAGGTTAAGACCTCTGCTGCTTAGCTGTGCTATGGTAGGTGAGGTGAGGCCCAGTCAGTAAACGTTACTCAGTCTTGGAACAAAACAAAGAGGTCTTATCCAGTGTTGTTGAAGAGTCCAGTGAGTTGGGTGGTTTCCTAGTGGAGTAAAGTCCTGTCTGGCTTTGTGGTGTCTGCGTTGGAGTTCACTCTCAGTTAATCCTAAAAAGGTCACTGCTGTTGAGAAGAAGAGTGCTGCAGTCTGCTGTGAGCAGGCTGGCAAGAGAGCTGTTGTTTCAGGTAGCAGGTCTGACCTAGGCTGGGAGCCTTCTTGCTCCTTGAAGAGTTGAGAGGGGAGCAGGCCAAAGAGAGAAGAGAGAGAACAGAGAAGATCTGTTTTTGTCTGGTGACACCCTGGGGGATCACATGTCACACACTGACAAACACTGACTGGTCAGTGAGGTACCTGGGGGAGGGTCGTCCCTAGGTGTGAACAGTGAGGAACTGTGGGGAAGTGAATTATTTGTCTGAATAACAGAAGAAACATGTGTTATCCATTACCTTGGATCTACTGAGTCCCGACACGTTACAGTTTTGCTAACTAATGTTACCTAGTTTCTATATTTACCCTTAAGTTACAGTTCAGGTAACTAATGTTAGCTAGCTGATAAAGTGCCTTTTGATTTCCAATATTGGCTTGTCATTTCATTATCAATATAGAATGTCATATCATCAAATTTTACCAAACACTGATGCTGAGTCATGAGCAGTGAGACAATGGAGGAGAGATATATATTGTGTAGAGATACAATATCAATATAGAGTTTATTATTTCATTTTAATAATCTTCTGTGTAGCTGTGATGGTTTCTTTTACCTTTTTGATGTTAGCTTTTAAGACTCAAACCTTTTTTCACTTATGAATTCAGGAGTTTTCCCTATTGGGTAATTGAACACATTAAAATACATGTGTGCTGAAGACTAACTTAAATAGCAGTAGTGGAAAGTAATTAAGTACATTACTCTAGGTGAGTACAGTGTTGAGGTACTGGTACTTTACTGTCTGTTTGTCTGTTTGCCCGTCCATCCGTCTGGATTGTAACACTTCACTGAATTGTGCGCCTGCACTGTACTGGCTGCCTTTTTGCATTGTAGAAAAACTTCCGACTGTCATTTTATAATCAGCACTCTGTATATATTATTGACATAGCAACAAGTATATTGTATAATCAGTTGTTGCTGTTCCCTACAGGATACCAATACACCAGTGGCGGCTGCTGGTCTTACAATGAGGGGAAGCTCATTTTGGGGCTACATCATAAAATGATGTAGCCCGCAGAGTGATAGAAGAGAGTCGCCAAACACAACGCTAGTCGTTTTTAACAAAGACAAAGTGGCCAACCCTAACCCTAACCCTAACCCGCTGTCAATCAAAAAGGGACTCAACCTCAGACAGATCATCCAATCATCATGCAGAAGCCGAGCGTCCGGGCCAGCCCACTGCCCCATAGACCCCCAGAGACGCTGAGCGTCCGATGGGCAGGAAAAAGCCCAGCATTTATCCAATGACCGTCTAGTTTGGCTGCAGTGGAACAACCCACTCTATGCTTCCCCATTGAAGTCAGTAGACGCTCGGCGTTTACACTGTGTAAAGCACTGAGGCGCTGCGGGGATGAATGAGAAGGAAGTCGTGTCGGTTACCTGTGATAAGTAGCTGATTCTGAACAAAAGATGAACGTGTTCTAGCGCATATTTAGTCAATGAAATGTACACACAACAGTACATATTTGTCCACTTATTTTGTTGACATTTTAGGGGAAGCTGAGCTTCCCTTGCAGTCTTAGAGCAATCACCACTGCAATACACCACAATGGAGCTTGCATATGAGCTGTGCTGATTAAATGGTGCACCAGCGTGGCCATCGTAGCTGTCATAGACTGTTAAAGCCAAACTGAAATGAAATGGTCTACCTTACGGAGGCCACTTCCACTTTGCATCGCTGTGCCAACCCTTAACACTTCATCACAAAGCACTTTGTCACAGTCTCCTGTTGCCTAGAAACCTTTTTTTAATAAAAACTTTAGGTTTGTGTTTCTTAATAGTTGTACTGTTAGTTGTTCAAATGAGCTCAAACTCAATACTTACATAGTGTAATCTGTGGGCTCTCTCTTTGCGTTGTTTGCTTCCTTATTATTTCCATTACTGGCAGGCATTTAATCTTCGGATAGTTGGACCATGAAGGATCCATCCGTTGGAACCTTTGTTGCCCAGGAAAAGAAGGCCACATTTATTGGCCGTATTTGAAGAAGCCTTTGAGGGGAGCCTTGAGCCCAACCTTACCCTAACTAACTACTATCCTCTTCTTACCCCTGAACCTTGGTATCTAATGTTCATCCGTCTCGTGTAGGCTGTGGGTGAGAGAGACACCTCTGTAACATCTCTACAGAGCATGACACCGCACATTTACAGGCCATCATGCCATCATACCAACAAACTTATTTCAGAAGAGGCCGGGTTTCTCCAACTTTGACATACAAAGTTCTCTCTGGCACAGAATAAATTTCACCAGCTTACCTGGCTAACGCAGTTGTCTTCAGAAACACATGGTGAAAGCACTCAAGATCAAACTGTTAGGTCTCATCATGAATCCCGGAAAGGTCTTTCTGGGAGTTGAAAGTTGCATTTCGATCCCAAGTGGGAGTGTTTTTGGACAACAGGACAAAATGGAGGCAACCAGAGGGTGGGAAATAAAACCTGTTGACCGTTACAGATGGTTTTGACCCGTGTTTGCTAGTGTTGCTTTCTGTTTGTGAAAAAAATGATCTGCCCCTTTGTCTTACTGCTACCAATAAAACCAAGCTGACCTGAGAGGGCATTCATGGATCTCAAAGAGACCCCCTGAAATGACTCTGTGCTTCTGAAGCCCTGTTCAGACCTGACATTAACATGCGTCTCAGGTTATGTGATTACAAGTGAACAACTCCAAATATGTCAGTTCACACCTGGCATTAGAGATTGTCTCCACATGCATCTCGAGTGACCACTTGTGATGGGATCCCTCTTCCCTGCTCTACATTCAAATAAACACATATCCGTTGTTAGTCAGTGCCACTGTGACAGATGGGTCCGTTGTCAATGAGTGTGTGTGTGTGTGTGTGTGAGTGAGTGAGTGTGAGAGAGAGAGAGAGAAGAGCAAGGAGGGCTGAGCAGATCAATGCACTGCACACAGCTCTCTCATTTGAGTAGGTGGTCCTTGATTGTGGCCCAGGGCACATTTGTGTTCACACTCCTAAAAGCATTTGTCCATGTGTGGCCCAGATCACCTCTGAATTTGGTCTGAATGTCTGAGTGTCTTGTCTCGTACTCAGAGCTGTCCACTTCATCACCCGAGATACATGTCAATACCAGGTCTGAACAAGGCCTCAACTTGGATCTGCCAGACTACAGTACAAACTACAAATCTGCCAGCATTGGACAGCAGATTATCAATTGAAACTTACCTTCTCAGACAATGTACATTTGCTCGTTCTTACTCTTTGATCACTGTCAATCCATTGTTAAAAGTTGAGGATAAATCCCTCTCATCATTAGTGCTGACTGATAAATAGTATTTTCATCGTCATCATGATATGAACATGTGAAATAAACACATTGCAAAACACTGACTGAAACGCCACGAATTAGAAGAAATAATTTTATTTACACACACCATGCAGTCACACAAGGTTTTCAAGGTGCCTGAACCAAATCAACCAGAAAAAGAACTACTGCATATTGGTGTCGGGCTCCAGCCCCTCTAACAACATTGTTGGAAATGAAAATTGAGCTGGCATGCAATCGACATGGTCATTTGATTTGCCATATGACAGACAATATCCATTTCTGTGGTATGAAGATGATCTGATCTTGATGAAAGAGAAGAAGACATGGGAGGAGGCTTTGAGCTTGTACTTGTAGTTCACAGCCTGTATATACAGACTTATGTTTTATGAGTTAATTCTTTAGGTAGATTCTTTATTTGCACTTAGAAGATGAGAAGCTCTGGCTCTTTATTTAAAATTCTAACAAAATTCTAGATTTAAGATTGGCATAGGAGAACAAGCTCAACCAAAGTAATACTTTGGTGACAATTTCTATGTTTGCTCATAGTATGTTGATGTTTTATTGTTTTATACTCCATTACATTTATTTGATTGCTGCACCTGTTATTCATATGTAGTATAAATATATAAAATGTATTGTCATTGGTTGTTGACAAAGGTTTAGGCATTCAACTCTGAGCATGACTTTGTTGCATGTGAAGAACAGCCTTCTGACTAAATCTGATACATTACATTGTTAATATGCACTGTCCCTGTTCAATAAACCAATGAATATATTTAAATGGTGTTCATCTTCCATTAGTGTTACATTAAAATGTTGCTTATATGTTAATGCATCAGTAATAATAAGCTGAAATCATAATACATAACAATATAGCAGTAGCTTTATGTCCCATGTCTTATATCTTAATCTAACATGTTCAGTGTCATAGCTGATTACAGAAATGATCCATTGATACATTGGAGGCAACCTGTTACATTTTTGTCAGAATGGATGTTGGACCCCAAAGCAGAGACAGAACACAAAACACACGTGTGGGTCTGGGGAATCCAGGTGTCTGGGGAGTACACAAGGCAGGACTACAGAGGACACTTGACCAGACCAGAGGCAGGTGAGTGCACACGGATGACCAGGGTAGATATACTGCAGGTGATGAGTGATAGATTGCAGGTGTGGTGGTGAGCTGCTGTCCAGACCACGCCTCCGCGGAGTCACCTGATGTCAGGGGAAGCACATGGACACAGACACTCATACACGGGGGAGGGGAGACAAACAGGAAAAGAGAAAATAGCATTGGGAAAGCCATGCCTTCATCCAATAATGCTCTGCAATGTTCCAAGGAAATTGTACTTATTTGTAAGATACTTACTCAGTTTTCAGAAATGTGTTATAATGTAAATATGATATTGGCATTCCCATTTGTCTATGGGAGTTTCCTATGTTTCCCTTTGTTCAGTTGTCGTAGTCATTTTTGTTGGTGGGGAGGTGAGTAGTGACAAGCAGAATGAAACAGTACCAAAAGTATTGATATGATTCAATCATATGCCAGTATTCAGTGCTAACGCAGAAAGCAGGGTTCCTTGTATCTAGGGTGGAAATGTCTGGAGGTCAGGGAGGTGGACAGGAATGTAGCAAGTCTGACGTTATTTAAGAAAGGCGTTTGCCTCCTGTCAGAGACCAATAACACAGACATATATTAACGTAACTATGAGCCTTAACTAAACTTAACCACACCGTAGAGCCCATGAGCAGAAATTGTGAAAAACAAGAATTGAAATGTTGTCCCTGTTTTTCTTGGTAAAAGTTGATTCTCTACCTTGTACAAAAAACCTTAATTCAAAGTCCCCTTACTCTTTATGATGTGAGAGTTTTCCCAAGTGAGAAAATGCCATCACCTGATGATGACCATGAGCCACAATTAAAAGCTCTGAAAAAAGGTAAGTGGATGTTGAGCTAAATGAGTTGGGTTTGTGAATTTATCAAGCATAATCTGCATATCTTTCTCACCTGCTGATAAAAATAATATCAACCACGCTATTTGTGGAAAGTCTAAGAGCGGACTTTACTTCAAACATAGAGAGGCTAATCGGGAGGAAGTCATAGAGAAAGGAGGAACTAAGAGGTCCATAAACTATTGCACTGTCAAATTGTAAATGCATAACAATCGTTTCTCTGAATGCAAAGTTCTAATCGATCAAAGTTTATGATTATGATCATGTTACCAGTATAAATTATTATTATTACCAGTATCATTGATACCTGTTTTGGTTATTTTTAGTTTGAGATTGAAACCAAAGTTTTATGTCAAAGGAGTGTGTTGAATAAAAAAAATCAGAAATGTAGACTACTGCTTGTTCACCATCAATAACAAACATTTATTGAAATCAGACAAAAATATATGAAGAGAAACCAAGTTTATACTTATGACTAATTTACGTTTACATTTTCATATTTGTTTGTTTAGTCCCAGAAAATACGACACTTGGTTTTTTACAATTTGTAAATCCACACTGTATGTAAATCAGATTAAAACACCAACAAACTATAGAAATTGTCACCAAAGTATTACTGTGGTTGAGCTTGTTCTCCTACAACAATCTTAGACCTAGAATTGTTGTCAGGGTTGTAAAATAAAGAGCCAGAGCTTGTCCTCTTCTAAGCGCAAATACCGAATCTACCTAAAATATTACATAAGTCTGCATATGCAGGCTGTGAACTGCAAGTACACTAGTTCCGAGCCAAACACATAAAATTCCTTCTCTCCATACAGTTGCTGAGTTGGAAAAGCTTTACTGTCCTCAATATTGTCCCACAGTGATTCCCGGGTGCAGGACAGGCAGGTAGTTGTTCCTGCAGAGGGATCCCGTTCACCCACAGCCAGTGTCCCGCCAGGAAACGTAGACCTATCCACACCTCGTCTGTCTGAGCATCGAGGATCACTCTTTTGATAAATGAGTTGTCAACTCCAAAGTATATGTTCGGGAGATCGTAGAGATGGTTGATGTCAGTGTTGGGGGAACTGGGGTTCATGTCAAGAGTCCTGCAGTGTTTCAAAGCCTCCTCCCATGTCTTGTTCTCTTTCACCAAGATCAGATCATCTTCATAGCACAGAAATGTTAATTGTAGATCACACGGCACATCTAACCACCATGATGATTTCATAACAGCACAATTTTCATTATTATAACGTCCATTAGGTTCATTGGAATTCACATTCCAATGTGTAAAGTTGTCTGGCCGTCCATCAGACCAGCGCCAGACACCAGGATCATTGTTGTGTCTTCGGAGTCCGATCCAACACATTAGGTGTGAACTGTACAAACTCTGTGCTGCATCTAATTCATGCATGTTGTGGAAAGTGGCCAGGTCAGTATGGTGCTCCCTGCAATAGGTTTGGGCCTCAGACCAGGTAACTTGCTGCAGATGATGAACATACCTTCTGTATTGATGAGAGGGCTGAACAAACAGAGGATGGTTGAAGATGAAGTTGAGAGTGATGATGAAGAGGCCGCTGGAGCTGCTCTTCGTCAACATGACTCCTCAGAGTTGACTGCACTTTGCCTTATGGCAGCTTTGACTTGTAGCTTCAAGACCTCAGCTGTTTTCTCTGCTTGACATCCCTCTTTAAATACCTAAAGAAACAAAAACATCTCAGGGGGTTGTGCCAACTTAGTATTTGCAAATTCACAGAAGAAATCACTACCAACCATGTGATTGGATGAAATCTAAATGAGGAGCCTGACTGACCTTACATTACACTGACCAATTACGATGACATCTGAACACACACAACACAAAGGCTCACCCAATGAAGGAAGTGTTCAGTTTTATTTAAGGTTAGTGTTACTTAATGTTACTGTTATTACATAAAGTATTAAACATAAAGCTACTGCTATACTGTTATGTATTATGATATGATCTTATTATGACTGATGCATTAACATATAAGCAACATTTTAATGTAACACTAATGGAAGATGAACACCATTTAAATATATTCATTGGTTTATTGAACAGGGACAGTGCATATTAACAATGTAATGTATCAGATTTAGTCAGAAGGCTGTTCTTCACATGCAACAAAGTCATGCTCAGAGTTGAATGCCTAAAGCTTTGTCAACAACCAATGACAATACATTTTATAGATTTATACTACATATGAATAACAGGTGCAGCAATCAAATAAATGTAATGGAGTAAAATATAGTTAAGCAGAATTAGAAGTAGCATTCTACTTCCATAATGCTCCTGAATTTTTTTTTTGTCTAATTTGTTATGTAAATAAGGAAACTAGGCAAATCGTCTGTTCCTGATATTCAAATGTGTTTAATGCTACGAAAATTGCATTTCACAGTGACCATGGTCAAGGTCAAACAGAAAAAATAACTCTTAAATGAAGCATTCATTTTAACAGTCAGAAGGGTCAGAAACACTGGGAATAGTAAAGCTTTAGATGTTCACATCAAAAAGAAATAATTCACATATTATTATTATTACTATGTAATAAGTAATATACAATACTACAAAATCTATATACTGATACTTACACAGATCAGTATTGAATACTAAGATAGCACACTAAAAACCTTCACACATCTAAAAATGTATGTTCCACATCAAAAAGTGTCAATGCCTGTATAAAATACATGACTTAAACACTCCCACGAGGCCTGCAGTATTCCTGTTACTTTAAGATCATTACTAATGAACACAAGACACAAATACTCACAAGCAACTAGCAGCAGACCTTCTGCTCAGACTCATACATTACTCTGACGCAACAGTTTCAGTGTCCAGGCAAACAACATCCAGTACATTAAATGACTTCCTCACTGCTTTCTTGTTAAGGATTTGAACAGACAGACAGCCACAGAGGCACATTTAACCATTGGTAAGAAACCAGGGGGCCAACAGACAGACAGACAGACAGATAGATAGAATGAGGGAGACATTTTATTTCAGGTCTAGGTCTAGGTCTAGGTTCTTGTTTTATTTCATGTAGATGAGATCTCCAGATAATGCCCCAATGCATCTGTCGCTATGATAAATAGTAAAGAACAAACCTAGGACAAAATCTAACATCTACCTTTATTCTAGGCTGAGTATCACAGCTTAAAACTTCAATAATATGGGGGAGAGGGATTTATCCTTAACTTTTGACAATGGGTTGACAACATAGGTGGAAATCGTGAGCCCCCC
>NW_019525450.1:2159757-2160475 GCF_002814215.2 Seriola lalandi dorsalis
GGGGGGGGGGGTATAGGTTTAGTACAATCAGTCAAAGCACTTTCCAACAACACTCTCATTCTAAGAAGCTGACAGACCTCTGTGTTGCATTGCCTTCGGTGTTTAATTAATGAAGAAATAATCACTTAATGACATTGGTTTTGACCCATAATAACCCTTTACTATATTAATCTTTGCTATTACATCCTATACCCCCCTCAAATGTATAACTGGATATATATTACTCATTGTGTTAAGACTTGCTCTGTTCAGGCATGAGGTTAGAGTTCAATCCTATCTATTGATAGAGGAACGTGTTGACTTTGTTATCTCCTAAAGCCTTATCAGTGACTTCAGTGCAACTATGCCACTACCACTTCAGTGCCACAAGCAGCTGGCATGCTGAAAAGTTTCAGCAGTCACCGCAGACTACAGTTTCATCATGAGGTGGCTTTGAAGTTTGTAGAAATGAAAAAGAAGAGGAAAAAACAAAACAAAACAAAACAAAAAGAAAAGTATTGATAACTGCTTCTGAAAACAGGCACCTTCTGCTGGGAAAGGTAAAGCCTCTTGGGTAAACGATGAGACCCGTAAAACGGTTTTAAGTCGGAAGCTGTTTAATTAGCATAAATGGCAAAAGACTAAACTGAAGCCTCAATGAGATATTCAGACTGAACAGCTACAACAGAGAACTGATACATCATCAGCTTCATCAGATTATTGATTCCTTTCATGAACA
>NW_019525450.1:2211981-2212084 GCF_002814215.2 Seriola lalandi dorsalis
ACAGCTTAAAACTTCAATAATATGGGGGAGAGGGATTTATCCTTAACTTTTGACAATGGGTTGACAACATAGGTGGAAATCGTGAGCCCCCCCCCCCCCCCCC
>NW_019525450.1:2212104-2294482 GCF_002814215.2 Seriola lalandi dorsalis
CAGGATATGATTGTAAATCTAACCATGTAAATTTAAGTAATATAATGATATGTACTGAAAGCACTTGTTAAGTGTAAATGCAAAACAATGCCTTTTGCCTGCTACCTCGCTCCCACACCCACCCGGCATGAGTGGTTGGTGCTCAGAGAAAAGGAAAATGGACATACAATCGTTCTTCAGTGCTGCAAAATGCCAGTAATGCCGCAGTAATATTAAAGCCATGTGATGAAGTCTTCACAACAAACAATATGATATGTGCATTATTTCTTTTTGATGTGAACATCTGAAACTTTACTGTTCCCAGTGTTTCTGACTGTTAAAATGAGTGCTTCATGTTAGAGTTATTTTCACTGGCACCCATAAAAGGAGAGCTGGCCCCAATCTCGCCCCTGTAGTTAAAGTGGACCTGAACTGCCACTGTTTAGGACCTCAGCAGCAAACACTCTGAGGAGGGATTCACATTTGCAGTTTTCATAGCATAAAACATATTTGAATATCAGGAAGAGATTTTCCAAAGAAATGACACACTATGACACTTTTTGGTCAGTGTGAAGCAGGGTCAGTCAAAGGAGTGATGCTGGAATTCAAGTGAATTTCAGGCTCATTCTCCTGATAAGGACAATCCTAGAACGGGATCCCTCTGCAGGAACAACTACCTGCCCGCCTTGCACCCGGGATGTACTGTGGGAGAATGTCAAATACAGGGAAGCTTTTCCAACGTAGTAACTGTAGGAAGAGAATTTGTTTTGATCAGTAAGGAGCTAGAGTCTTTCTAATTCAGAGCCTGCATTTGCACATGTATGTTTTATTAGTTAATATTCTAAGTAAATTCTGTACTTTTACTTAGAAGAAGAGAGAGTTAGAGTTGCTAGAGTTCTAGCAGCTGTATTTATAATTCTGACAAGTGTCACTTCTAGATTTGATTTTGTCATGGGAAAACACGCTCAGCCACAGTAATACTTTGGTAGCCATTTTTATGGTTTTCTGGTGTTACATATGAAACTGAAATTTGCCCTGTAAAAAAACTTGTAAAAACATTTAGTTTTAAGTGATTAAATTTCCATTTGCAGAATAATGCCATTGAGGCATTGGTGGAAATTACAGTGAGTATTTTCTGTCCAAACCAAACTTGGCCTGTTCCATCTGAACAAAATTTATTTTCTTAATATTTTTTTCTAATCTCAGTAATTTTATGTTGTTGATGGTGAGCAAGAAGTAGTGTCTTGCAATGCATAGATATTTTTCTTTTCATTCAACACACTAGAGGTGAAATTTTGTCTTCCACCTAATACTAAAAATGACTACAGCAGGTATCACTTTTCATCTAACACCAGCATGAGATCACAATATAAACTGTCCAATACTTTGGTTTATGACCAAACTAGAATTACCGCCTTGTTTTTATATGCCTCCACCAACCCGCCAAATTGCAGGAAATATGGTCAGTGTCCCCTTCCTGAGTTACAGCATTGAATAATGGCAAGTGTTTTTTCAAAAAATTATGATATTGTATTCACAAGGTCACCATGACCTTGAACTTTAACCTTTGACCACCAAAATCTTATCAGTTCTTCCTTGAGTTCGAGTGAATGTTTGTGCCAAATTTGACATAATTAACTCAAGGTGTTCCTGACATATAACGTTCATGACAATGGGGAAACTCAAAAAGATAATGCCTAAAAACCCTGCTAACAACACAAACTAAGATGGAAAACATGGTGAACATTACCTACTAGAAATTAGCACGTTAGTGTTGCCATTGTCCTTGTGCTTAGGTACAACCACACAGCACTCCTAGTGTGGTTGTAGACTCTTGGTCTCTGTATGGAGTCATTTCAAAGACTTAAAAGATTCATGTGTTAAACACGATTATCTGCAACATATATATTTAAGTTTTCCACATGCTGTAAAATCCTGCGGCTGGAACACAGCTGCAGCGGTTCATATGATCGAGTGTAAAGCTAAAAGCAGTTTCACACTTCATATAACTGATGTTACTCTGTACCTGACCTTGAATCATTTATTTAACAGACTATCATCCCCCTTCATTATTGCAGATAATGAGATCTGCGTGCAAAAACACAAGTGCAGTGACTCTTCATGTTCACGAATTACCCCCAGTGACATTCTGCCTGTGTCTTTGGATGAAGATTGGCCAACAGTATTTTTGAGACAGAAAATCTGCTTTGTACAAGATGATCTAAGAGGGCTTTGTCTTGTGAATGAGCATGAGTGTAAGTGATGCCCTACATAACCGCATCCCTCACCTTTTCTGTCATTTTACAGGACAGGCTTACCTGGAAGGCCCTGTTTAACAGTGAAAGGCACACACAATCCTATTTGAAGCCTGCTCTGTGGATTTAGCCACTTTTTAAATTCAAATCACTCACACCGCAGTGTCAGGACAAGGGGAGGGTGGGAGGGGATGGTGGGCTTAATATAAAACCCAAATCCCATTAGAGATGGACCGTAGGAAAATGAGGGGTTGGCACTGTGTCACCTTACCACACGATGTGAAGAGGGAACTCTTTGATGGGGGTCAGAGATGATGTCCCATATTGCACACCTTTTCCTTTTTTTTGTTTTCACATTTCTACCCATCAAACCGGAATCGCCAGAAGTGAAATGTATCATTACAGGATCTGTGTCCACAGAGGAGCAAGGCTAGAAGGAGTAGGTGACTTATCTGCCACAGACGTAAGTCTTTGGGGTAATAAGGCATGCATGAGAAGCTGTTTCCCTCCTCTGAATGGGGTATCCATGTCGCCTGGTCCCTGTATAGCCTGCAGACTCTCTGAAGTGGTCGACTTAGCTTGGCCTTCTTGTATAATTAGTCTCCTGAACCATGTAGGATGTGTTTCTCGATGGCTCACCTCCTCTACTTTCATTTATACCTGTTCCTCTCTCTCGCTCTCTCACTCTCTTTTTCTCTCTCACTGACTCTTCCCATCTCTCACTCTCCAAAGACCATGCTTACACACACACACACACACACACACACACACACACACACAAAGGAAGTAATCATTGTCAAAATCAAAACACAACCTCCTAGATGTTTGATGCCGGCTTTAACTCCTTTGTTGCTATTGACCTTCATATGATAATGAAATTGTAATAGAGTTGTAAAGTAGGAGGAGCTATTTTGGGTGTCTCCAGTGCTGGAAGTAAAATTTTTCCCAAAGACAATCTTACATAACAGTTACAGTAACAGTTGGAGTACTTCTACCTCTTGGATCGGCATGGAAACCATCAGTCCAGGTGATTAATAACTGTATTAGAAAATATCTGGTTCCTAGAAATTATTTGAAAAACGTTTTAAACGTGTGTATATACGTTTTTTCATGGACAAGTGAACTATTGAAGTACTGCCTGAAATTATGGCATATAGGTTCAGTTTATATGGTAAGTTTACGTGACAAACCTCACATAGCTCTAGGGCAACTACCAAATGCCAAAGTTAAGTCACTGGATATCAAAAATGAACTGCACCTATAGCAAAACCCCACAGCCACACAATCATAAGAACACATAAACATGGCAATTTAGCAATTTAAACAGAACAGAACTTAAAATCAAAATATGATTACTCAAATTGAACGATGTATTGAATGTTCCCTGTCCACAGCCACTGCCAGATACCAACATAACCATGCCCTCTCTGGACTGACATGCTTAGGCCATACCCCTTCAAGAACCTGGACCGTAGACAACAAATGTTCAATTAACAACTGTCGAGTGCAATTCGCACAGTTGAGAACACGTTCCGAATTCTGGTCAACAGATGTGTTTTCCTAACCAACACTGAGCCTCACAAAGTTATAATGATCACACTTGCCGCTCTCCCTGTTCACAACGCTTCAGAGGCCTACCTGCACGCAGCATTTGTGGATATAGAGCCTGAGAACCACAGAATCATTCATGGAGCTTGGCGAAGGGATGGAGAACTCGCCTCTGTTGCAGTGAGCAGGGCACGGAAAGCCAAAACAACAGAAAAAGAACAAGACCAGTTGAAGGGAAACAGCTGTCAGCTGCTGGACCTGTTGCTTGGCAGGAAAATATAATCCATTCACGGACATACTCTTCAACACCTGCTTTACCTGTTCCCTGGGATGACAATATGATTTACTTTTGGACATTGAAATTAGTTACTAATATGTTAATAATGTTAATTCTCTCCACCTTTAAAAAACAATACAAAACAAATTTGTAGAGTAGCAGAGTAGTTCAGTGGAGCAGGTGTTGGTGTGCATCTTCTGTCATAAAAAGAATGTTTGGACAGACTCGACTCTCAGTCACTAGATCCTTGATTTGTTTTATTTCACTTATTACCTGTCAGCCAGATGTTTCCTCGACATCCTGACTGGCACCTAGCAGTGTTTGAGACACATTCATTGAAATGGCAACCGTCTCAGTTTCAAGATCATCAGTTCCCCTGTACTCTGACTTTTTTTGGCCTTATGTGCAAGATCAGGTTATTAGCTGCCACTGCACAAGAATGGGATGGTGCACTTTCAGGTTAGTTCAGCTCGGTAGCTGGTGTGTACTGGACTTCTGGATGACAGTTGGAGGTAGAAGATTCACACCTCATCATCCGTCTCCTGGTCATCACTGCCCTCCTCCGCAGCATCTGTGCTGACAGGCAACATATCATCTATCTAGAATAAAGAATACCATTAGAAATACTAGACAGTGCAATTTCTGAAGAAATTGTACTGGGATTGCTGCTTTTGGAAAAGCCAAAACAAAACTGACTATACTGGTATTACTGGCTACTAAGAAAATTCTGAAGCTGAGCTCAATTATTTGAAGTGTCAGCAACTAACATTTAAAATAGAGCTGCAACTAAATATATATATATATATATATATATATATATATATATATATATATACAGTATATTAGATATATAGATACACACACACCACAGACACACAATTGCTCTTAACTGCCAAATAACTTTTTTCACAATCAAACTTTGATCAACAAAACTTCTTCACTTTGTTCCACCCAGCTGTCACAGCAGCATCCATCTTTGTCTTCACCATGTTTATACCAGCGAGCACTCAGTCATCCTATTGGTTAACCTGAAGGAACACATTGACATGCTAGACTTTTGATTGTAGTATCGTGGGGCGCCCCAGATGGATTATGTCACACTACAAGGTCTGTTCCTGTTGTTCCTAACATCCATATTCAGGCCCGACGCTTGAAATTTGTCTACGACAACATCATGCAAAATTGGATTGTATTCGTGTAGTTTGATCAGGTTATTAGTGTAAATGTAGGTATAAAAGGTTAAAATCTGGCAATCAGATGTTACCAACACATTGAACTTATCTGTTTCCTGTAAATCTTATGCTTTGACCAGTAATTACACAAAGTGTATCTCTTGACACCTTTGAGAATTACCTGAGTGCAGCAGTGAAAAAAAACATTTACTGTAAAGGTAAAAGAAACTATGCAACATGGAGGTCATTAGTTCAAATCACCACACTGGTTGGGAAAAATTTCTGGGTGGGAAGTGAATTAATCACTCTCTGACCTTTGTCAAAAACTACCAACAAAGTGCCTTTGTGCAAAGCCCTTTAACCCCACTGTGCCAGTGACCAATAGGAGACATTTCTTGACTTTGCAGCTCACACATGTGGGTGTACGGTTGAATATAGAAGAGTATATAAAAGAGAAAAAGGAGTCATTCCTCCCTGAATACATAAAGTAATAGATAAAAACAGCAATCGTGTTTTAGAAAAGTGTAACTCGGTGTGCTTTAACACCGATTAGACATCCTAGATTAGTTAAAGAGCACCTCTCCCTTGGCCACATTTCCTCCATGCTCTAGTACAACTGAGATTGTTCCTAAGTTGAGAGAAAATGAAGAAATAAATGACTGAGACATGGGAGGGAAAGAGGGCAGGCTGGTTTCACTTGCCTGCCTTGTTAAAAGAAAGAATAATTACTGGAGCATTGCACAGTAATGCATCAAATGATCATGTCAGTTTTGACTGTGCATGGGGAATGATTAACAAGCCAGAAGAGCAGTCTCATAGTGAGAAATGGCCACTGGGCAAGAAAAAAAACTCACTTTTCAGGGTTGCATTTTCCTTTAAGGTAATGACATACAACATTTTCAAATAAATACTGTGAATGTCTGTTTTGCTACTCTCATTGATGTGAGAAATTTGCAGTTCTAAAAGGTGCAACCATTTCTCAGTAAACCAGAAATTTCTTCATTAACTGAAAGCCAATACAATTTATTATAGATATAAACTGCAGATTTTCTTGTTTTGTGTCCATTGAGGTAAAATATATCCAATCTGCATATTCAAATATTTATCTCCTTGAGGGCTACACCTTAGTAGACTATTCCAAAGTAAAATAAAAACACTGCTGATAGATTTTTTCCACTGTGAAGGAAACGAAAAACAGTGGGTTTAAAGGGTCACTGCTGGTTTTAATGCACAGACATGCACACAGATACCGTGCCTGTAGTTCCAAGACAGTTGTCCCTGTGACATATAATAGGTCACAGGAATATCCTCCAGCATGGGTATAGCCAGCATAGATAACAGCTCATTTCCTCAGATAATGTACTTCTTATCTGTGGACTGTACAGGGTTTCCCAATGATGCAATGGACACTGACAGGCTCAGAGTGAGAATGTTGTGTTTGCTCTAACCACAGTGTTTTATCTCAGTGGTTTCCAAACTTTTAAAAACTATGGCACTCCTTCATAGTAATTTGTTTTCATTGCATTGACTTCGGGCCATCTCAGGTTTGGCCATCTCATGCCGAGGTGTATTAGCATGTCTTTGAGTTCTATTTACAGATGGCAAGTCTTTCCATCACTGCTCTGATGGTCGCTATGTCTGACTGCTGTATACCTGGAAAACTCGGGGGACAGAAAGAGTGAGGTGCCCATTAGGTGCCCCATGGGAGAATACTACAACGTTTTCAATATTGTGATTTGGATCTTAATTGCTTATTTCTTGTATTTTGGAATGTTTGGAAATATAATATATGCAATTTAAAGCTACTCAAACAAAAACAATGGATCACACTTGCATGTGAATGAATCTGCAGAGAATAATCACCTCACTGTGCAGTTCCCCTCAGCTCTATGGACGTTGCCTCTGTGACATCACCCATAGGTTTCTGAAGACCAGTTTAGCTCAGAGTGAGCTGCTCTGCCGTCCCCATCTTGGCAGTATCTGACTCTGCCGAACTACTGGCCAATCCAGAAATGGGCAGAGAGGAGGGGCGCGTGTGGAGCTTTTGGTGAATGCCGGTTTGTGGCAAGCATACACTCACCCAACTGTCACTCGAAGCGGCCACGCCCTCAATTACACAGAACTTTAATCCTTCATAAAATTTAAACGAGTGAGTTAAATAAAAAAAATACCCCCACACAGTTGTCATAAAGGAGGAAATTAACTGCAGAGACCGAAATCGATTTTGGTACCAGATGTTTATTTCTGCTGTAAATTTGGACACATTAACATGGGAGTCTATGGAGACTGACTTGCTTTTGGAGCCAGCCTCAAGAGGTCATTCGAAGAAGTGCAGTTTTA
The DNA here is from genome assembly GCF_002814215.2 of Seriola lalandi dorsalis. Classification (NCBI taxonomy): domain Eukaryota; kingdom Metazoa; phylum Chordata; class Actinopteri; order Carangiformes; family Carangidae; genus Seriola; species Seriola lalandi. Next base: position 2,219,676 of record NW_019525450.1, read on the forward strand.
GGTACTTCTGTGTTGGCTTCATTTTTCAGCCTCGGAGGTTGGTGCTTGATTGTACACTACCTGCCTAGTGCCAAACAGCAGACAGAAAAAGTTAGCAACTAGCTGGTGAGCATAGTGGGACATTTAGCAGCAAAAAGGCAGATATTTCCCTCAAGAATCAGTGGAGACCAAGAACAGGGATAAAAGAGAGTGAATATTTTACTTATATTTGCCCGGAAACACGATAGCAGAAAAAGTGTAATGTTGCTCTGTGTCTACTGGACGTGTAGTTTTCTTTCATTATATTTTATTCTATTTATTAAAAAACAAAAATGAACGACAAAAAATGACTGAGAAAATCTTAGCCTAATCTTAATACATCCTAGGGTGCCACGCCATTCATTTTGGGAACCACTGCTGGTGCTAAAGTAGTAGTAGAGCTGAGTTTTCATACAGTGGCAGTGAACGCCACAGAGCAGACAGAGACAACAACAGTAAACCACTTACAGGAACTTTAATTCATCATCAAAACACCATAGTTAGACTCACAAACAATCACCATGACGTAAAGTGCAGAAACACGTCACTTAAGATATAGACAATATACTTTTTGATGTCTAATTTAAACCAATGATGGACTATGTCTTTATTAAAAGACAATGCATGTGGCATATATGATGTATACTTAATGCTGGGATAAAAGACGTATGTTTAAAAATCAATGTATGGAATCTCATATGTGATATTTATGTTGTGTCTCAGTTAATCCATCTTCACTCTGTGTAATCATAATCATAACTCCACCACAGCCCAAATGACACACCACACCATCCAGTCATAGAACATATTGCATTTATAACTGGAGTTCCCGCAAGTGGTAAATGTCCCCTCAGCTCGTCTTATATAATGTATTTAAAGCACGGAATCCTATCTTACTTCTTTAATTAATTCCATAAATCATTATTAATAACCTTTAAAGCCCCCCATCTGCATGGTTATAATCACCATAGTCAATCTTTGGTGTCAGGTTTGATTGCCAATCCATGTCCTTCTCTAATTGACCTTGTCCAGTGAGGGAAGAGCAGACAATATTGCTTTTTCCCACTGGTACCCCACTCATTTCTATTCTAAATGAAGACTGCCCCCAGTTTGTTCAGCAGATTGAATTCATCACTTTATCCTTTAAACAGCTGACACATGGGCAACTTCAGTGTACGGTTATTGAATTCGAAAAAACATTTCAACACTTACAACTGAAAATGTGTTTGTATTTGTGTGAATGATATCTTTAATTTAGCTACACAGAGGATGGAGTACTTTGCATGCCAACTTATGTTCAGGGATGGTGTTGCAGCTGCCACTCCTGACGGACTCAGCATCCACTCTGAAAAGTGTAGAGGGACATATCTTAAACAGTTTCATCAAACTTAGAAAATGTATCAAATCATACCTGCAGATTATTAAATAAAGTAAACCTAAATAATGGAATGTTGTGAGTTTGATAACATGTCTTTGTCTATGTCCAATCTGTCCAACTGCATAAAGATTTCTGATTTTAACCCCTCTCCTCAAAAGGGCCATTTTATTAACAGAAAAAAGTACAGGAATACTATTTAAACAGTGATGATCATGTTAAATTGCAGTAGTTGTGAGTGACAGGCTCTGTGGGATAAATGTATTCAGATTAAATATGACAGACAAATCTAAGTCATTGAAAAAAGCTTAATTGGTGTTTATTTACCTGATTCCCCTAATGCTCTTTAAGACATTTAGTAACATGTTTACGTGCATCCATATTTCATTTTTGCGATGATACCCCATGTACTCAGAAAACTCATGTAAATATTGCTGGGAGCCTGAGAAGAGACTTGTTGACTTTCCCTAATTTGAACCAAGTGCTTTGAGTTACGTGACGATAAAAACTTTTTATTCTCGCTTTTTTTTTCCGAGAACTTTTTTTTGTTCTACTGAAGTTAGCATGCCCAGCTAGCTCCAGCCCATCTCGTCACTTTACGATAGCGACTGTAGCCTCCAATCTGCCCTGAAGATTTAACACTGTTCACAGGGTGTAATAACAATGGCCGAATCTCTTGACAATCACCAGCACCCAATCATGGCAAAAAAGGTTTTTGGCCGCAGAGAAAACTTACAAATAGTCCCGCATGTCCAGACAGCCAATTTGGACTGCAAAGAGTGAGGATTTTCATTTTAGCAAATTTGAATTTAACAAGTGCTGAGAACAATCCTGTAGGACTGAGCAGTGAATGGTGGTGTGTTGCACAGGTTGAAAGTGATAATGGCCACAGATTGTGCAGTTGGACAGATGAGCTGGATTCTTTTGCCCCATGTCACTGTTTATGTCCTGAAACATAACTGTGAATAAAAAGTACTGAAAAAGGGAGGGGTACAGACGGGACGTAGCACAGAAGCTGTAGCCTTCATGTTACACGGTTTTATAAAATGCAGGCAGAAAATGTCAGGTCCTTATTATGCTGTGCTTGCTAACATTGTCCCTTGGGGCTTACCATAGAGGTGATGGTATGGCCCCAAGGGATAAATTGTCAACATGAACCAACTCTCAGAGAAGGAAGGTGGAAACTTTGAGGATTCAGTGGATTAAACAAACAGGGAAGTGTGCTTTAAGTAAAATTCAAGTGACGTTTCAGCACTTTTATTTGAGTGGGATACTTTCCACATGTGCTTTGTATTATATTTCAGTGTCAAACTGCTGCCTGTCTCTGGTAGTGTATTCATTCAGTCTCTTCGTGCTGAGAAATATGGTGAGACTTCACTTTTTGTGTGACATGACCGAACTGGTGTGCGACAAAGAAAGAGCTTGCTTTTATTTGCCTGTAGGGTGCTATATATCTGGGACCCCTGACAACAACTCAAGAGCTTTTAAACAATAAATATCTAAACCACAGGGTCTGTGTTCAGCTATGGGCCACCTAAATTATTCAGGGTAGCACCACTGCTTTGGCGTCCCTAGTTGCTGGAACTGACTGCGTGCACTATAGCAGGAATATACTCTTTAATTCATACTGACATCTATGAAATGGAGCCAAAGTTTGCTAAAGGATAAACTGCAGGGCTCATATTATTTTGATTGATTATTTTGATTATTTGATTTATTGTACAATAACTTAGAAGTTAAAACTGAGGCTATTCTTTGTGCCCTTTATAATTCCTTACCTTGTCAAAAACTATGCTAAACATAACAACTTTTAAAAAGTGACCCAATAACACACATACATATTCACACACACACACACACACACACACACACACACACACACACACACACACACACACACACATCAGCAGGGTGATTTATTTTAAGACTCAGAGAGTCTAAGAATGCCATTTAGTAAAGATGGCAGTAGGTAATAAATCCTCATCAAGTCTGGTACATCCTGTTAGCTTCTTCTCTCCTAGTGACAGCTTTTTAATAAGCTGTGTGTGGTCCTGTATGTGTACTTGACATTTACTAGCTGGCGTTACCCCTCCTTGTCCGTCAGTGCACATTATGCATATTCTACTAGAACCCGAGCAAAGCATTCAAATGTACTATAACCATGTCATTCGTACTTTTCAAGGTCTAGGGGAATGCAGCTAGTCTGTTTGTTGCTGTAATTGATTTCTTTTCAGCTGCGCAAATTAGTTTCTTATTTCTTTGGAAGTTATTTATATGGAAATGGTGTGATGTTGTGACTACATTAGTCGAGTTATTCTCACCTCCCTCTAAAGTCACTACCTCCTGGGGAAACTTCCTTTGTTGCCATTTGCTGTTTTGCTGATTCTGTCAGCAAAAATTAATTGGTGTCCATTTTAACTCCCCTCGAGCCTTAATTTCTATGAGCAGAGAGATACCCAGGCCCAATTAGGTGGTGTAAATAACATTTGCTCTATAATTGCTTCAATAAAGATTTATCGGCTTCTCTTCATTGTCCTTATGTTAAGGCATAGCTCGCCAGAGGAGACTGAGGCATGGCAAAGTTATCTGGCTGAATGGTGAAGAAAGGGTATATTCCTGAATATATAGCACAATGCCTGTGTCTGGGCAGTATTATCCATGCCTATCTGTCAAATGTAGATTACATGGAATTGGGCATTCTGTGATTTGCCTGGGGTTGGTTGGGGAAATCCACATTTAAAAAAAAAGAAAAAAAAAAGCAAATGAGCAGAAAGGACAATCACATTCACAAGGACCCAAATTTTTAAATCTTCATTGATGGGCCTTAAATATCTAAGTGAAAGTCGATGAAATGCAGACTTGCTCTGAAAACAAATGTAGGCCACACTACATGATGAGTATCCACATCTGACCCTTTGCCTTTGCCTTCATGACCATCTTTCTGTTGCTATGCTTATAGTCTTAGAGACTTTAGAGTGAAACTTATGTAGTTTTATAATAATGGGTTGTTGATTCCTGACACAGCCATAGCTAGCTGGCTAAATGCTGTTAATTTCATGGGTTGATCCAGCTGATATTTGTGTGTCTCAAACTGCTTTGCTAGAAAGTGAAAACCCTAACAGCAACACAAAAAACCTATATCATGATGACACAATAATGGTAAAAACAAACCAGCAATTCTTGACTGTTTTACCAGGAAAATGTTTCTGATTAGGCTGTTTTCTTTTTCTAACATAGCCCCAGCAAAAATGATATTGTTATTTTTCACTTTAAGTAAAGAAAAGCCTTCCATTATAAGCTAGAAAGTATCTTCAGATCAGACCACTACAGATCAGAAAAAAAAACTAGGTATTAGTATTGATAGTGAGCTAGTTAGCCAGATATGCTAACATATTACTTTAGAGAAACACTTTTACTTTTGTAATTTCAGTTCCTTTAAGTTCTGCTTGGGCCACAGTTGTCCAGGTAAGTGATTTAAAGGTCAGTTCAGATGATGAAATGTTTGTATTATTGCTCAAAGAAATTTTGGGAGGTTTGTATGATCACTGGCATTACCACTTTCTAATGTAAGTTCTTTGTGCAGTGAAAGCTGGATTCACCTTGAAGGCAGAACCTTTTCACCATTCCCACCTACACCTGGCTTGAGGTTCAGGTCAGAGGAGTGTGTTTACCAACACCATGATACATGGTTTCAGAATGAAAGTACTTTCACCATGACTGTCTAAGTGTGTACAGCATGTTTGTGATATCTAAATTTTATGAGAAGAATAAGGTCAGCCACCTTCACTATAAAATACATGTAAATGTATGCCTTGATGTGTGTGTGTGTGTGTGTGCAGAAACACCATCATTTTTGTATCTGTATTTTTTATGCTAAGAATGCTGATAATAATTCACGCCCTGGCAGAAAGCCAACCTATTGTTCCTGCATTGTACATTCTCCTAAATACTTCAAACCGTACATCAAAGGTGTGCAACAATTTTAGAAAACCTATCAGGGTGATGTATGATTTAAACAGTTCACAGCTATATTAATGGTGTTCAGAGGTATGATGATTAGTGCAGGAGAACTCTGGCTGGCATAAAGATCCACTGCTCATCAGGGACCTTGGAAGCATCAGTTTGCCACCATTACTAAAAGCTATTGCTTGCCTATTCATCCATTTCCCATGTACGATCCAAATAAACATGGCAGTGCTTGGCCTGCCAGGTGGATCTGGGGCTCGCCACCTCCTCTCCTTTGTTCCTTTTCCCGTATTAATAGCTCCTCAGGAGAGCCAGAGAGGTCTGTATGTCAGGTTTTATCTCCAGAGAAGAACTGGGGAAAGCTAAATGAAGCCTGAACTTGAGAACAGCCCCATCTAAACTTCTCAAGGGGATGCTCGCAGCACATTAAGGGAAACATCAGTAATGTGCAAAACAAATGGAGGGATGTGAAAACCCCCAAAGACTTTCCCCCACCAGCTACGTTGAGCTGCTGCCATAAATCTCAGGACCCCTGTGCACACTGTTGTATCCAGACTGGGGGAGAGAAATGGGGACTAAGCAGAGCCAGGTTTTATCCGCATGGAAACAGTGTAACTGTCAGAAGGAGGCTTTTCATTTCAGTGCTTAGCTCCAAATGTGGGCTGCTTGTTGTCTCTTTGCCAAAGGCTTTTCAGACTTGATGCACTAAACAGTTAGTCGAAAAGTTAAAGCAATTATCCATTGTTGCTGTCCGGAGAGTATTTCTCCTGCCTTCAATGACAGTCTGTTTGTAACTACATGATTTGGATAAAGACTAATTGAGTGTGAGTAAAGCACAAGAGCAACGGGATTATGCTAATAAAGATGTATTATGGCTGGGAACAAAAGGCCTTGGCAAGGTATCCGACCAGTGGGGCTTGTGGGTTGCCTGTGGATGGGGAAGGTGGGCGGTACGCACTGAGCTGTACATTTTCCCTGATGAAATGTAGGCACGCTTTGCAGCGATACAGCAGATTATATTCTGAACACACTTGGTGATGGAAAACTAACCATGATGAGATTTCACGCAATTTTATTTTTATTGGATGGATTTCCATGAAATTTTATACAGACTTTCATTGTCCCCAGAGGATGAAGTCTGCTGGCTGTGATTCTGACTTCGGTCTAGAAGCAACAGGAGGTTGAAATTATTGTTTTTTAGTAAAATGTCTCAGTAAGTATTGGACGGATTGCTATGAAATTCGGTATTACATATCCTTGGAGCCCAGAAGATGAATCGTAATGATGCTGGTGATCCCCTGACTTTTTACCAAGCACCATCATTAACTCAAAATCTGATTTATGACCATAAGTTCTGTCAAAACTAGTGACATTCCCATCAGTCTCACCAACTTTGTGTTTAGTGCTTATTAGAAAATGCTAGCATGCTGTTAAGATGGCAAACATGATAAACATTGTATGCGTTGTCATTGTGAGTATGGCCATACCCACCATTGAGATCACCAAGGTCTGGACTTCTGTATTTCTTCCAAGGTGACAAAAGTTGTGAAACTGCTTAAAATAACTCCACTTTGCTTGCTACAAAGATATTGCACGTCAAGATCACCGACATTCTCATCTGAACACCTGTATCAATGCTTGTGTATGAGTGGCAGTGAATGATCTTGTTGTAACTACAGAATCCTGACTCAGGTTCTTTGATTATATCAACAAACTGGACAGGAAGCTAAATCCACAGAAGTGTGATAACTACAAAGATGTACTAGCGTACATTGTAGTTCAATGCCTTTCATCCCCAGACATCATGTGACGAATAGCTTGTGTGCGGTCGCACTGTTACACAGTGGCCATCCATCATGATGCTGGCTAGTTTTTCACTTGAGTGAATTAACTAGTTCGCTAACTAATATTAATTCCACCCATCCAATGTCAGACTGATGAAGTTTCAATGCATCAGTCTGATGACTGTTCAATTCAATTTGTGTAAAGTGTGAAATGCTTGTTAGAATTAGGTAGCCAATATATTTTCATTTTCATTGCAACATTATCCTAGCAGAGGTCAGGAACATTTACATACACATATCAATTGACCCTGTGTTCATTTTCTTCACTGACACAGACCGACTTTTTCCCCTAGTTAATTGCTATTTTTTTCTTGTCTTTGAGAGCTGAGTTTTACAGTGCCCATAATAGTGACTGGCATTATCTCTCTGTGCTGTTCAACACAAACAAAAATGGACTGACCTGATCTAAGCAATGTAGGCCTTACAACCAGGGAGTTATATGGTCTTTGGTAATTACAGCAGAAAATATATATATTTAACAACAACACAAACCTCGCATAATTATAGTATCATAATATAGTGCATAGTATAGATTGTATGAATATGTTATTGTATAAAACATATTTTGCTTAGGTTCAAGTACTGTTTTAGAAACATTTCTACAGTTTTCATTGACATAGATTTGAAGCTATTGCTATCTAATTTTTGCCTTCCAAACGTCCTGAAATGCATATATGTATATTTCAGGGTGCATGCCATCAAATCTCTCTAGTAAGCACAGTTTTTGGACCTCTCTATTTTTAAAACCTCACGTATGACCATGATAGTTAGAATTGTAGAATGCTGACATTTAGTATTCAAAACGTGAGCATTAGCAAATCTAGAACTTCTGCCCTGTGGTGCAAAACTTTAGGTTAACTGGAGAATTTCAGACCAGTTTCATAAAAAGCCTATTTCAACAAACAAGCGAGCAGATAAACAATAAAATTGGCTATCTTGATCATTCTTGCTAGAAAGCAATGACAAAAAATTATTCGAAATCTCAATTAAATACTTTTGAATACCCAAATCAGCAGCAGTTAAAATGTCAAATGCCATTTATCAACACAGTAAAGGTAGCAGAGCAGTTTGCAGACTGGGTATGAATTACCATTCTCCTCCTTCCCCTCTAGCTGTTGCTCATGCCGAATGGTCAGAGTGGCTTGCCTGGCCTCATTTGCTGGTTAATTGCATTTTATAGTTGAGCTAAAGACCTGTCATCTGTTTCTGTGGTTTCATTTATCTTACAAATAACCTAGAGAGGGTTGGGTTAAAGTACCTGTGCCGGCCAAATAAGCTCTTTCACTGAATTTCTCAGCTTTTATTGCAGATATCACTTTTTCACACCCTATTTCATGCCTATGATGAGACAGAATTTAATTTTGGGAATTAATGCTGCTGAACATATTAAGGAAAATAAAATATGAACAAAGGTATCTTCAGGTTTGTGATATCCAGTTGTCAATTAAGCACTGCTGGATCAAAAAATCCTTACAGTACACATAGGTGAATTTTGTCCCAGTTTTTAAGCTGAATTCAATAATAATCACACCAACAAAAAACCCACGAACAATATCAAAATATCTCTGCTGTTTCAGCTCAATCTGTTGTGCAACGCTGTGTTGCATCTGTTTTTTTTTCCTTCAAGGTAGTGTGTATTCCCACTGTGAATGGTGTCCCCATTCCTTGTAATTATGCAAATGACACATTAATGAGGTGTAATTGTGAATTCATAAAACAGCGGGGATAAACTGTATAAAGATGCCATGTCTTAATAGGGGTAGTGGGAAGCTTCATCACTGAGGGGCTGAATACGCTAATTGTTTACCCACCACTGCTACTTTAAGTAGCACATATTCATTTTAAGGGCATGGAGTCTAGTTATGAGTGTTTATTCTACTTAATGAATGGTGCTGAGTGTTTATCATGGCAAGGAACATTTACTACGCAAACTATACATTTTAAAAGACATGAAGTCACTGTAAAACAGCTGCGGGGCAAAGGTTAAACTATTTAGCCCAAACTTTTTTTCTCTTCTGTGTGTGAGATAATTAGTGCATTGCATTACTGCTTATGGCTGTCTGTGGCCTTTCACAGTTGAGATGACTCAGCGGTTTCACAACCAGCACAACATTTAAATGCATCTGCAGTAACGCTTCATAATAAGGGTACAAATCACATGCTTACTCAATGCTGCATTAATGCATAACTGTTGATGACGTAATGCATGAATAAATGTAAGAAGTGTCATGAATTCCTGTCGCTCACCATGAACGAGCAGAAGAACAGTACATATTCTAATGCCTTATTATAAAAACACATTTTTCAAATCAAGCTGGTCATCAGAGTCAAACATTTACATATTGCTGCATGACCCAATACTCAAAAGAAGCACCACCCTCCTCTCTGACCTGTGAGTTGTGTAAACCGTTTTCATATATAAAATACAATTAATACCTAATGGTTATTATTTTCTGAGATATGTGCATCCATATTGCATGGTATTCCCAGCTAATCAACATTTTAAATTCAAGATCTCTAGTGGGGTTAATCAACCTGTATCCATTACACAATGAATACAGGTTAATACATTTGTGTGCAATTTTACACATGCATGGCACAGCAGTGTAAATTCATTAACTAGCCTATTCAGAGTGGAATTATAAGACTATTAAAAATAAACAATAAACTCTATATTAATAGTAATAATAATACATTTTATTTATAGGCACCTTTCAAGGCACCCAAGGACACCTTACAACATACAGTAAACATATAATGCAAGAACAAAGTATAAAATACAAAACAAATTAGAGATTTTAATATGCAATTATATTTATTCTAACTATTCCTCCATTGTTTCACTGCTCATGACTGAGCACCAGTGTATATTATATGATATTTTATATTGGTACTGAAATAACAAATCAACACTGGAGATGAAAGGGCACATTATGAGCTAGCTAACATCAGTTAGCTAAACTGTAATTTAAGGCTGAAGTTAGAAATTAGCTAACATTATCATTCATCCATAGATACTTGACAAAAACTCTGAAGGTAGAAAGTAAAGTGTATTAAACAAGCTAGATAGGTGGCTAGATGAGATGTTCACTAACGTCAAGGATATGGTCCACTTTATTTGTGAAGATTCTTCCTGGCATAAATATGGGAAATATAAAGTAATATTTACAATTACAGGTGAGAATGGAAACTGTTGTTTTTACCTCTTTTGAGGAGGTCCAAGTCTTAATCCCCCTTGTAATTTGAACCGATTTGCAAATCGGTTCCAATGCCGGACCGGAAAAAAAAGCCCAACATTAACCATAACTATAACTATAATAAGACCTCACCCATTGTTATATATAGAGTCAGAGATACTGGTCAGTCAAGACAAAAGCTACAAGTGAAGGCACAAGATACAGCACGCACAATGACAAAGGGCCATTAAATAAAATTAATTAATTATTTAACTCTTTTAATGAGACACCAGGATGTAATGTTAATTGACCTTGTGAGTTTTTCTAAATATTAACGAGCAAATTTCCAAACTGTATTTTGGACTTTTGTGTGTAAAGTGAGGACAGTGTCATTTTTATTTTATTTTTTCCATTGGATGAATAAGGACTGTTGCAATTCATGCTTGTTGCACTTTAAAGACATAAATGAATGTTTCAAAACATGCAGAGGAGGGGAAGAACCGCAGAGTTTAAGTTAATTTGTAACTTTACTGTTTGCACCACAAAAACCAGCCCTGCCAATAATCCAGCTGCTGCACCGACATACATCAGCTGCCTGTTAATTCTACTGCTGACAGCAATGTGGATTGATGTATTCTAATATTCGGGGCACTGTGTAATTTTTTTGTTTATTCAGGAAGAGGTCATTCATGGGGATGAGCTTTTATCTCTCAGAGACCTCAGCCGCTCTCCCTCTGTTGCTGCTTTTAAAGAGGAAGAAGAGGAGCTCATGACTGGTCATCACTAGAAGTCACCCACACTCCACCTGCTCAGTCTGCACTCCTCCCTCTAATAATATTTTCTCATCCACTTTGTGCCCAGCTGCACCTGGTTGCGTCTGGTGATCGCCTGAGGTCACCAAAATTGCAAAAAAATAAATAAATAAAATAGCTGGTAGCCTATTCTTTTTGTGCCTGGACATTGTGCTTGCATCTGTGCCCTATTTCAGGAAAATAGAGCCCTTAAGCGTTAAATGTAAGTTATCAACACATGGATACTTTTTGATGTTACATAAATGCACTTATAAGAATTATTTTCTGTCCCCAAATTTTAACATTTATCAGAGGGCAATACTCTTCATGTGGTGCAACATCAAAGACCCTGCAAACTTTTCAAATCTTCACCCAAAATGTGTTTTTTCTTCTTCTTCCTTCTCTTGGATATTTCAATGATGTATGTGCAGAGTTTCACACTGGAGTGCTGTTTTCACATTCATCCAGGAGGAAAGTTTCTCTGTGCTCACTTCACATCTGAGTTTAACACAGGTACATGCGAGCATGATTTTGGGAGCCTCCTGTGCAAATAGACTAAGAATTTTTCTGTGAAGTAGGAGCTTTTGGACTCAGTGAAATGTGCACTGCCTCATGTGCTGGGGGCACATTGAGCACTTTGGTATGTTTCGTGGCCAGGCGCGCCTGGTGCTCCTGTGGCGCACTCAGAAACTGGTTGGGATCAGAAAGAATACATTATCATACATTATAGGAAAGCAAGTTAGAGGTTGTGACGATTACGGCCAATCACCTTCACTGCTTTCATCCCTTTAAACATAAGGATCTTCTCGTCATGATGCGCTGACAGTTTGGGAATCCCATAGAGAGCCTTCCTTTAGAGGAAACTTAGTGTTGTTTAAGACGTCACAATATGAATACAGCAGCACAAATATACTGCCAGGAGCATATGATGTGTCTTTTAAATTGACAGGGCAAGAATTATGATCACAGACTTCCAGCTTAGCCGGAGTTGTTTGGAAGAAATAACAAAGGTGAATGGTAACGTTATGATCCAAACTCTCCAGTGTAAAGAGTCATCACAAAATACAGACTGACGACCCCGCTGAACTTTGACCTTATTGTAGTTTTATTGGCACTCATGGTCACACACGGACAGCCAATTGGGAATACTGGGACATTTCCCAGTTTCCTTGACCAGAGATAATACAGCGAGCAGGAACGTGTTGACCGACCTCAGAATCCACGCATTAGACACGACTCTCACTCTTGCAGCAGCGTCAAAAACGATGTCTCCTGGCGACACACAAAGAAACCGTCTACCTGCTCCTTCACTGATAACATTTTAGACAAGTCACTGGGCAAAATGAACGGTCATCTTGGTCTAAAGAAAAGGAACGCTGGAGCAGAGAGGGAGGGAATGAAAAAGAGAGAGGCCATTGCCACAGATGCAGCTAAATGCTGCAAAATAAGCAGCATGTTCAGCATTAAGGAGTCAGTTTCAGTCTGCTCCTGATCACAGTTTTCTTGTGAGTGATTATTAGCAACATTGTAGGTGCACTTACTTTCAGTTTTACCTGCAAATAAAAGCTAATTAGGCAAAACTCTTGGCTTGTTTGCAGCCTGTATGATTGCCTGGCTGATTGTGTTTCTTGCCCTGTTAGACCTGCTTTAATGATGATGCCAAGCCCATTACTTTGGTCAGTTCAGTGGGATCATATGTGATAGAATGGACGGAGCTATGAAAATTACACCTTTAATAATTGGTAGATTTTCTTCAACACTAGAGAATCAACACCAGAGAAACTAAAGTTTTGGAGATGCTTGTTAGTATTCAAACACAGTCGAAAGAAGGCAGTGAATCTGCTGAAAAACACTGAGCGCGTCGCTTGTTTTTCGGCATTAGCGGAACAAGTTACTCCTCGGGTGTCAGTGGCAGTGAGTTAGAGAGTGGCAGAGAGGGCGTGCTTTTGCATTCGTGACACATACAGATGTCTGGAATCAACTGCACATGTCAGGGCTTTAATTAGTTTCAACACTAAATCAATGACGGCTGATTAATAAGACAGGGGCCAGTGCGAAGGTTGAGGCAGGTTACTGAAACAAGAGAGCTTGCTTAAGGAGAAAAAACTAATTGTATGAATTATTGAGCAAGCTGTCTGTGCTGAGCAATGATGCAATTGGATTTTTTGGAGGAAAAAAATAAATAAATAATTAAACGAAATGTACCCACTGGACCTAAAAATTTCCTGTAAGTTGATTCACGTTATGAGAGATGTTGTGGGTGAATGAATGTTTCTCTTTGGCTGTAAATGCTGCCTAACGTCATGATGAGAAAGATCGTACTTGGATCACACTGTGAAATAAGTTCAGTTATGTTCCTTTTGTTTTTGGTCTTTAAATGGTACTCTCTATAGTCTGGGCTGTGCTAATTTAGTCTAATTTAGGGCAGTAACTGCCATCATGCTTGTCAACTCATCACACAGTGATCATAAACCAACTTTTGTCCAACTATGTTTCTGCAAAACTTCTTCTTAGACTAATGAAATTTGAGGAAAAAGGCCGCCCATACAGAGAATAAACATGAGACAGATGGTCGGGGTGATGCAGGAACAACAAAATAAAAACATCAGAAGCCCAGTCATCTGGACAGAGAAAGGGAAATAAGTGCTGTTGCAGTTTAGTATAGATTATTTGTCACGCATCCACCAATCTAATTAATGGTTTCAGATTTATAATCAAAAACACATGTAATGAAGGCTGATTGCCCATTCTTGTAAATCTATGAGAATGAATCCCTTATTCATGACAGATGGTTGTGACAGAAATCAATTACTAACAGGTTTGGATTACTTCCTGTGTGATGAGTAAAGGATAATGTCTTTTTTTCATATTAAATACTTAAATTGTTTGTTTTTTTTAATGCAATTTATTTACTGCAATTTGTCCCCTATTTACTGTAGAGGCCGACTGTGAAAACCAATCCCTAGAAAATGTGTTTAACACAAAACCTGAGTGAGGGTAATGTGCTGCTGCTGTTATTCTGATGGAAACCCTCAGCATGCACTGTGAGAAATAATAAATGCACAGCTCTTTATACATCAGGAGATTTTGAATACAGCACTTATAAGAAAGGGTAGCAGGGTCACAGCAACACAAAAACCTTCTGACATACAGGTACTTAACCACATTAACAAATACTTGAATCGTTTGCTTGACATCTGCTGCACTTACGCAGCAGATCTTTGTTTATTACAATCAATCAATTTCTGTATTAGTAATACAGCATATTTTATGGTTTTGGTGGTGTTTTGAATGGGCAATTCAGAGATCAGAAAAAATCCCTATGAAAACCAATAATTGAGCCTTAAAAATCAGGAAGGTGCACGAGGTCACTGATGGACTGACCCGCTCACAATGCTTCTCTGTCTGTCTCTTTATGTATGTAGTGTTACCGCTGATGCTTGAACTTGAATATGAATGGGGTTTTATTTTATTGGAGCCTTCCGCTCTTTATTTTCCTCCACAGAGGTTCAGACTTTGCAAAATTCAAAGTTAAAATTCAATGGCAACAGTGATGAATGTTTACTGCATAAAAAATAACGGCTAAATGTCTGAACACGGCAATTACAGTATGATTAAGGCAAGAAAGAGCACTTAGTTATGGTCAAGGAAAGACCCCGGGCCCTCCTTAACAGCTCAAAAACACAACCATAACTTTACTTCACTCATACTTCTTGCCTTCATGTCCACAACAGAAAATGTTGTATTACTCTGTGTTTGGGGTCTCAGAGACCCCAGATATCAAACATAAAACAATGGATTTTCATTCTGTCTACATTGCCATTGCCGTTGACAGTGCTTTCTACTGTAGCGTGAACACACCATTAAAAATTTGCTCTCGGTGAAAGGGGACAATGAATTACTTCATTGTTTAATGTGATCAATTTCATATCAGAGGTCAAGTGGCAGAGGATATGTTATGGCTATACAGCTAATGATACTACATCTACGAATTAGGTTTGATGATTAAATATTGCTATATTTCGACATCAACCTAGTCATGAGCAGAGTGTTAAGACCGGCCTACTGTGAGTTGCGCTGTAGCTGGAGACCCTCGGCTGGAACCCAGGTGGCTGTGGTTGCCATGGTAACCCTGGAGACGCGGGATCTATGTGGATTCTCCTGGAGGCCATGTCCCGTTATCACGATGACGGATTCTGCCGGTGTCTCAGCGGTTCAGCTCTGGTGGAGTTTGCCAGGAGACTTTCTGTCTCGGGAACTCTTGATTTCTGCTCGGCTTCTCTGCAGACGGTCGTGCAGATGTGTCTCTGCTGACGTCTCTTACGGGTTGATGCGAAATAAACTCTAATGCTCTTCACTTTGGCTGGATAACTTTAGAGGAGACTGGCGTTGACCAGATGACTCTAAAGTTGTCAAAATCTTCAAAAGGAAAACCTGTTGATGATTAAAAGTTACAAAATTACTCTGAGGCACTTCTGTTGCTTTGGTTCAGTTGGTCTTGACTTGGCTTATAAAATTAGAAGATTGTGTGTATTGACAAAAAAGAGTTACTTGGAGCCTGTGGCAAAGAAAGAATAAGGGACGCGGACAAATGATAAAGTGCAAAAATGGCTAAGAGCTGTGGGTGAAAGCTAGGAGCTAAGAGCTGTTGCTAAGAGCTAATAACTTAGAGCTACAGAGCAATGCGTGAAATGGTCACATCTGAGAGAGAGTAATTTTCCACAGAACTTTTGAATTGTTTATTTTTAGTTTACCTATAAACTGGTACATCCGTCTTCCACCATGACCACAAAACATTAAATGAAATAACATATAAACCTAATGGCACTAATAATGACAGATAGGAATAATACAAGTGTGCATTTTAATATTACATCCTTCAAACCTGGAATTAATCATAATACAGGTGGTTAAATAATCAGAAATGTTCATGCATGGCACAGAGAGGCCAAGATTCACACATTAATGATAATCAGTCCATTTGGTGTTACTTTTCTATATAAGAAACAAATATTATAATAATAATAATAATAATAATAATCATCATCATTAGACAAAGTCTTAATGTTATAAACTGGAGATTTTGTCTATATTCTCCAGTTTGCCTGGTGTCCATTGGTTGATCCTCTGAAGCTGACTCTTTGACCCTCGGTCTGGTTGTGTATCCCTCTGACATTCTAAAAGCATGGTCCGTTTGTGAGATAAGGGTCCTTTGTCTCTGTTTCTTATCAATTTGATAGTGGGAAGAGTCACAAATTGTCAATTTTGGGTCTTGGAATGAACTTCTTTAATGGCTTGTGACTGATGCCAAGCCAGGTATATCTGCTACACTACACAGCACTAAAGCCAGAGGCGCAGTTTCTAAACAGGCAAGGCAGGCAACTGCTTGGGGGCCTCAGGCTATGCGGGGGACCCGAGGGCTGAAAAACTTTACTCCTCAGCAATGTCTCAAAATGCAGCTCTCTCCCTCTTGTCACGGTACGAGCAAGGAGAGGCAAGGACCCAAATGCAGAGTACAAAAAACAGTTCTTTATTCACCAGAGTAACAACGAAAAATCACCTTTAACAGGAAAAAAGTATCAAAACAGAAAAACAACAGAAAATCACCGCAACGGGAAAAAACACTCTAACAGGGAAAAACAACTAAAGGTGTCCAGGAGCCAGCTCAAACTGGTAAGTGAAAGTGCAAAGAAAAAACTGGAGATAATACTTAGCGATGGAAACAAACGTGAGGCAGGGGATCGGCTCGAGAGCAGGGTTCAGGCGAGCAGCAAACTGAATATTCTGGCAACGAGGAAGTGAATGGAGTTGGCTTAAGTAGCCGGGCTGATTGGGGAATGCAGAGCAGGTGAGTCTGGTTGAGCCCTGCTGCCGAGGAGATCGCCCCGCCTCCGAGCACTCAGTCTGTGCAGAGGGAGAGAGAGAGATCAAAAACGGCACAAGAGTCAGACCATAACACCTCTTAAACAACCAATGGATGATTTGTAATGACATTTCAGTAGGAAACCTCCCCAAAGAGGTCCATTTAGTATAAACACGACAGTGATTGTGTAGTTAGGTACGCCTGTTCACTGCTCATTAACATCTTGGTCTGGCTGATGATTGGTCGACTGAACGTGCTGCTGCTCTGTCCTGCCAACTGAACACTGTCAGTCCAGAGAGCCACATCAGAGCTTCTATATTGAGAAGAGGAGATAAGTCCTGTCCAAAGATTCTCGAGATACGTATGTCGCCACATGCTTAATGAATAAAAGTAGTTAAAGGGTTTTAAAAGTCACCAAATCTAGAGATAAAATCCCTAAATTTCCAACACTGCTCAGTAGGAAACCTGCTTAAAGGGGATGAGCACTGGCCTCATACTATGGATTATTACAATGTGACAATAATTAAGTTGGAATTAAAATGAATATTACTTTGATCAGATTTGAATATGTTATAGGAGTTTTAAAACAAGTTTGCTCAGTTTGTATTTTTGTTACCTTCATCAAATGTCCGAGCTCAGTTTGAAGCTAAGGGTTAGAATTTCAATACTTTTTCACACATGGGGAAAATAAAGGCTGATTTTACACTTCCAGTACTGGGGTCTCACAAAGAATGAGGAACTAAAGCCTCACGTTTCACCCTGCTACATAAAGAATACACTGAATACTGCTCATTAGTCTGTATAGTTAAATTAATAGTTATCATAGGACATGTTAAGCTTAGGGAGCTATTCACTGAGTCTGGTTCATTTTCTGTAGCACAAGCTTCTTGTGTTTATCTTAAATAAGACGTAGGCTACTTGTGACCTGCAAAGTCATCCAATATCAATGTAATCTGATTGCTGGGTTAGTCAGAGATGTATGTAATCAATTGATAATATAGTGTTTGGAATGGGTGCTTTCTTATCTAGTAGGATTTCACAGACTTCACCATTCATATGAGCACCTGTTTTTATATTTTATCTTTCTTTTCTTTAGTTATTTGTTCATTTAGTTTTTGCCTCTGAGTCATTTTGTCATATTGATACATTAATGTCATTACTCTACAAGCACCTATTATAATTATCAAGCAATGAAGGACAATCGGCTGCTGAACTGTATCCTTTTTAATACAAAGAGCTGTCAGCTTCACATTATTCATTCTTTATTAAAAAAAAAAAAATTGTTCATGCTTATTTATTGTTTGTCTCCTGGCTTTGAGTTTCTGACAGTATAGCTTTTGGATTTAGTGCTCCATGTTGGAACTAAACGATCCCATGATAATTGTTTAATTTGTTTAATTATGAACCCTGGGAATTGTTGTGTATATTATTTTTTCTGTGCAGTGGCAGCACTGACAGGGACTGCTTGTCCATCAGGGATGGCGAGAGCAAGGCGAATGAATACGTGACTAAAAATATAAGCTGGATTTGTGAGATGAGTCCTTGGCTGCAAACTTATCTGTCCCCACAGATGGCCTGTACACATTTTAAATCAATTACAGCTCTACATATACAGTCCATAATTTGTTAGAGTATTGCAGCCGGCTCTGCCTTCAAGTTGTCTCCCCATGCTGACTTCCGACTCTTAATTAGACAGGGTTAACAAAAGGAAGGCGACCCGCAGGCTTCACCCCCCTCTTGGCATGTGCCACCGCTGGAAGGATGTTTTCGCTCGCCAGCCCAGTGGCTACCTCCTGTGATTAATGTGCATGTGTCAGGGGCTTCTTTTAGCGAGGTCTTGTCTGACATGTCTTGAAAGTTCAATTGTATTCATGGTAAGCAGTGGTTTCATTCAAATGAGTGAATTAGACTTGCAAATGCTACTAGGTAGTTTAGAAGTTCAAGAGCAATGTCTTAATAGGTAGGGTTAAAAAATATCTAAGGCTGTATGTGCGCGGTTGCAAAAAAAAAGGAAGCATGTCTTAATTTTAAACAGAATAAACTGGAAGATTAAAGGCTAAATTGTATCTACCCAGAACATCAGGTTGAATATTCCTGAGATTAAGGCCAAAGACCCTTTGGTCCAAAAATGAACTCAGTCACCAGTCATGTCATCAAAATTCATTCCATCAACTGCTTGTTCAGATCAACCTGTTAGGACTCATTTCAAGTGCTCTAAACTGTGATAGATAGAAATAGACAATTCCACTACGGATTGCCTGTTAATCACTTTGGCATTTTTCTCCCAATGTGCCAAATATTTCTTGGTGTTCAGAATTTTCATTTGCATGCTAATGAAGGTGAAGGGCAGAAGCCACTAATTACAATCCAGTAAAGGCCTGCCTAATGGTCCACT
This sequence comes from Seriola lalandi dorsalis, assembly GCF_002814215.2. Classification (NCBI taxonomy): domain Eukaryota; kingdom Metazoa; phylum Chordata; class Actinopteri; order Carangiformes; family Carangidae; genus Seriola; species Seriola lalandi. The sequence continues at coordinate 2,239,104 of NW_019525450.1, forward strand.
AAAGACATAGCATGGCTGAGCCCATAATTCCATTATGCAAATGCATAGTCAGGAGTGGAAAACCCACAGTCATTGCAAACTAGATCGGCTGTTGCTGGACTTCTTTGCACTTAGTAAGGATGTAAAACAATATACTCGTCTTTGTGGCGCCTGCGAATAATGGCTGAGGACATACTGTAAAAACACTTTCCTTATCCCTAAATCCCGCTCTGTGAGCTGAGAAACTGCATTGTGATCAATGACTGTGTGTATAATTCTGGCAGAACTGGTGTCATATTGTGCTGCTGGTGTTTCTTACAGAACTAAACACGCAGAGGCCGTGAGCAGTGGAGGAATATAACTATAATGCTGTACATATGCAAATACCAGGTACTTGTACAAACTCAATGCCACTTACACATGATCGTATAAGTAATATTTATCCAGTTAATAATTTCAATAAGAGTTTATTTATATAATTTAAGTACATTTTGTGACATTTTCATTGCAGGACTTTTACATGTCACGGACTGCAGTGTTGCTTCTTTTATCCATTAGTAAACACATGACGCCTTATCAATGTAAAGGACTGAGTAGTTAAAATAGCAATACGGCAATAGAAATGTAGAATTTGACCTTGTCTGGAACCGTGGACACATAATTGGATGAATGATCACGGTCAGCGCTAACTGAATGTTTCCTGTGACTGCTTCAGAATAAAACCGGGTGTTTTGTATGTTGAATGCCTTTACAGTGCTTTGGGAAACCGAACACTAACCAGCAGTGAGGTCGACATTAATGAGATAAAATTATAAACTCACTGATACACTATACTGATCACATGCATGCATCATTTCTTGTGAATCCCTTGTGTATGTGAAGGCAATTCGAATACATCATGGGAATGAAAACTACTATATAGTGTGGTAAATATACAATGTAAGTACATGGAATGGCTGTTGCTGATACAATAAACAAGGGATTGATTTTATGAAAACCTTAAGGGTCATAACTTAAGTAAAGGGAGGATCAGCACACTTTGTCCATCTCTGTCCCTGACTGACCAAGAAGTGATGAGGGAGGAGGATGCATCCTTTCATTTGACTGACTAAGAGCAAAACTGCCTTACAAAGCAGCCAATAAGTTGTTTCATATTACTGAAAAAAAAAAACAGTAATTTTGTATTTGTCATAACCATGCATATGAAAATTACATGCAAATCTCCCTATTTTGCTTTGATTAATAGTGATTTGTAGTTGAGGTTTGGCAAATAGAGATTGTGACTAATCCACTCAAACTCACCGCCCACACTCCCTGAAAGATTCTTAGAACAGGTAGTGTAACGGCTTTTCACAGTGATTCTTTTTCCATCCTGAATGATTCCTCTCGTTGCTGCTGAGACACAAGGTAAACAAAAGGCAGGGTTTTTTTTCACTCACAGAAACTCAGATAAGATCAGAGAATGCTTCATTTATAAAGAGGCTTAAGGGTGCAAAGGTGCCAGCCTTGGTGGATTAATTTTAAAGCTGAGGTAATTTGCACTTGTAATTTGTAAAGACAGAGCTATTTGCTTGCACTTTTCAAGGGGTTGTTTGCACCACAACTTGATTTACATGTAATTTTATTAAAGAAACAGGCAAAAATGCTGCAAATGAGCTGCCAACACATGAAAAATTTTCCCATGTGAATCTCTTCTTATAGCACTCAAAGATTTTGGCCAGCACTATGACATCAAGTACTTTAATGTATTCATGTATTCACGATTGGACACTCACTGGTTTCACTCAGATCCATACAGAAAGACAGATAAATAAAAAAGACCAACTTCCCCCCAGCAGCTATGGTTCTGTCATTGAGAGTTAGTCAAGTGTCTGTCTGATTTTCTGCAACCTGCCAATGATCACAGATTCCCTGGGGGATATACAGCAGCACAGCAGGTGACAGTCATTTAAAAATGTTGGCTTGGCTGTGGATCCTTACATCAAAGACGAAGAAACAGGACTAATCTCTATTCAGGTCTTGCTTGTGGCATTCTGAGTGTAGTTACAGAGGGATCACGTGGGCCCTGGAATGATTTCTTATTCTGTATTACGAGCCGAAATGCCGGTTGAACGCATTAAAAAATGTAATCATGTGATTTATTTTCCTTTTTTTTTTTTGCCAAAAATGTAAAAATATCTGACAGTGATAGAGTGTCTTGCTATATAAAGCACACACACCTTGAAGGTACACATTCTATAAAGGAGTGCTTATATTCTTCTTTAAGTGGGATCCAGGGAGCCGAAGGAGTTTGTGAGAAGATATGGTGAGCAGCAGAAGACAAATGAGTAATAGTTGAATTTCACCGTAACTAAGCAGAGGATGCACTAGAGGTTTTCTTCGGGCTGGGCCTAGTTAGGGGCCTTAATTATTTATCTGTAGTATTTATTTGTCATAAATGCATATATGAACCAAGCTAGGTGCCTTTTCATAAATACAATGACGTCATGATGTCAGTTAGTCAGTCAATCAGTTAAAATTAGTACTACTACTAATAATAATCTGCTCTCAAATACAGACAGAAATCAGGCAGATATCAGTTAACTTTGGAAAAGTGACTAAAAGATTATAGGCAGAATGACCGGCAAACACAGAACCTCGCTAGATGATGTTTTGAGCAACCCACCCCGACCTTGATGTCCCTGCTAACCCCCAGGACTGAGTAGCACCAAAAGGAGCTAACGTATCCTGTCCCAGATGCACTCCACCTGCCAGTTAACTAGTTTCTTTCTGTTGAGGAGGTTGTTTGATGATGAAACTATGCATTTTTATCACACAGCTACAAGCCTATACCAAAATAAAGAGTGAACAACAGTTTACTCAAGGAGTTACATCTCACATGACATGAGCAATTTCAACATGACCAGGTGATTCTAGAAGCTTAGCCTCATGTTGCTCCACTCTAGTGCTGCTTTGTATGTAATTCATGTGAATTATAATTTCCAGTTAGAACATGTAAAGGACTAACTCAATAACTACTTATATTTTAAGTACAAATTTTAACCATAAAGGGAAACAGCACAGGTAAAAGAATATTGAAAAGAGAAAGAAAAGCCCTTTGGCAGGGCATCAAGGTTGATAGAGTGTCATCATTCCTCTACAGAGCAGCCTGTTGGCAACTGAATACACCTAGATGAAGTCATGTTAGGATAAGTGTGACTGTACTTAACTTTCTAACCTTACCATGGACTGAAATAGCATAAGACATGGTATAGTAATTATTGTTGGAATCACCAAGGGAGAGGTGACAGTGTTTCTAAAGCCAAAAGTCTAAGACCCTGCACATCTGCTTTGAAAGACAAAAGGAAACAATAAAACTTTTCTTTCCAGTCCATATGGCCAATTAGACGACAAACCCTTAGTGAGTTGGGCCTTAATTATTTCTCTACCTCTCACAATGAATGGAATCATTTTACCGTAAAGGACTTCTAATCAAGGAAAGTGTCCCTCCCCGGTGTAGAAAGTTTCCAAGTCCAGATGTGCGTAAGTGCATCTTCCTATAGGCAGCTGTAAAAAAAAAAAAAAAAAAAAAAAAAAAAAAAAATATAGAAAGAACAAATCCACTTGTGCAAAAAAAAAAAATCAGTGGGACTGTATTATGAATAAATAAACTCACTGTCAAATGCAATACTCTTGGGCAAAGCGGCCTCTTGATGTGAATAAATGATTTTGGATTGAAATCTGGAGAAGAGAAAGGCCTGCAGCGAGCGTTCATTTAGTCATCACCTCACTATAACAAGCCAGTGACTTACTGTCGCTCCTCAGGGACTTCACCATATCAAACACATCTCAAAAAAATACACTCAGGTATGCGTAGTCACACAGGTATATGAAGTCATAAGCCTGATTTCCATAGATTATGGGACTTATTTCTTATCCGCACTAGCTCTTCTTATGTATTCCATTTTGCTGTGGTCTTGTTTAGTTTATCAGAATTTATTTAGTCTGAAGAGCAAAATGGCCCAGACAGCTCAGTTTTATGTTACCAACTGTGTAAACTAAATGTCTAATGCGTTTGCCAACTATTTTGAAGAATTACAGACTGAGAACTAAAAAGATTTTTATATTTATTATGTTCCAAATCCCTCCTGCTCTATACATGAGGGAAATCTCTGCAAGAACTGTCTTCCTTTAACCCCTGTCATTTAATATAAAGAAAAAAAAAGCATGATTTCCAAAGGATGCCTTCTTCTCTTCTTTTTGGACAGTGATGAAGATTTATTCTTTAATTACATGTCATTTTTCCACCGCCAGCTTTTTTTTTTTTCTCTTTCTGTTTATTTTTTCTTTTCTGTGTCTTTATAAGACTGACATCCAAGTCTGCTTTTATTCTTTTCACTAGTCCTGCTAGTGTCCTTGAATGCAAGCTGCTTGTATGAATGAGCTATGTCATTTAGGGGATAAAGAGCGAGAGGAGAGACATTTAACCTCACACTCCTCTCGTCTTTTTGCAATCTAACCTCACGCGCTGTAGGTGTCAACTTGCTCAGTCTGAAATGTAACGCTCGGTGCATAGCAATGGCCCTGTCTTCAGATGCTGTTGGCCCATGCAATCCCTCTCAGTCATTCTTCATTACACAAGAGATGGAGAGGCTCATCCTATCCCATATTGCTCTGACTCCTTTACCAGCACCGGTATTTAGATGGCCTGATCTCTCTCTCTTTTTCTCTGGCTTTCATCACGAAAAAGTTTTTTTAAGTTTGGAGCACAAATCTAAGCTCTTTTGTTTTCTCGCTTTAGCAATCGGCCAGTGTAAAAGAAGAGACGAGAGGAAGTAGAATGTAGTTATTGTGCAGGCGTGTGTGTTTGCATGGGATAAAACACATCAATATATTTATAAGGATATGACCAGCGTTTTTCAGTGTTTTTCTTGCTGTCACCAAATCCCAGGAAAAGAACAATACAAACAATGTGTTAGTTCTTTAGAATATTTTGCAACGTCTGTACCTTGTCTGAAACCCTCAAATTCATTTGTTCCTACTGAAGATGTAAGGCTTTAGAAAGAGGTCACAAATATAAAGCTTTATATCTGAAAAAGGCTCAGTACTTTCCAAAAACAGTTGGGCGCTGTACTTTTGACCAAACATTACTCAGACAGGAGTAAATAGTCCATTATTGGGGACTATTATCAGCCACAGATGAATACACATCTGGTGCTCTGGTGAGTATTTACAGCTGCAGGACTGTGTATGTGAGATTGACTCAAAATAAACTACAGTGGCAATTTTCATGGTAATGAAGGACAGTGTTGCCCAGTGCAACATTGTGGTTCATTGATGTATTTCTGGGCAATAATGAAGCTCTATGCTACAGATGGAGAAAGATACTTCAGGCTTTGGCTACACAGACAATACGTTTTAGTAGAAAACAGGACTAACTGTCTACATCCATGCTAGCAGCTCTGTGTGGTTGTTCCTAAGAACAGAGCAAACTAAGATCTATGGTGCTTAAAGCTAAATGCTAATGTCAGCATGCTTGTATGCTCACAATGACAATGCCAAAATTTTGCAAGCAACACTTACCATGCTCGCTGTCTTAGATTAGTTGGGTATCATACTAAAATGGAAATTTTGATCTGATGGTGGCAGTGGATGAGAAGTCAAAGGATCAGCAAAGTTTCACAGCACTATTCATCCTGAGGATGAATGGTCATGAATGTCTAAATGACCAAATTTCCTGACGATCCACTCAATAGTTGTCCAGACATTTCTCTTTGAGCATGAACGAGAGCGTATGCTGCCACAGATATGAAACCGGCATGCACTGATGTCTTGGTTTCACACAAGCCCCTCCTCTGTCCATTTTTGGAGATTGTGACTGACCCATATTGCTGTTCATATAGTGACATTTAAAGCATCAAAAAAAATGATTTGATATTAATAATAAGAGAAATATAACTATTACCAGACTCATATGCTAGGCCATTAAATAGGCTATGCATGGTACATTCTAAAACATTAATTTAACTGAGCAGATGATGCTTTTTTCTTACAAATGCAGTTTCTCTTTGTCCACTCATTTTAAATGCAACTGTGATGGACATGACCGTCCACGACCAACCAATGCTGAGATGAAAAACAGACTTATTTGAATAGTTTCAAATCCTAGGATGTTCTATTTCATTCCCATTTCTATGATTCTGCCAACTCTCTATACAGAACATAGTTGTTATACAACTTCAAATAGAAAAAGCACTATTCTATGAAATGATTCCATGTGAAAAGTAGAGGTGGGCGTCTTGCTTTGCTTTGAGACAGCTGTCCTAGCACGTTGTGTGAGATTGTTTTAGTTCTGTTTTTCAGACCTAAATTGTCACCTGAGGTGGAATTAGATGAATTCAAGCGTAATCTGTGATTCAATTTCCGACATAATCTTCTCACAAGCGTTTGAACAAAATGTGAAAATAAAATGCTAGTGACAACTCCTCATGCATTTATGCAATAGATCAAATATTAGGGTATTACAACAAGTTGACACATGTGCCGCAACCTCCCTGAAGTCACAACACAATATTCATCTCTAACAGCTATAAATGGATCTGCAAAGCATCTGTTATTGTTTGATAAGTCCCACCATGAAGAGATTTAGGTGTGCTGTCTGACACTGACGTTGGATTAGAGTTGAACTGACTCTGGAGTGACTAAATTGCTCAACGCTTTCCAGCCTGCACCGGTTCAGGAAAAAGAAAAGAAGAAAAAAAAAAAAAAAAAGACTCCTTCATGCTCCTGAGCTGTACCCTGAAAATTAACCGCACCCTTTTACTAGACGTGCCTCCATCCATATGTATTTTCAAAGCGTGACAGCTGGATTGCTGTTGTTTCAGCTCTCTCAGTCAGACAATCGCTATTTGGAACGGCTTTTTAAACCGGTGCTGGCAGTCAGTGCCGCCTGGCTTGACAAATAACCCTTAAGCACTTTCCAGCTACTACCCTGAGCCAAGAATGTGTGTACTTCTGCAGTCCCTTGCTTGCATTTGATAAGACAGTAAGTGGTGAATATGCCTCCCGATGACTAAGTCCATCGAACCCTCCGCTGCTGGTTTTGGGATCAGATACAAAGAGGCCAGTGGGAGTTCAGTGCCAGATGGTTTTAAACAAGAGCTGGGTGGTAAGCTTTGACTGACAGCCCCTCAGTGCTCCTCCACCCCCTCCCCCCACCTCCCTCTCGGTCTCAGTGATGGCTTAATGGTGTCAACAGGAGAGATAGGGTCCTGACTCCTTTATCTGGACAAAATCTTAGACCCATCACCTTCTCTGTTTGCAGTAATTGCGGGAGCAATGTGGATTCCTTTGGGGGGGGAGGGGAGAGGCAAAGTAAAAAGCCAAATCAAAAGGCTTAGCTTCAATCCACTTGACCGAGTGGGTCAAAGGAAATAAATGACTTTCCTTTGACCAGCTGTACATCCATCTCTTCAGTGTCACCTCTGTCAAGGACACTGGGGCCTATCTGTGGTGCACTCCTGCTCTGATAAAATGAAAACAGACCGGTGGTTTAAAAAAAAAAACAAAAAAAAAAACGTTGCTCCTTTTCTTCTCTTGGCTCCCTTATCAATGAGAAGCTATCCATCTGTGGCCGACACCACCGCACATCCACATCACCTCCAGTTGTCAATTATTATAGCAGGGAATAATGCATGAGAGGATGTGAAAGACGTGTGAATCATGAGGGCAGTTTAAAGTGTGAAAAAATGTGAGATTCCTCTGCACTTACATCCTGTGCCTACACATCTGGCAATCTCAAGTTGGAGGATCTTTTAGTCTGTACGTGTGCGTGTGTGTGTGTGTGTGTGTGTGTGTGTGTATAAAGACAGTGTGGAACGACTCCACTCCCCACCTGAGAAATAGAAGGAAGGAGGTGGTATTGGCACAGGCAGACGTGGCAAGTGGCAAAGCAGATGGCTTTCTGCTTACCATCATTTCCTCTCCCATAATGCTTCAGGAGCATAGCGCACGGAGCACATACGACACTCTGTCTCCCCATGGGAAGAAGTAGCTACAGGGTACTCATTTTTAAGGAGCGAACAAGGCCGAGCCCTGCACAGGAGCCCTAATTGTTTACCAGATACCCAGATCCACTTCCCTCACAGTGGTTTTTTTTTCTTTTTTTTTTTTCTTTGGAGCGTCAAAGAACACCAGCAGAAAAACAGCAACATTAACGTGAAGAGTCGATGCCGCCGATGATACCTTTTCCTTCCTGTTTAGCCACCTGCCTCGTTAGCCACCTTGTAGCCGGTGCCAATGAACTGGACGACAAATCCAATTGGCGCTTTTCATGATGTTCCCCTTCTTCCTGGCTCTCACAGTTCTCTATTCTTTTCATTGGCTGCCCAGGCGCCAGATGGAGCCCGCTGTCTCCACCTCCAGCTCCACCCCGGGGCTCTTTCTCTCCTTTAGAGTAGGCAGAGCAAGACCTGTTTACACTGCTGTGGCCAACACACACATACACACACACACACACACACACACATCCACACACACACAAACACTGTCTCTCTTTTGATCACTTCCACACGTTCACCTGGCCATACACTGCACTCTCATAACTGTCCTGATGAAGTTACTTTAACAGAGGACACGTTTTTGATTTTTGCCACTGTTATCACATTATCACACTCTGTCTGCATGCAAAAATACTTCCCTTCTTGTTTGTGCTCATCACTCTGCCTCAGAAACTTCTCTCCAAGGTTACCTGAGGCTTGATGACAGAAATGAAAAGTAGAAACACAAAACAATGCTTTCCGTTCGTTTGCTTTTGTCAGAAACTTGTGCCTTTGCTTTGTGCTTCCTGCGACGTTTTTTTCTGGTCCACACAGCAACAGCAACACCACAAATAGCAGATGGCGGTCATCTGGTTTAGATACTTACACTCATCTGCTGCCCTACTTCTACTGGATCCACTGATGCTAGTGCAGGATATCAGGTTATCTCGGTGCATACATGCACGTGATGTTGAATGAAGTATTAAGAAGTCCAAAAACATTTGCAAAAAATACATATTTACATTAAGGTCACAAGATAAGAGGGGACAGGTTTACTGCTGAGACTGACACATAAAAAGAGGCTTGCACAGTGTGGTCTGTAGATGGCAGAGAACAATGTGGACAGCACAGGAAGAGTGTGCATACATACAGTTTTTTACTATAATTCATTTTCATGTTTCCATTACACCACAACACAATCAGTGACAGAAAAGAGGTCATAAACCCAGAACACCAGTGGTGAGAGAAAAAGGATAAAAACGTACACACACACACACACACACACACACACACACACACACATACACATATACAGTATACTGCATGAATAAGCTACCATGTAGGTGATAACTGAACAGGGCTGATTCAGTTCCATTTAAAATACTGGGAATTATAAAAACCATGACAAATATTATTCAATCATAACAGGTGCTGTCTGAGAAAAATAAACCCTGAGAAGATTTTCCAGCATTACATGATCATACTTACGGCTGCCATCCTTCAGTGTAATAGGTAAAAGTACTGCAGAGGACAACAACCTGCCATCCATCACTATTTTACCAACACTTGTATGATTACACAAGCTGTCATTGAGTAGCATAAATCAAGAACTAAACCCTTGAGATTATAGAATAAATCAGCAAACATTAGCAAGGCCTCTCCATTTTTCAGATAATGAAGACAGGTTTATAATCATCTCACATTCAGCCCCAATATAAAACCCCATGGTAAATAAACCATCGTTTTTCATGCACTCACTAACTTGCCTCATGATGCGCCTGAGCTGTAAATAATCGTTCCGTGTGCGCACGTCGATATATTTCACCACAGACAGGTCAAAAGGCATTATCCATGCCTTGTACCGCAGCCAAGAAGAGTTGTTGCTGCAGGTGTTTGTCTGTGTGTGTGGGTGTGCGTGGCGCATCAGTGTAAGTGCGCGCCCGCATGTGTCTGTGTGTGATATACAGCGGCTTTGACTGGCACAGCACCGCGGCGATGTAATTGGCTTTCGGAGAGAGGTAAACAGGACTGCAGCCACGTGGAGGGCAGTTGAAGATTGACCTTCAGAAAAGCGAACGAAAGGAACGGACGGGTGGCTGCCTTGGGCACCTCGCTGTGCAAGCTGTCATCTGACTGCAGCTTTGACACCAGAGCTGTTATTTTATTTTATTTTTATTTTTTTTCCCCGTTGGGGGGGGGGGGATGCATGGAGGAGTAGCATAATCAGATCCAATCTCCAATATCCCCATTACTCATATGGAGCACTTTGTAGGTTCTTCCTGTGATCGGGGTCATCCATGTTTCTCCCTCTGATAAGGCTGGGCAGTGTCTCTTGTCTGCGGCGCTGCACTCTGTGGCACTGGAAGTGTGATTACTACACATCTACAGAGGTGAAAGCAAGACACCCGCTGAGAGCTTCTAAAAGGTGTCAGATGCAGGGTAACAGTGTTGTATGAGGTTTCAGCCGAGGATTTTTACCTACCAAACCAAGGGGAGAGACCTCACTCTCTGTGGCTGCTGGCACACAGATGATGATGATGACAGGCTATTTGTTGAACTAATTGCTCAACGGATTTATAATATGAATATGTGTGTGTGTGTGTGTTTTCATCTGTGTCATAAATCAAAATTCTTGGCTTTGCAAACTCTGGCATATTTAAATAGATATGGAGCTGGATTACACACACACACACACACACACACACATATCTTCATAGTCGCCATCTGCTTATATATACAGTATTAATGGGAGCCAATAATGGCCCTATGTTTGGTTTACAGTTGCAGTTTATGATGGATGTTCGGGAGTGTAATTGGGAATAATGTGCGTGTTATGGGGACATCATTACCTTACCATGTGGATGAAAGGAGCACACGCTACAAGCAACGCCCCCCAGTACAGTGTATCTCATAGTGAAAATGAAACTGCTGTATGCTGTTACCGTGGTTATAAAAAAAAAAAAAAGCCGCCAAATGCATCACCCTGTTCCTCCCCTGTCCTGGGCGAACTCTTTTTGATAAATACAAAGAGCAGTGAAGTGAAGTGCTGATTAGCTTCAGCTACGATGGCCAGCCCTGTACACTGATGACTTTCTTCCACTCAATCTTAATTAGCAAGTGGAGATGCTTCTGCAGGTTTGATGAGGTCAAAGCCATTCATTTTCCAGCTCAGCAGGGACCCAGCTCGCATCTCCCTTTTGTATTGACACTCGGGGATAATCATATCGGTGACCTCTCTCTCGCTCGGCTACGTCTCTGCCTCTTGCCGAGCATCACAGCGGCCCGTCTCGCCTGGACTGCAAGGGAATCAACACCCTCCAATACTTGTTCTGAAACAGAAAGGAAAAAAGAGAGACAGAGAATCAATCCAGTCCAAGGCTTCGACTGAAACAAGAAAAAAAAAAAGGGAGAAAGCAAGAGTGACTGTGTGTTGGCTAATACCTCCACTGACAGATAAAGGTGTTGAGTACAACAACACCTACCCTACATCTGCTTTTTTTTTTTACCTGTAAATCAACAGTGACATAATGATTTCCAGGATGATAAATGCTAGCCAGGGCTCACAAAGCACTGGCAGAATTTATAATAATGTTACAGTACAAAACACCAAGCAGTTTGCCAGAGAAAATGTTTGATGTCACACAAATTGCAGCTGATCCTTTTGAAATTGTATGACTTTCTTTTGAAAAGACAAGAGAAGAGAAGTTTCAATTTTAGCTCAAAAAAGAAAAAAAAAATGATTTTTTTTTTAAGGAGAGTATCCTAAGTTTGTTTGTTATTATTATTATTTTTTAAATTATTTTTTATTTATTTTTCTAGATAGCAATAGAAGAAAGATGACAAGAAAAGAGGGAGTCATGTGTGGTCAGTGCCTTAATCCCTAATCCTTATTTACTGCAAGACAAACGACATGGCTTTACATGAACAGCACAAGGAAAACAAAACAGAAAGTACAGGGCAATTACAAAAGTTTGCTCAAAGAGCAAGGGGATGTACTGCAGGTTGTCTGGTGTTATGTGTGCTGATTTGGTGTCGGTGTGTTCGTGTGTGTATGTATGTGTCCTCACACGTTTTAAAAGGGAAATTAATTGTCAACCTGGGTCTTATTTTCATGTTTCGGTCCATTAATATTTTACTCGCCTGCTCACAGGCTCTGGCAAGGACGATGTTGTTCGGAGCAAGAGGCAAAAGACTAACTTCAATTAACTGGAAATTATTTCCAGCACTTGGTCCAACTGATGATAATCAAAGACAGACAGCTGTGAAAGGCATCACCATCATAGTGAACTGTACAGCACAGGAATCACACCAGTGGTTAATGTGCCGGTGGAGTTATTTACTGCTCATGCATTTGTTAGCTTGAGGTTGTTGCACTTTACAATATAGTAATTTTGTTGTGTGAATAAAATGCTAATAAAAGAGTGACTGGTTGCCACTGGTACTTAAATGTGGGTACAAGGGAAGACGATGGGCGACAAAGGAGTAACAAGTGGGACTTTAGATAAATGATGCCTGCATTATGATCCTGGATAACTACAGGATACAGGAGTGAGAAAGAAAGGTACAGTTTGGGAAATAAGGTGTTCCCAACTTTGTTCTTACTGTGTAATTAAATAGTAAAAAAGGGAGAAATTACTTGCTTCAACAGCTGCAGGGACTTTCCAGGGCGCTACTCTCTGTTCCCATAAAGATTAGTGTGGTTTATTACAGTTATTTTCATAGCTCTGACTGTTCATATGAGTTATGATGAAATTTTACTCACTGGTTGTTGTGATCTTGGAACATGGCTATGTTGCTAAAAAAAAAGTATGTCAAACAGAACAGCAACCATGAGCTAAGCTACACCCCTTGATTTGAAACAAAATAGCAGTTCTGTGTGCTGAGTCACCACTTCAGAAATGTAAAAGTCATTTTACAGGAAAACTGTGGTTCCACACAACTACGGCAAGCACAGCAGGTCAAAGTGAAACCAGAAGGTGGGTTTGTAAACTTTGGGTTGTAAGTTTAGTGTTTGCCTGTACGTTCTATTCCCATGAAATTATACAACCGCCGGCTTTGTTTTCAACCTTCTGCTCGTGTTTGTTGTATTGTTGGACCTTTTTTTTTTTTTTTTTTAAACAAAGTGGCCTTATTCTGAGATCTGGTGAATTGGTGAATACAGTGTGATAATAACTGACAGCCAGAACTACAAAAAGCTGTCATAAACCATAACTTTCCTTTATGATGGTTTCTGTTTAGTCCTGATAATTATTTCTGAAACACGTCTCGTTCCAATCGACATTGTTCTTGTTTACCAAAATCTCTGCATGTGTAAAATGATATCATGACCAGCGGCCATGACGGACAGTGATTGAGAGTGAGACCCGGGCTGACTAAATTCCCATATGTAGTGTATGAATAACAGATTCACATTAGCTACTATAAACTGTCACTTTACTAATCATCTTATGATAGTACATAGACAAGCTATATTCTTTGCCATTTAGGCACCAGACATGGACACTGAATCAATGTCAGAGCATGTGAACCTGGTGATGAATTTCCAAATGTCAGTGATCCTGAATCAGAGTGACGACTTTTGGTATTCAGATACACAGAGGCCTCCAACTACTGGAAAATAAAATAAATAAATGAAAATATACAGAAAGAAGCAGCATATGGTATTTGAGTGTGAGAATTTGCAGTAATAACCCATTTGATTTCTCTCTTTCTTTTTTTTAAGTATATTTTTTTGGGCTTTTTGTGCCTTTATTTGACAGGACAGTAGAGAGACAGGAAATGGGGAGTGACATGCAGCAAAGGCCGTCAGATGCAGGACTCGAACCGGGGCCGACTGCAGCGAGGACTGTAGCCTCTACACATGGGGCGCCTGCTTGCTTTTACGCCACACGACGCTCCTTTGTCTCTTTCTTTTACTTGACAGTCAAGGCTATATGCTTTTCTTCAAGAGAGAGCCTTTTGTGGGAAATGGTTTCTTTAACTACAAATGCTTTGCTGTACACACCCTATCATCAAAGCCTCACAGCTCTCTCTCTCACACACACACACACACACACACACACACCACTGCAGTCCTATATCTCTATCTAGTATTACCTAAAGACTTCTAGACACTCCTGGGCAGGCGTCTCCCCCCGAGGCTGGCCTGTGCAGAGGGACAACTTGATGGAGTGGGGCAGGATGGTGGTGAGACAGACCGCACGGCCGGGGGGATTTGGACTGTGACATATTACCTTTACAGAGCAGCAGCAGGGCCATTCACATGAAACCTATTAGCAGAGGCGTCTGCAGCCAAACCGCACACAACTCAGCTGTATATGAAAGCTACTACGGTGCCATTACTGTGCATCAACTTAAAGATGCACGCACGTACGCACAGACACATTAATATACACACATATTGTGCTCACACATGGTGATAAGGAAAAGTACACAATGAAATTCAACCGGGCAGAGTCTTAAAGGAGCAGTTTGACATGTTGGAAAATATGCTTATTTGTTTTCTTGCTAAGAGTTAGATGACATTATTGATATGACTCTCATGTGTGCACACTGAATATGAAGCCGGAGCGTGCAGCAGGTTAGCTTAGCACAAAGACTGTAAACAGTGGAGATAGCTAGCCTGGCTCTGTGACATCATGTGTCCAGTCTTTGTGAAATTAATAGACGACCTAATGGTTGGTTTATCATTTTAAATACCAATATGTGGAAGTAAAGACATTAGTTGACCACTCACTCAGTCATGAGTTTCTCTTGTGATATTGATTGAAGTGAATGTGGTTTTGTTATATGTTGAAGAAGCCCACTGTTCTCCTCATCCTGTTCATGTTAAGGGTCAAGAGCTGCACGTGGAATCTTTGTTTAACTTTAGGTTTCATGTATTATGTAGAAAAAAATCAGTATCATTCATACAGACCTTCAGTCAACCATAAAAACACACACACACAAACAGATAGACAGCATGCATGCGCATACAAGCAGTGGTGAGCTGCGAGGAACACACTGAGCTTGTATTTATAATCTGCCGACAGTGGTGTCGCTCCATTAATAACATACAACCCTCCTCACATATGTTGATTTTCCCCAGTCTGCTAGCTTCTCACTGTGACTAAGACCATAGTCCACTGTGTGAGCTGTATGTACATACATCCCTGGAACATCAAAGCAGATTAGCATGTGTTCATCTTGGATTATAAAGAATTCAGGCATTAGATCCAGGGAGTTTTGAATTATGTGAACTTCAAAAATCACCGTAGTGATATGGTAATCCAATATCTAAATAGGGCCTGCTAAAGTACGTGAATGAAAGTACTGTGCTTCAAGTAATTATTACAGAGCACAATTCTGTTGTGCTTCCCGCACTTGCGAATACAGAATGGGGAGAAAAAGTGTGTTGTTTGGCTGCCCTCATGTGGATTTGACAACAGCAATGGATATGCGATGGGGGGGATTACCATAAATTTGTTTTTCGCAGGAACGTATTAGGAATCGAAGAATGTAAAGAAGAGATTATTACAATCTCTGGGTGTCAGGGGATTTCTTGCGTCACTGTGTTTCTATTTTTCTTCTGGAGAGATGTGAAGAGGGAAGTGTTAGGGCAGAGGAAGGGTTCTCTGCTGAAGGAGGCACTCTGTCGTCTGAGGACATGATAATATGAGATTGGTCAAAGCTGAGCCAAATGGACTTAAAGGTCCCATATGTTCACTTTTCCTGTGTTTTATTTGAAGTGTTGATCCATAAAAAGACATATTTGTGGTTTTAAGAACCTAGACCTGCTTATAAGCAAAGGACACATGGAAATCTCACTTTATACAATATGGGACCTTTAAAATATATTTCCATTTCACTAAAAATAAATGCCAATGTTTCTGCTAGAAGAAAAGTGAGGGGATCACCTTGGTCAGTATAGGCTTTATCCTCAGAGGACCCTGAATATTTTCACAAAATTTCATGGCAATCCATCTAATAGCTGCAGAGAAACTTCAGTTTGGACTGACCGACCAACACTGATATTCCTTGGCTAAAAAATAATGAGAAGGAAACAATTTCCACTCCAACATGACTTCAGTACAAAGCTCAATGCAGTGTAGCAACACTTTTCACACAATCTGGGGCATTTGTCTTTGTCTCTTATACCTCAACCATGGCTTTATTTTATCCACTTCTACACCTGGAAGAGGGGAAATTGTTCTCACACAAATCGTGTTTTTTGTCAAAAGGCATTTCAGTCAATGTGGCAAATTAGAGCTGTGTCAAGTCAATAAAAAAACTGAACTGAAAAACACTGTTGATATGTGACAGAATGTGAAGGATCCACGGAAGTTTTTTCTATCTGCATGTAATCTGCATGCTGAGCTATGAGAATGTCTTAAAATTAGGAACAACTGATGCCCCTGTCTCATATTAGCTTTTAGTATAGTTAGTTAGTTTTATGCTCTCAAAGTGATGGCTCTCTTCCTACACTAGCTGCAGCACAACTGTAACTAAGATTTTGGAGAGGGTTATAGTCAGGCTATGCGATCCAGATGTATAAAAACCCTCCTTGATATGAACAAATTAACATTTAATTAATATGACCGTACAGAAGCATACTACTACATTATTATCCGGTGGCACGAGGGACTCCGCGGGGCATCGGTGTCACGACGCCGCTCTCCCGGCTGATTAGAGGTGTAATAAATGTTTGCTGCATTTTCAGGCCACTTGCCCAGTCTGCCTATAAAAGCAGACTTCTATTACATTGCAGGTAGCTTACATTAGTTGACTGTAGTTATCAATAATGAATGCAGTGTGTTACATATTTAGCGCGCTGGAATTAATTCACAGGAATCCCGAGAGCGACTGATGCAATATATTGCGCTCTGATCAGCACAGCCTGTGTGGCAGATGAGGTGGACTTTGAGAATAAAACATGCCGCAATGAGACACATTATTGTACCTATGGAAAGTATCTCTGGTGGGCTTTTATTCAGGGAAATTGAGAAGCCTATATACTGTATTTAAAGTTTTACAGAGTTTATACTTAGTTAGTCTTACCTACCTATAGTAATACATTTTCACCGCCCAACCTACACAGTGGCATTTAAAGCAGCAATATTTTTAACAATAACTCTTGGCCAAATGATGCATAATGTGAAAGGGGTTGCTCGTAGCGACAGACACACAGAGAATTATCATCCAACTCTGCAGCTACCCTCAGCTCTGTGGAGATTATCAGCGTCTTTCAGCTTATTTGTTTTGGCTGTCTGGCCTGCAACTTTACTTGGTTTCACTCTCACCACACTCATAGCACCACACTTCTGGCTGCAGCTGGCCGAGGGAGCTCAAAAAAACAGACTGTATGCCACCAGATATCAGACAGACAAATGTAGCAACTAGCAATACCCTTATTTACACAAAGATTAGCACATTTAAGCAGGTTTTTTTAAACGCAGGTAAATCGGCTGCACTGCCAGCCAAGTATGTCTGTTTGAGAGGACACACGCAACTTCAGGGAGCGATGATGTCACATGCAGCTACAGAGCACACACACACACGCAGACACAGAAACAGGAGAAAGAGTGAGCTGCTAGCTGCCGTGCAGACAGGTAAAATGGATCCGTCACGTGTCAAACCCAGGTTGGAGCCTCCGATGAGGCGCTTCAGACAGTGATCGTGTGTTTTTGTTTTTCAGGGATGCAGCTCACTCTTTCATCCTCGAGTCCAGTGTAGCCGAGGTGTTTCTGGTTTAACAGCACTGTGCTGCGCAGGTGACAAGTGTGTTCGTGTGTGCTCTGAAAGACGTCACAGCACAGAGAAGGGGTAATAATTAGTGTGTGATGATTGGAGCCGGAGCCGGAGCCGGAGCCGATAAATACACGTGTCTACTGCAGAGTCATTTGACCTGGGAGTGAATGCAGATTGAACCCTTTCTCACTGCAGACAAAAGCCTAATGTCACCGGTACTTGGCTGGGTTTTATTAACCAGTGTAAAAGAGCCTATATTGACATTGTTGAAGACCAAGCTAAAAAGAGAGAACATATTAGACAAATTAGATACAGAGCATACTCACGCTGCTCTGTATCTGCTGGATGTGTAAATAGGCAACTATAGTATTTGCTAACATGTTTGCCATGTCAAGTAAAAAAGGTAATAATATGTCAGTGTTGTGTTTTTCAGCTTGTTTCCAACAAGTGGCCAAAAAATCAGTTTTTGGATAATGTGTAAATGTTCATAGAGAGCTTGTAAAAATCAGTGTGCACTTATATAATAATAAATTACCAAAGCATTATTATGATTTGATCACACTGTGTCTCAAACCTCCTCTGCACTGCCATACTGCTGTTGTTCCTGTGCTGTATCTTGCCACAGCATATACAGGGAAACCTATACCAGGCATGGCTTTGTTTACAGTGGCTTTCTAATGCATAAAAAATGCTATCTTAGCCATTACAATGGGTAACAAAACCTTACAAACTAATCCAAGAATTACCTTTGAATAACACAAAATGAACATCATGCTCTAGTTCTCTCTGTTTATTAGAACGGTGTGTAATGCAGCATCAATCCACGTCTGTGCACAAACGATATGTCATTTTTGTCTCCTTCCAAATGCATTCATCGTAAAGCTTTGCAACGGTTATTTTTTTCTTTCCTTTTCTTTTTTTTTTTTTTTTCCTTGAGGAAGCGTCTTGAAGCTGTCAGGGCCTGCGTGGCGATAACAACCTGGGGTGGAGAATGACACCTTGAGAGTGACAGATGAAAAGGAATCAAATTCTCCCCGGAGCCAACTGTATGGAACTGATACAGCCCCCCCCTCCCTCCCCCTCATCCTATTTCTCTCCCCACAAACAGGCCTGCGCATTAACTTATTCAAATAAGGGGTCAAGCCTCGGTTTAGACACCAGACCTGTCCCAAAGAGCAGAGCAGGAAGAGGGAGCAGACTGAGAGAGAGTTGGGGGAGGGAAATTGAGTAATTGTACTTCTTGAATTAATGCCTTTTAATCTCTCCCTCAGCCATTGAGTGATAATGAAAACGTAAGAATGTAAGGAAGTAAGAATGAAGAATGAAAGTAAGAATGAATGAATGTGCCTTTGCTAAAAGAGACTGACTTATTGAACTAATCTGAGGGCAACCAAACTGAGGCTGAAAAGAGCCCTTAAGAAATCCTTTTCAAGAGTCCCCTTCCCACTTCAGCCGCATAGTGAGGAACCAGAATCCTAATCAGAGAGGTGACTGGAATCCACGCCGCATACGCCCAGCATCATTCTGATATTTATCCCTGGCTGTGAAGGACACTCAGAATGAACTCTTGCCTCATTTCTGATCCTTCAATTAAGTGCAAGCAGGACATGCTGTCAGAGTAGAGTCGGTCTGGCTTTTATGAAGATAGCTGACATTATAAGCAATACGTGTTTTACTCCTCCAGGTTGAACCAAGGGAAAAAAAGGTAAAGGTGACTCATGCAGACGTAGAGACAGAGCTCAGAGACTTTTCCTCCCGGCCCGAGTGCTTCCTCCGTTCCTGCTCGCTCTCTCCTCTTATTTCTTCTGAGAGCACGGTCCCATGCTGTGCTGCAGATTGAAGACACTGCGTTTGGAAATCAACTGCTTGGCTAGGTAATTTGGCTAATGGACTAATCTCAGCTAAACTTTTGTAAATGAGGGTTTTATGAGGGGACTCTGAGAAAGAAACATTTCGCCAATGTCATGGATGATAAACATGCAATTGAGCAATCACATCGAGATGAAAGCTGTACTGCAGCTGTAGGGGAATGGAACTCTGCGTCCTTATATCTTCTCTCTGTGGTAATAATGACTACATCTATTATATGGATATGCAATCCCAATTTGATTTTTAGACCCAGTAAATCACAGAAATGAATGCATATTGTTTCAGTTCTGGTAAGGAACGGCACTCAAAACTTCAAAACTTTGTTGCAATATCTTCATTATGAGGAACATTTTATTTCTGGTTGTAATAAATTCCATTACAATTTCCCAACTAATCCCCCCAGTGGAGATTGCCAAAGAATGTGTCGACATTAATGAACTTATTTAAAAGTTTCCTTCGGGTAACTGGCGGCAAACTAAAAGCATTTATCATGTACCTGTGTAGATCTACAGTATATGGGCATCGTGTGTCTGTTTACTCAACCTGCTCCCGTGCACATGTAGATTTGCAGCAAGCATCTGCATATAAAAAAAATCATAAAAACAGTAGGCAATAAAATAAGAATACCTTGTTTCATTAGTCTGTAATTCTCCACCTATGGGAGACTGGAAAGCTTCATCATGTAGGAGTCTTACAAATGGCCCACATTTGCAGAAATTAAATGATTAGGTTTGTGAGAATTTAAATCGAAAATAAAAATGCAAATATCAAGCGCCTGTGCCCGGTGCTCACCTAATAATTTCAAAGCCACTGCTTAGCTCAAGGCTTTATTGCGTGTACATCAAGGTTGCTTTTCTATTTACTGTATTCTGTGTCATTTTCACTTGTCACTCTGACAAGTAATGCAAGACAAATCTCATTTGGACATTTTAATGGATCCCATAAACCAATCAGGGCCAGAAAAAGAGAGATGGGTAGCGAGGTGTGGGAGAGAAAGAGACTTCCATCTGATTTTAATTTAACATTGGAGCACTGCTGAATTTAATGGCACTGCCTTTGTAAGCTGTATTCTTTGGCTCCGTATTTTAAGCATTGTGACTATTATGACTCCACACAAAGCCTTCGCACATAGAGAGGCAATTTATAGCTACACTTCTGCATTATGTAACTCTTATTTTGTCCTTCATCTTGTAGCTTAGAAAGCAATTTCTGGCAAGAGCACAAACTTTGAAGCCAACATGGCCGCTGAATGAACTGACAGACAGACAATATGTCGGTTCTGATTAGGACTAACCAGCGGTGTGATAGAGGGGGACGGGGCCAGCGAGGTCTGCCACGCCATCTCCACTCATACTGCTTGAAGGAACTCCAAATTGTCTCACCCTGGAGGTCAAAAGCACTCTGGATGCAAAGCTCTCTTTGCGCACACACAAACACACACACGCACACATACACACACGCACACAAACACACACACACTCTCACACACACACACACACATCTTGTTTGCCTGCTGACTGTGGATATTGCAGATCCGTGTCCGGTCCTCCAGCGATGGGCCGGTGATTGGCAGGTAAGTGGCTGGTCTGTTTACAGCATGGCCGTCGGATCCAAGCCCACACTGTCCTTGACCTGGAGCTCTACCTGAGCTGCATAAATTTGGATTAAATGTCCTCCCCATCAAAGTTACCCAAAGGACTCTTTTGTTTTCCATCGCAACAATAACCCGGCACATGCACATGGACACAAACAGCTCTGTGCTAATTGAAAGTATTGGGTAATATATGTCACGGGTGCTCTATTTTTGAAATGTTACATTCCATAATAATCTTGATTCTTTCCTGTTCAACACTGAATATGTGATTGAGTTACAGCTACATAAAAGCTTTGTGATTATTAAAGACCCCTCTGATGAAAATCAAGTGTTTAACCTTTAACATCCATATGCTGTTTTTTATATAACACAGGACATATGATGAGTGAAGTAATCATCAAAACCGTGACTGAGTATTTCCACCTTGAACTGCAGTGAACCAATGACAGTCTCATAAAAACAGATTCAGACAGCCAGGGATTCATACGTCACAAACCTAAGGAACCACTCCCGTTAACTTGTGGGGACGGGGGGGTGGGGATAAATAAACTCAAACCTTGTCAGAGAGAGAGAGAGAGTTAGCATTAGCACAACCACCAACACTGTGTCAGCCACTGCCAGTTGAAAAGATGGTAATTACACTGACTGCTCTGATCCGTCTGCTAGTCTCTGATTCTGGTCCCTCACCTGAGTCTGGGTCTGACTGAGTATCAAACATGTGGCTGAGTCTCTCTGATGTTTCCTTCCCTTAACCATCCTGATACTCTCTGCTCTTTCACCTGTCAACCCACAGCACAGCAGCGGTGGTGGGCGGGGCACAAGGTCTGATCCAGATTTTTCTATGAGGAAGTAAGAGTAGATGTGCTCACAGCCCCAGTTTTTTATTTTTTTTTTTCACTTTTATGTGGGAAAACCAATGAACAAACAAAATATTAATTATAGCCGAGTATTTTTTACATAGTTTGAAACATGTCTGGAGAGGAACTTTGAGTCTAATCAGTTTATTCCAGCTCCATTTCCTCTATCTCTTACATTTTTGTCTGTGACTACCTTAATACACTTTATTCACTCTGACAGCATGCCACAACAAGCCTGTGTTTGAATTGGAAACTCAAAGGAGTTTGATACAAGCCTTCGCAGATTAGCCAGGGGCTGTTTATGTTGAGAAATTAGCTTTCTTCATACTTAGTGCTACGTATGTCCTCTCTTGGTGCCTCTTGAGTTAAAATTCTTGTAGAGTCCAACGGGCTGAGGAAGGGAGGGGGGCCCGCAGATTGACAGTCTGACGAAGGTTGCCCGGAGGAGGCCTCAGCATGTGTGCTCATGGACACTTTGAGTATGTGTGTGTTCTGAAAGTTTCCTTCCTGCAGGTGGTGCTCTGATGGCGACTGGAAGACGGTTTACTGCCACTCAACCCCCTACTATCTAGACGCCTCCAGGGAGGGTCTTATGTGTGTGTTCTGGTGCCCATTTTTCCTCTTCAAGGAACACACACACACACAAACACACACAAGTATATACAAGCACGTCTCTCCGCTGGCATATGACTGCCTCCTACCTGGCTCAACCCCCCCATTACCCCCAACCCTGCGCCCCGCCCTCCCCTCAGCAGGAAAACACCTGCAGTTAAGGTCGTGGCCCTGCCTGCCAGCTACCTCTGCTGCATTAAAGCGTCTCTCTGTTCTTTGGATACCAACACTCTGAACTGCTTTTTGATCATTTGTTTGCATCACAGAATGCATTTTTACAGCGCACACAGATTCTCCGGCTTTGAATGTATCATCAGTCCTGCCCTTAGGGAACGTCACAGTGCTCTGATCCACCAACACCGGAACTGTCTGTAAAAGGTACATATGTTCTTCACCTTTGAAATTTCAGACTGGAGTCACGGTCACATTACTATTGCTGCAACCACAATCAGGGTGTTGGAGACGAGGATTTCATACTGCAGAAAGAAGTCTGCCAAACAGGGGCGTCTCTAGGAGTTGACAAGGTCTGTAGCAGAGCCCAAGCCATCAGGGTGTGTGCACACGGAGCGCAGGCCAAATGTTTTTGAATGGGCCTTTAGAATTGCGTGGCCTTGAAAACCTTGCATCTCTTAAGTTTAAGTTGATTGAGGAATCGCTTGTATGCTGCTGTTTGACTTGGTGATAATAGTCTGTAAAGAGCTTGGAGGCTTTTGGCCACTTGAGTGTAAAAAGCTGTTTGAAATATAAGTAGATGAAAGTTTTGAGATTCCAGCTGCAGTATAACCATTTCAAAATTATCCATACAGTACTGTGGTGAATTTCAGAATTTGATTTATTATCTAGCACTGTAAGTACTGCATTTATTGCCCCACTACATCTTTGGTGTCAGCGTGTGGACCACAGGCTTACAAACTTACAGACTATTTACTTCAATTTAAGTCTAGTCAAATTCATCTGAACTATCTTTACAGTGACATTTAAATGAAGAGTTTAACACTTTGTTTAAACCTAAACTTGTAGCAAGAGTTCATAGAGGTCGAAAAATGTTGAAACTGTGAGACGAAGACGTTTAATATTTAGAGTAAGTTAGATAACAATCAGACCCTTCACACGACATATGAAATATGACAGCTGCGTAGCACACTCCACCAGCAGTCTGCTGCTTTGTTCCTGTTGCCGGAATGTGAGAGGAAGCAGTTCCTTAGATTCCTTAGCACAAGGCAGCTGCTTGGACCCACTATATCTACATTTACAGTAACAAGACAGTGTGTGGGTGGTGCAGACACAAAGCCAAACACACTGGACTCATTGTAAATATAAGCTGTGTCTGAATTCACTCACTTGTTCACTTACTGACTCCCTATATAATAGACAATAAGTAGTTTCAGTGAACAGTAAATTGTGATCCAGACACTTATCTCCAATTTGCATAATCACAGACAGGTATAATGTTGCACATCTGTAAATATACAAAACATCTGTGCATCTTTGAAATGATGATTGCATTGCCGGGCTGTTAGCAGAGAGGCCATGCAATGTATGATACTTCTTCATTTCACAGCTCCCTTTTTCCACAACAGACATCTCAGGAAGGACACAGGTGTTAAGCATTAAGGATGTCTCTGAATGTTGCAGAGATGATGCTCTCAAGCACCAGTGTCTGGATGCAGCAGCAGCAGATATCACAGTTGTTAGGGTTGGCTTAGCTAACATCAGTCAATAAACCAGTGGTTCTAAAATCCAATGGCACTGTGGCCACACTGCCTACCTCACCTGCATGTGGCAGCTACTCCAATGAGCTGCCCCATACAGAAATGTAATATATGTTATACAGTATACAGTATGTCCTTATATCAAGAGTGATTTTGCCATATATGTCACTTATATGGGGATATATTATTATCACATACACACATCTACAATATAAGCCTACATAGATAAACATACATATTTGTGAGGGCTAGACCTATATGTCAATATATTGTTCAAATTTCTAATAGGTTCCATCCATACCATAATTTTTACATGTATGTTTTTATCTTAAATGTACATTTACATAATTCATATTTAAAAAATTCAATATGTGCACATATATTACATTTGTGTATGCTGTGGCTCACACGCATGTGTGTGTCCACATCGCCAGTGTTGCTGCTGCGGCGCTGCCAGTCCTTTCTTTCTACACTGAGCTTGCCTTTGATATTAGCCATCAATAAAAGTAATCATCCATCATTTATGAGTCCGAAACGTGAAGAGTTGTAACCAGAAAGCAGTCACATGATTTTTGTTAACCCTCCTTCAGAGCAAGAGATTGAGAGAGCACCAGAAAACTAAGATCTGTATGTTCTGTTAATATGTTGACATTATAATTATAGCCTACACTGGGTTCTATACACATACAGCCTCAACTTTCCCCTTTAACAACCTGCAATTGCTGAAATGGTTAATGCAGAAGTAGCATTGATTGCACAGTGTGCCAGTAGAGTGTGCACGGTCCATGACAAAAGAAGGCTGCAGAAGACTGACCGAGCTTGTATAGGACGTAACCCAGCCCTGCACATTCCCTCATCTCTCTATATCCAAACACAGGAAGCAGCAAGGAAAAAAACATTCCCCGTCTTAAGGCCCAGAAGCCTGATGCTGAAGCTGATCATCCGCAAGTAGATATATAGAAAAGTCATTAAACAATAATCTATAAGATAGAGACAGCCAGAGGTAAACTTGCAAGCAGATTAGCTTGCCAGTCGTAGCGCTAGCATTGCTACCCGCATTGTTGATGTAACCCTCACCCTGCAGGTCAGCTGGTCCTGCCAGAGCCCGAGCCAATTTGTTGCTAAAGAGCTAGCTGGTAGACACACAAATAGCTAGTTGTGTAGCTACTACAATACACGCCATGTTAGCTAGATTAGCTAATACACCTGAAAAACAGAGAAGGGTCTTCTTTTTAAATTGTGAGAGATGTTGCTCTGGAGAACATTTTTTTTCTCATCATATTCACATAAAGTTAAACTGGTAACATTACACCTCAATGGCTGACTGTAGTCTTTCTATGTGGAGTCTATGTTCTTTCTGTATCTTTTTTTGTAGGTTGTCTTGTTTCTTCTGTCCTGTTTCAACTCAAACTCTGCTCTGGCCTGCAGTTGTGAGTGTGATTGTGTTTGTCTGTCAAGATTTGTTAATCCTGTGATAGACTGTTGATCTGTCAAGGGTGTTTCTTTTGTAAAGTCTGGGCTATGTGAGGTTTCAGCCTGAATAGAAAAAAAAAAAGGGTCTAGGAGATAGGTAAATGGATGAATGGATGGACTGATAACAGTAAATAGCATTTTTTGCTATCAAATGATGGATTATTGGAGGTAAATTCTCAAATCTCAATAGATGCAAAAAACAAATTATCCCTTATGATAATTTAAACTGCATTTCAGTACTGTGATCCCCCTGCACTGCTCTCTTCATAACCTTCTCTATTCTGTTCATTTGAATTCAGTATTTGTGTGTGAATTATAATCTTGCAAGAACGAGGGCACCATCTTTCTATTGATGTGATGGGTATAATGGAAAGTTAACCTCAAGATCAACTTAAAAGTACCTGATGAACTTCCTGACCAGGCCTGCCCAGACAACAGCCCCATGACAAATGTGAAATGTCACCGTTGCACATGAACTACTTACGCGCAGCATGTGTATTATCCTATCTGTTTGACATTTGCAGGGGAGGCTGAAATACAATGAATTACATAATTTGAATTATAACTAAATCCAGAGTTTCAACATCAGCAGCTTGAAGCTCAAAATTTAATTTTCCACAATTCAATAGCAAAATGTTCCTTGATGAACAGATTTACTTGACAGAAAACCTGCCATTATATCTGATATAGCCGGGTGTCTAGATAGCGGTAGCTTGTCCATGTTTGGTCTAACGACGGGTATTGGCCGCATTCTTTACAGAACCCATGTGAAATAGAAGAAACGCAGCAATATGCAGGTGCAACAATGGACAAGCGCCATTCTTGCTATGTTCTCAGGTATCATGTTCTCGGTAACTGTCATACCTCCACTAGGACAAAGCCGGTGGAACTGCTGCTTTGCTCTACTGTGTGTCTGTGCCACCTGCTGTTGTGGAGGGCAAATTACAATTTCTACCTGTAAGACATACTGTATTTGCCTCCGAAACATGATGTATTAGAAATAGTTTGTGTATTTATTTGATCGGTACATTTTGTATTTAAAAAGCAAAGGGCATTGGTTTGTTAATGGTGTTTTGTAATTGCAAACCACACTGTTTGTTTGTGAATCCTAAAAATCATTTGTAAAATATATATTTTTGACAGGAAATTAGCTCCATATCTGTGTTTTCATTTGATGGACCTATGTGTATTTTGCATGTGCTTATGTAGGTAGAGTTTGTATGTGTCTAGGTGCTAATGAATACCTTACTGTTTGCCTCTGTGTCACTGCACCTGCCTTTGTGTCTCCACTCACGTGCAGACCAGTTTGCCTCCCCTCCATACTACATGTGTTTTATGTATGACATTAGAGGGTGACGGCATTTGGAGGGTCTCCTGCTTGGTAACAATATTTGTCATCTCTGAGGCCAGACTGAAGGAGCACGTACTACTGTAGGTATATGTTACCTGACCAGCACCCTCCTAAAACCCTCTCATTTACATTTAGAGTGAATGCCATACTGTCAGTGAAGCTCCATTCCACTCGCACAAAGCCCCTCACAACCTCTTCGCATCCTACTTTGCAGAACACAGACAGTAAACAATAGTTGTCGTGATGGGGGGAGGCGTCAGATACACTAATTTGGCGTTATGGCAAAGTCCTTACCAGAATGATAAGTATTACTTTGCAGGGTGAATCTAAAAGACTAAATCTCAGCGTGTCGAAACTGGCAAAATGGAACTTTTTGTTTTCAATGAATTTTAAAACGGAGCCAGAGGGGTCCATATACTTTACCCTAGGGGTTCTCAAACCTTTCCATATCAAGAACCCCAAATGGAGCCACATTAGACCGCAGAGACAATTTAATGACATTTTCACTGCACAGAGTTTGATAATTTAGTTGAAACCTGGTTACTGCCAAGACACAGAGGAGAGATAATGATCAGAAAATGAGACAGCACAGCGATGCTGGAAGGTTTCACAGACCACTACTTAAAGGGGCAAGTATACTCCAACAGAAGATGGTCAAACAGCTTTTGAACCCCACCCCCACCCACCTACGCACCTTTCACATGTTGGAACTGGGCAGGCTGCGTTTCACAATTTCTGTATCTGACAATCTGACATTCACACAGATGTCATGCAGTGATTGGCCAGGTGTGGAGAGGTGAGAAAGAAGTCTGAAGCAAGTCTGAACTTCTCTCAAGCTCTCTCTCTCTTTTTTTATTCCAGCCATAGAGTAATATTTTCTGTCACTTTTTCTGTGGACAACCAAGTGCAATACTATGAATGTGAAAAGCATTTTTTTTTTTTTTTTTACTACAACTTGCCGCTCTACATAATGACAGGTTTTTCACCTTGCCTTCGACTGTGGATGTTTGGAACAGGTATAAAAACTTGTCTTTTGTCGGCACATCATATGAGCTAGCTCTTTTATAGCACAATCCAGACCTAAGGCGAAACTGTGCTCCTGTAAAAAATGACCCCGTAGGTCGACTGTGCAAACAGCCTCTTATGACCCACAGTTGCATTTTATTGTAAGACAACCTCTAGTGGCCGTTGTATTTGCGACAGGAGCAAAGGAGGACGTAAGATTAAAAGTATATAGAGCTATAAATTCCATATTAGGAGGATGGTTGGGGTGGATGGATGGCTCGACAAAACACAGGAAACCCCTGTTCGTTTCCCATGTGAGACCGATGATCATTGTTTTCTTTTATCCATAACCACAACCATAACTCCATGTTTTGTAACCATGACGACAAAAGTCCCCCTACCTTATTTACTACTTATTTTAACCCAAACCATGCCGTAAACCTGAATAAATAGTTAAATCAAACCACAAGCTTTACACAAGCTTCACTGGATGTTTCTTGCTGTTACCATGACAACATAGCTCTGGTACACCTGCATTGGTCATATCCAAGGGTCGGGACAAGCAACCATACTACGAGGCGTTGTGTTTTGACTTGTAAAGAGGCAGCATCCAGTATCTGATCTGGTATCAAGTTCTTATAATGGAGCCATGATTTTAATTAAGGGTGTTTGCTATGGTATGGCGACATCGTAACATTTTGCTAAGGTAATTAGCAAATGTTACCATAACATTAGCTAGCACAAACTAGAGTGAGGCTGATGGGAAAAACATTAGGTTTGCAGGTATTTGCTCATGAACCACAGTACTGCCTGATTTCAAACTGTGAAACGGTGATGGTGATTGTAAAGTTCGAAAGTCAAGTGAATTCTTCCTGAGGGTGGCAACGAAAACTGCACCACATTTCCTGGAAATTCATCCAATAGTTGCAGAGATATTTCCCTCACTCACAACCACAAATGTCTACCTCTTGGTGGCACTAGAGAAATACTAGTCATTAGGATACATCACCTGGACAAAAAGAAATATCTGCATCAGATTTCATGGCTACCCATCCAACGGTTTTTTAGATATTTCGCAAAAAAACAAAACTGTCAACCTGCTGGTGGTGCTAGAGGAAGAGAAAAAAGGTGTCTCCAGTCAGCAGGATTCATTCTATGGGGACAATGAATGTCAAAAATTTCATGGCAATCAATCCAGCATTTGTTGAGATACTTTAGTATGGACCAAAGTGGTTGACGTACCAACATTGTTACCCTTAAGCAACTTAAACAGTTTCATTCCTTAGGAGTCAAATCAAAATGTGATTCATTTGTTTGCTGCTGATACTGAAATTCCTAAAAGACCCCTTGGTGGTCCCTAAACCCCACTTAGGGACTTCACAAAAGTAGGAAAGTTAATGAAACTATTTGAGATTATTGTACTACTTACCTTCATTGCCAACAAATAAACAAAAACAAATAAACAATGTCTCAATTAACACTGGGAGAACATGCTATCATAAATAAGCCCATTAATGAGGGTGAAGAGGCTAGTGCAGATAACCAGTCTAACAACAGCATCCAAAACTTTATCTAATTGTCAGTACATGCCCTCAGGTAAGTTTAATAACTTTACTTAAAACCACCTTCATAATTGGCTAGATATTACTGCTGATACTGAGCTACCTTGTGGGAAGGATGCTCCTGTTTGTGCGTCTGTCTCCTGCACCACCTGTGTCCAGCCGCTCTGCGCCGCTTTGAAGTCAAATGATATAATGTTCCTTTTGTTTGTGGATCACTGAATAATGTAACTTTTATTAGTTGTGTTACTTTTGGGGTTGCGGCGATGCAGCAGAGGACCAAGGGTGCTCTGTCTTTGCAGGAAGCACTAATTATCCCTCTAAGAGATAATAACTGTATTTATCGTCTGAGGTGTTCATTTTCTGAAGGGTTATTTATCAAATACCATGCGGGATTAGAAAATCAATTCAGAGTGTCACAAATTAATTTGCAGCCATCATCTCACTTGTTCCCATGAGACAGCAGGCAGCAGAGGCACCTTACTAATGTGCAGAATGCTGCTGAAATGATTTATTTTTCCATATCTACCATATCTAATGAAGAATGCTAATGTGAGCAGTGACAGAAGAACAAGCATGTACCTGTGTGAAATCTCTGCTGCTGTTATAGTTTTTCACTTACTCAGCTTTAGGGAGGGAGGGCACACACACACAATTTTATTGACATGTTGGCTCCGACCAGGCATATTATAAAGCTGAAGCAGGTTGCGCAATAAATTACAGCCAAAATGTTTATATGTACGCAGCCAAGTACAGTGCAAATGTTTTCCCTCATAATGTTCCTCATTAGATTAATCTGATTCGATATTCTGGCATTTTCCACTGAATCACAGCCAAATGGATTCTGACTCACACTGCAGCATCCCTGTCACATAACAGAATCCTGTAAGGTTCAGTTAATGTCCTGCAGTCACAGAATGTGGCAAACTAGCTGCCGCAGTCAAGTTTATTAAAATCATACAATTAAAATTGTATTTTTTTTCTTTTGTGGCGTAAAGAAATAATTTGAGAGAATGGGTTTTCATAGAGAATTTAATAATGAAAGTAAAAACCAGTGGACTGATCTGGACTAAACAAAAACTGAGTATGACACAGAATTCTGCTGCATTTAATTTATCAAAGAAGTGCAGATGTATGCATATATTATGTCTCAACTGTGTCTCTTACTATTTTTTTGATATCGAACTGATTTTTTTCCCAGTTACATGATGGTAAGAAATTTAATTTCTGCCGCTATCATGCCGACATTACTTCAAGTGAAGACCTGTAATTACACGGCACACAGAGGAGGACTGCGACATCAGAGAGTAGGGTTTGCATTTGAATCCAATTTGTGGTCAAGGTTAGTGTTAGGGGTTTGGATTAATATGGTAAAGTATGGTGTCCCGGAGAGGTCACAGCAGTGCATTGAGCTCTCATGGCCATTGCTCTGTCTCTTGCTTTAAGTCACTGTTAACTTGCTGTAGATGCTGTGAGCGGATATTGTATTACCAGAGAGTAGCTATGCTGTAGTAAAAACATAATAGTAAATAAGTAGTTTTGCCTGTCCTATATGAGAGATGAGTCAAAAGTCATGTAAAAGTGTTAATTGTCATGTGCCCAGTTAAAACAAGCTTCCCTGTACAGTGAAATTTGCCTTCTACTCTGAATGCTGTTTATCAAAACAGAAACACGAGGTTAGCACTGTCGCCTCATAGTGAGAAGGTTCTGGGTTGGACTCCCGGGCCTGGGGTCTTGCTGTGTGGTGTTTGTATGTTCTCCCTGTGCCTGGGTGGGTTCTCGCTTGGTTCTCCGGCTTCCTCCCACAGTCCAAAAACATGCACGATAGGTTAATTGGCGACTCTAGAAGTGCCCATAAGTGTGAATATGAGCGCTTGTCTCTATATGTCAGCCCTGTGATGGACTGACGACCCGTCCAGGGTGTACCCCGCCCTTGCCCAATGTCAGCTGGGATTGGCTTCAGCCCCCCTGCAAACCTGTAAGGATAAGCGGTATAGATAATGGATGCATGGATGGAAAAATCTGAGTGACTTTGAAGGACGGTTCATTCTCGGGGCACTTTTTATGTGTTCCTGAAAAAGCGGCGTGTCGCTTCTTCTGCAACAATGAAGTTAAAAAGGACCATTGCCTGGTGTGATGATCTGCTGGGGGTCTCCTGCCTGTGTGTGGGAGTGTGTGTCTGTCTCGCTCTCTGCGCAGACACTCAGATTTATTTATTTATTAATCGAAGGTGCTGGAACGCTGTTCACTTGAATCCCCGCTTTGCCACCCCATTTAAAAACTCTGAGAACCACCGGAGAGCATAGGTGTGAAAACAATGAGTCGGGGGGTGGGGTGGCTGGGTGGGGGGTCTTTGATGATGCTGCAGACTCTTGTTTGGGCTCTCCGGTGGCAGATATCCAGCAGAGATGGTAGGGGGCACCCTGACGATCTTCTCAGCAGTCTCTGCCACTCTCTGCATGTGTTTGCAGTCCGTGACGATGTAGCTGTAGAGGACGTGTAAAAATTTCCCGTCTCCTGAGGAAGCCCAGCTGCCATTGTGCTTTCTTGACCAGCTGGGTGATGTCACATGTCCGAGTGAGGTCATCTCTGATATGGCCGTCTCCACCTTGGGCTCACAGATTGTCTCCTCTCCACTATCATCTCCTTGGTCCTATCTGTGTTTAGAGGGCGAGGTGGGTGGTTGTTGGCACACCATGTCACCAGACTTGCCCCCCCCCCCCCCCCCCCCCCCCCATGCTGTTTAGTCACAACCAGTGATCAGGTGAACAGGTTCACATTAATATATTATTTGAACGTATGTAGATGCTAAATTTTTGATGTTTCATATATGATGGTGTCTTGTTATCCAATGTGAGACGGAAAAGAAGATGACAAAGAAATAAAAACTAACTATAATAGATAATGTTTATACTCAACTCATGCACATTATGATAAATGAGAAAGGTTCGCTCTGCTTCACTCTGCTTCTGATCATAATCTAAAATAAATGTATTGCTTTTATTACAACCAAATAAATAAATACCTGAATAGGTGAGGTTTTAATTATGTATTGAGCTCCCTTTATAAAAATATCTTCCCTGTCTGTCAGTCACCACTTTAACAAAGTTAAACATGCCTCCATTTGCTGCAAAATGATATTATCTAGCCCTCAAACATTGTTGAATTTGTTTGTGTTTGCATCTGTTTGTTGCCTGCAGAGCGGAATGTGTACCTACTACGTGTTTGTTGATTCTGATTCATAGACAAAAGAGACCCCAGCCCTGAGTTGACGGATAATCTGTTTATATTACTGCTGGAGGCAGTTTCTTTGAATTAGTGCTTTACTCAATAAACACTGTGAAGTGGGGGAAAAGTGCTACTTTCTTCTCGACTGTGTTAGTGGGTTGAAAAGACAACATCTGTCATACGATCCCTTGAAAAAAATCGATTCTCTAAGGGAACATAAAAACTGCTCAAATCAAAAGAAATAAACTCTGCATCTCGTGGAGATAATACGTTGGTAAAAGTAATGACATGCAAACAAACAATGCAATCCATGCTGGACAAGTGAGTAACAAACAACAACTGCTGATCCAAAACATCAGGACCGGCTTGGGCACTGTGACTGGGCTGCGGCTCTGCAGCTCCACAGGCATTCCTCCTATAACCGTCATTGTAGCCCTTCTGTCGTTTCAGACCAGAGAAGATATCCTACGTTTCCATTTCACATGGATGACTCTCAGTGGGTTTACTCACCACTGCTGACCAGGAGCGCCACAAGCTTTGCTGATTTGGAAATGCTCCAACACTGTTGTCTGGAAAAAAATTTGTCCAATGTCAAAGTCACTCAGGTCTTTCCACCAGACCATCCAACACACTGACTATGAGAACCAACCATCTACCATATCCCAGAGCTTTACATGCACCGTTGTTAAAAGATAATGTTAATGTGAGTTTTTTGGCTCATCGTCGTATAAAACCAGTAGAACTTCATCAGATCTCTACAAAGAATGACTCTTTTGATTGAGTGTTTGACAGATGTCCTCTTTTCTACGCCACTGGCATAGCTACAGCCTTGCAAGCTTTATCTACTCTATACCACAGCCCTGCCAAGACTCTGGCACATGGCCTCACACTGCATCTGAGATAGCCTCTTTGATTTTCTGCAGTTTATGTGACATGAATAGAAAATCTCATGTGCACCCTACACAGGACGGCTGAATGGGATATAAGGTTGTCATGCTTGGACAGGGGGTAACAACAGACCAGAGGGATACAAGGCGTAGTCCTACCGCTACCTTTTTCTGTCAAATCCAGAGGAGGAAAGTACTATCTAACTACCCCCCCCTCCTCAAAAACACACACACACACACACACACTCTCCGTCTGTGTGACTTCGAAAGAGCTGTGCAGCTTTCAGAGCTCAGCATGAGAGCATTTGATATTCATAGAAGGGAAGAGGAGGAGAAAGTGAAACAACAGCAGGGGCACTGCCTTACGCGTGATATTACATTGTAATTATGATTTGGATGCAGGCACTGAGACAGCACTGAGGGTGCACAACAAATTTACAAAAACGCATGTGCGCACACACGCACGCGTGCACACGCACACACACACACACACACAAAGAGAGCAAAAGTGTAGTAATGGCACACACTCTTTGGGTAGAGGCACTTGCCCATCATCGCAGGAGTAATGTGGGATCAGGCGCAGCATATATGAGGTCTGTGAGCAGGCTCCATATAGCTATCGACAGAGCTGCTCTGATTGGTTTGTTTACCATCAATATTTGCAGATGTCAATCTTGGCCCCTTTGAGAAAATGGATTTTTCAGCATGAAACAGAATGTTTAGAGAAACCACTGGTATTAGGACCAGAGACAGAGAGAGAGAGAGAGAGAGAGAGAGAGAGATAAATGTGGTACACCTGAAAATATCACTGATATCTATAGCCAGGCAGAGAGACAGGCGAGACAGTGAGAGATTATGAACTGCCCAATAATGTTCTCAAAGAGTTTGTTCTCCCAAAAATGACAGATTCTGAGCACTTTGTACTTCACATTGGAAACAAGCCAGTAGAATTTCAAATTTGATTTATAAAGCCTTGTTTTTCTTTTTTTTTATAAACAAGAAATAAAACCTGAGACTCTCAAGCAGCAGAGGAAGAAGGCAGAAGAGAGAAGAGCAATTTGGACACACTAATATGGCAAAGAAGCAAACACATACATATGTAAAAATCACAAAAGCACTATAATGCATTTTGAAAACATTCCTATGGGATTTTTCAATTCGATTAGTAAAGGTTTTGAGTAGGGAGAAAGAAAGAGCTGTCAGACTGCTATGCTGGCACATCTACTCTGCCTCTTTTATCAAAGATAAGTAGTATTGATTTACTTTGATGCTGTAAAAAGTATTCGTCTTAAGAGCTGACATTTAATAATCTCCACCTAATCCATGTTTTGCTGGGAGCCTCTTGAGATGCTGGCGAGTCCTCTATTGTTCTCCTGTTCTCTCCTGCACCTACTGTATATCTAATGAAGGAGGCTGACAGTATTAACCCCCACTGCCTCATAGCTATACATACAGAAAATAGAGGGTGCAGTGTTTATCTGATAAAGGCTGAAGGAATGCATGTGTGTGTGTGTGTGTGTGTGTGTGTGTGTGTGTTCAGTGGAAAGTCAAGCTGATTGTGCTTCGTTTCTAAAATGTCGTAGTAGCCCAAGACTGCAACTGAAACGTGGAACAACTGGTAACCAAATACCTTTTATATGTAAATGGATAAACACGGTGGCCAACACAGACACAAATACAACACAAATACAAAAGCCAAAACACGAAGGCAAAAGCACTTTTTCATCTTGTAACAGTTTCAAGCTGGCATCTATTGTCTATTGTTATAATAGCTGCCTGTTGGTGATGGGACACAAACATCATTTTTCTGTGGTTGCAGATGGTCTCAATACTTTGATAAATCAAATCTTAAACACATTTGGTGGGTTGCACCTGTCCAGCTGACATTGCCACCGCTGTCTAACTTCATCACTTCGGTAAATGAAACATTTGTGTTCAAGCATCCTTGTTGAATGATAAAAATTTCCACATTCCCATAGACACAACGAAGAAGTTACATAACTGTCCTGATGTGACAATAAATGGAGTTGGGATGTGTGAAAAGATACAGCCTTCAGCTATCAGTTGTGATTTACCATGTCTTTGAAGCTGCCATCATCCATGTATTTATATTAACAATGGATCAAATGACTGTGTATATGAAAAAAGGTCATAGTGACAAACCCACAGAGAATTATTACAGTTTCCCTCAGCTATCTGAAGTGTTAAGTGGCTTTTGACTCAATGTATAGGTTTACTGGCACCACACCTTAATGTTCTTCACTCTCATCAGCATGGTTCCCAGCAGCTGATTGTCAGTGAAAAAACTCACTGATAAACCCACTGTGCACTGCCTTCCCAGCACTAAACAAAGTAAGCGAGTCGCTGGAGAGCACTGGAGCGTTTCCAAGGTACTTCTGATTCAGTTATTGTTGTTAACAGTTATTCTTAGACAGCAGCATTTTCAGTGACCTGAAGGTGTGTCAAAGATACTTTATAACTAATGGTATGAAACGGTATACTCTTCCTGTCTCCTAAGTGGGCGTGGTCATAATTGCTTACATAACAAGACAACAATACAATACAAAGCAATACAACACTAGATACAGTTACAAAATTGCGCCTGATTTTGCTGCTCATTTTTATCTGCTAGCTTAATATCCGATCAATCCAGTACAAGATCATATCAGTCTAATAATACTCTCTGTTTTCCCTCCAAAAACAGTTAAATAATGATAACAATAATAGTATTATTAAGCAAAGTAACACAAGTTTTATCAAAGCTTTAATGTTTAATTCATGGTTTCATATTAAAATCTAAATCTCTAAACTCCTATTTTTCTGGTTGGAAATCTACGTCAGCAGCACTGCAGCAGTGAAACAAGACCAGAACCAACAGAGAGAGTTAACTGCGTTGCTGAGACAGAGACAGGTCTAATTTTCTCCTGATTTGTCTGTCTGAAAAATAACATTTTAATGTGAGAATGTTCGGAAGATCCGTGGCTTGTGAAAAATGGATCCAATATTTATTACGGCGACTATGGGGCGAAAATCATAATCTGTGCTCACGTTCACTTCTCCCATTGGAGTGAACAGACTTAGACCCGAACGAACCAATAATTACTAAAAAACTGCTGTTCCTCGAAAGACCACTAGAGGCTGCATCCATAAGTGAGTCAATCCGCCTAGACTCCCAAGTTAAGATGCCCAACTTTACAGCAGAAATAAACATGTTAACAGCCTGGTACAAAAAAAGTCTTTTAGTCTCAATAGCTAATTTCCCCCTTCATGACAACTGAACGGGGGGGTGAATTTGTAGATAACTCCCCCATTTTGTTAAGGCTCAAAGTTATGCATAATTAAGGGCTTACTGCTTTGAGTGACAGGTGGGTTGTATGCCTGCCACAAACCATCATGCACTGAAGTCTCTGCTCCACACATGTCCCACCTCTTTGCCCACTTTTGGATCAGCCAGGAGTTCAGCGGAGTCAGACACTGCCCAGATGGTGACGGCAGAGCAGCCCACTCTGAGCTTCAAAACCGCTCTCCAGAAACCTGTGGGTGACATCGCGGGGGCCACATCTGTCTTTATTTACAGTCTACACTCAGATCTGCTGCTACTCTCCTAAATGGGGTGGGGAAGTGGTGAAACCCATGTGACACAGATACAGGAAATAATTCAACAGTAAAAAGGAGCTCAAATATAAAATCAGAGATGTCTCCAAACAGCAGAACACGCACTGATCACAGATGGAACATCAAAATGAAATTTTAGTTTTTGCCCACTGGGAGATTTGCCTCCACATTTTGTGTATTAATGGGAAATTATGACAATTTCATTACATTTTATTTTGTGAATAAGATTTGTGTTGTTCAGAAATCATTCATATTGTTGAGACGGTGCCCTCACTCCACCGTCACAAAAGGAAAAGTAACAAAGTGTGTGTTTGTACGCACCTGGGTGGGACCGAAGGCCCAAAGAATGGCTTTTGTGCGGGCACTGTAAATTCCAGGCCCCCGGCTCCTGTCCATTAGCATAGCTCTGCTTTCTCGCAGCCGCCCTCGGTGCCCGGCGTCTCAGTGGAGGTGCGCTGAAACACAACACACCAAATGAGATGTGACTTGTGCCGCCATACTGTTCTATTTATACTGGATTGGAGGACATTGAGGGAGTGATGCAAAAAAGCGCTCACCTGCTGCTTGATGAGGTCTGGTGGCTCTCCAAGCCCATGGAGGAGCCTGTGTAATTTTCACCCTCCACATCTAAGGGTGTAAGGGAGACCTCATTCTCTCCCCCACCACCACCCCCGTCACAGCTGTCCTCGCCCACCTTCCCCCTAAAGGCAAAGAAAACAGTAGATAATTACCTAGTGTGAAATTTCCTCGCAGTCAGTGTCTCCGCCACACTTTGTGTGGGTGTCACAGAAATCATATTTGACTGCGGTTTTGAGGACATGCAACAAGGCTACAGTTTTGATGCTTCTTGTGTCTGAGGTTCTCTCCCAGGGGTAAAAGAGCAATTCTAAAAATAATGGTTTTCCTTTTTGATTTTTTTTTTCTTCACAAACACAACAGGTAAGAGCCCAGAACAGCTTTTGACTTTGAATAAATGCTGAAACAAAAACCTGGGCTTTTGAAAATCTCTAGCACCTCAGTGAGAGTGCTCGCGTCTGGTCCTATATTTATCAAACTGCTGAAAGATAAAGCTAAAAAAAAAAAAATCCTACACTTCATAACCAGTAATAAATTCATCAAATTTCTAACAATTTAAAATACTCCAGAGCTCTGTTAAGAGCAGATTCTTTCTTTTTGACTGCAGAACATAAAAAGAAGTGAGAAGAGATGTTTTGGAGTAATTGTACAAAATGTTATTGGTCATGATGAATATGTTATGTTAGTTGAAACAATGTGGGTATTTTAGAATAGGGTAGTTTTACTACTTGCACTTCATGTGAACATTTGGTAGGATGTTACACGCATGCACACACACACACACACACACACACACACACACACACACACACACACACACACACACACTTCTTCTTCACATTTATCAGTGGTGCAAACAACAAGAACAATGCTGCCATTGATTCTGTTCAATGTTCAAAATATATTTTGTTCACTTTCTATGCACCTTCATTATCTTCACTCGTCAGTGTAGAACTAAATTCTCCTTGTTATATAATTTCTCTTATGTTTGTTGCTGAGCAGCAGCAGAATATCTTTCCTGCTCAGGTTTGATTTTGTTTTTGTTTGGATTTCAGCCAATTTTATCCCTATTATATCATTATTAGATTATCCCTAATCTAATATAATAATAATTATAATAATATTGTATTTAGGTATTATTAATATCGTCTATAACATTGTTTATTAAATGAGAAATTATGAATAATTTTATATTTTTTGTAGAAAAAATATTTTTGTATATTAATTCACATTACACATTTTCTAAAATTTTGTAGCATTTAACTAAGTGTGTAATTACATTTTTTTAATATTATTATTTTAAGAATTAATAAAGCAGCAGACATTAGTAACTCATTGTGTCTGAAAGCTGCTCCAGCAGAGATTCTCCCTTGCCATGACATATTGATTTCAGTGGGAAATTCCATTCATACCTTAAAATACTGTGGAAACGCCAAGCTCTTGTCAGTTGACGGCAGGCTCCACCCCCCGAAAGCCTCCATCACTCAGGCCTCATTTAGCCCATGCCCTCGTGACTTCAATAAATGCCAGATATGAGGAGGAAGGGGAAAGAAGTGGGGGTGGGGGAGTGTTGTTTAAGAGCGAGGCTGCGGCAGGATTAATGATCAGAGCGGCAAACTTGGCTTTTGCTTGCATCAGGTAATCAATGGCGTTGAGCGAGGCAGACGTGCCGGCAGACGGAGGGGCTCGGCGAGAGCTGCAAAAGCCGAGACTAACCTCCTCTCATTTCTCAAAGAGACAGAGGGCCCCTCGCTGCCAAGCTGACAAGGTGAAACACTGTGGGGACCCAAGTTGAATGGCAAGGGCTTTTATACAGTTTAATGATTTTATTAATCTGATGAGTCAAACGCTCATGTCATGAGTCCCGGTGATATGTTATTTGTCTTAAGTGGCTGTTTTCACCAAGTTGTTCCACTCTTGACTAAGGTTAGGTAGATATTAGAAATGGTTACCACATGGGGAAATAATAGATGGTGCTTCAAGCTTGGTGCAGAAATAGCAAAGAGATCTGCTACAAAGAAAACACAACACTGAAATGGTACTGCTTTTGCTAAAAAAGGACAGGGGTTATCCAGTAAAACCAAAGTAAGTTTATAAATATGCTGGTTCTGATCTCTCTTCGGTGAGTTATTACAAAGCATATTTTCCTCACAGCAAGGATTCTTTTTTTTTTTTCCCTGGATTTCAAAGACACAAAGCTTTGATTGACATGTTGGTTTGTTCCGGGTGTTTAATTGTATTTTCAAAGATCTCTCTGGGATCAAAAGGTTGACTAGTTGTTGTGTTTATCATGTTGTGCTGCTTTCTTACTTGCCTTTGATCTGACTTTTTATGCTCTTGAATAAATGCCTGCTTTCATTTTGCAAATGCACTCTGATTTCTAATTGAGGATAAAAATGGTCCTCTGCAACTGCAAGACTTTCTCCTTTATCATTAGTGGCCACCGCCATTATGAGACGCCACAAATCACAAGTAAAGGGTCACCGTGCTGATATTTTTATGCTGCGTGTTGATGCTTCTGGGAGAAACTTAGTACAAAGTCTGATTATATGATGCCTTGTGCCCCATATGATTGATGTTATGTAATTATCATACAATTGACATCAGAATTGCATAAAATAAAGAAAGTATTGTTCACAGAAAACATTGTCTCCTATTGTAATCTGAAAGACAGAACATGTATAGGACATTCCTACATGCAAATACACAACTGAACAATAGCAGTTGTGCTGAGATAGGACCTCACGTTGTGTATGAGCCTTTTATTTACACTGAGCTATTAAAGATACTATTCACCCTGAAACCATAGATAGTAGATCACAAGATTTACAAAAGCCTTAGAACAGACTGTGATTTAATGGTCCTTGGAAAGAGAGATTCCTTTGCATTTCCTGAAGTCTTGAGGGTTTTGCAATCAACAAACATAATCTTAAAACATGCCACTTTGACTGAGCAAGCGGCCTTTGAATTCACTGCATTTCGTACATTATGTTGATGGGCTGAAGCCCACTGATGGTGATGAGATGCTAAAGCTTCGTTCAGGAAGGATGTAAACGGGATTTTATATGTACAGTGTTTTTTTACCAAGTCAAGTTGAGGGCAGATGCAGGATTGCATATAGTGGTGTGACTAAAGTCACATCCATGCAAGTTTTAAGTTGAGCATGTACCATGTCTTTTTGGAATCTATCTAATAAACATACAGAGGTCAGAAACTGTGGGGATACAACCAGAAGGACTGAAGTGTACCTGGTGAGTTCTGAGATCAGTTAAAATCAGTTTGCTGTTTTTGCTGTTTGTTGAATAAGCTCAGATTGAACAAAAAGCTGTCAAATTCATATGAATAATGCAAGGTGAGAATTTGCTTTATGTTCTTTCCTCACACACCTTAAACCTGGCGGATTTTGGGCCAACTGGTGGAAACATAACAAGCTCTGGCAAAGTTATTAATAAACAGTCCAGCAGACACATAGCAACACTGGTATTCAGTCAAATGCACACACTGGTGTTTGGGAAAACCATGGAAGTGAACATAAAAATATGCTAAATTGTACAGTGGATGTGAGGGAATCTGCAGAATCTGCTGATAATTACATTGTAGTTTGTAACTATGGTTTACCCCAAGGAGCAACCTCCATGGCTGTAAAATGAAACCAACACAGAAGTGCCAAAAACTGCAGTTCCATGAAGGGCCACTTGAGACTGGCTACAAATGGATCATGTTAAAATGTCCAACTTTACAGCAGAAATAAACATGTTTAAAACCTGGTTCAGCAGAGTCAGGCACTGCCAAGATGGCGGAGCAGCTCACTCTGAGCTTCAAAAATGCTCTTCCGAAACCTATGGGTGATGTCACGGAGGCTATGTCCATCTTTATTTACAGTCAAGGGCTGATCCCTGTCCTATTGTGTATACATAGTTGATCCAAAGTTAATATGAAAATATTGATCACAGCAGCTTTAAGTCTTAAATACTAATGCTATGTTTGGATTAAGTAGAATGTACATTTCAACTTACTAAATCATAGTTGTAAGATACAAAGTCAGTATTAAGTGATCATCTCAAATGAATGACTGACTCCTAGTTAGTGTGTAATAAACTAGGCATGTCAATTTTTTTATTTACTATCCAATCATTTTTTTTACTTATAAATATTATTATTTTATTATCTTCTGGCAGAGACAGACTTCCATAGAACGGATCTCTTACAGATTGTGTTTAAACTTCTTTGATTTTTTAAGTGCTTCAGATTGCTTTGTTGCACAAAAAGTACTTTCTACCTAAAGCCTGGCTGATGGATCGATAAAGAGTTGTCAAACAAGAATGATTCACTGCAGCCATCTTGCTCACTACAATCTTTTGAATTGTTCAGTTCCCCTTCATCATTGCGTTAGAAGCTGTAATATTTCATACTGGACGGCTCCAGTCTTCAGCTTGTCATTCCACTGAATCTATAACTCTGTCTAGAGCTGGCAGATGTATGCAGCTGCAGGACAGAGGGTCAATCTGACAAAATCCTTTTAACCTTAACTTGTTCTTATCATACAGCCAGCTGCCTACAAGGTGGGTCACAGTCTTGATGAAGCGGCCATTAGCTCAAGCAGCCTGACCTTAGAAAGGAAAACTGTCACAAACTAAGTTCTCTCAAGTATCCAGACTCCAAAAACGCATGATCAATCGAGCTGACTCAAGTGTTTTTACAAGTGCGATTCTCAGTCAAGAGTGTCAGTGTGCGATTATACCTCCATCTATCATAGTGATGGGACTAAGTATTGGCTCCCTGTGACAGACACTGAGGAATAGAACTCGACTTCAAGACAGACTTCACAGACTCACTAGATCAGCAGTCTGGAGCAT
The DNA here is from genome assembly GCF_002814215.2 of Seriola lalandi dorsalis. Classification (NCBI taxonomy): domain Eukaryota; kingdom Metazoa; phylum Chordata; class Actinopteri; order Carangiformes; family Carangidae; genus Seriola; species Seriola lalandi. The sequence goes on from NW_019525450.1 coordinate 2,282,021, forward strand.
TCACGAGAGACGACAGGCATTCAGCTTTTTCCTTATCCTCTCAACAACCTCTTAATTTATAGCCCAGGGTTTCCTTCTCAGAGTTTTGCTGCTGCTGTCCACCATCCATGCCATGAACTCCCGATGCCCTCTCTGGCTGATGGTGGTGATACAACGAGGAAGTGTTTTGAGGATTAATGGGAACTGCACGGATCTATGCAGCAACATTAAAAGTGTCCGTCTCCAGCAGAGAGAAGTTACAGTATACACAATTGATGGAAAACTCTCTCTTGCTGTCTTCTGAGTGGGTGTTTAAACATTATATAGCACACAACACTGGATATTAGCTCAAAGCACTTATGAATTGAAAATCCTTTTTATTATCCTATGCAGCTACCACTTTGTTTGCTCTCTTAAGAGGAGCAAGAAACAGCTTTCTGAAGAGGCGGACAGGATGTAAATTCCCCCTGAAGAATTGACGCTCATCAAATTAACCGTCCTCAGTAGTCTATTGTTACAATTAGAAGTTAGTGAAGCTATTCCTTACATATGGGCAGCTGTTGTCTATTTTCCTTTAATTTGTTGTAATTTGGAAGGAATCGACTTAATGCCTCGTCCGACAAGAACACGTTTTACTGATATAGATTGTTGTAAGGCAGGCTTAATTGATGCTGAGCGTTGCAGCAGAATTCTCAATGAAAAAGCGATGAAACAAGTGACTGCTTGACAACCTCGCCTCGGCAGAACCGCTCCCCTTCTTCACGATCATGTTACTGGAGACACAGCCGACTTGAGAGGCATGACTTGAGCCCGGCCTTGGTTATTTGCTTGTCTTTTCAATGAGTCTGCGCTGTCTGTCACTCCAGACAGGTGTGTGCTTGTCAAGACCACCATTTGCATGGTGACTTCATTTGAATAATAGGCAAGGAAGAAGGGCTGAATACTCCACTCTTAACCTTAATATATTTCTTTTTTTTTGTCTGATTAAATTACATGTTTCACTGAATCTTAATTGCTTTTTTGTGAACCTGCTTATGTGATCTGATTTGCAATTTTCACTGGGAATGGTATTGTATTACTTTGAATATTAAAGAAAGTCAAAGGGGGCAACAAGCTTTCCACAATTTGCTCTTAGACTTTTAGTGGCGTAAAACATAGTTCAAAGAATTCAAGGATTATAATTGTCAAAAAAGACTGGTTAAATTGTTCTTTTCAGGAAAGGGCATTAATATGTTACCTTTCTTTTGAACTCAATTTACTGAAATGGGGAAAAAAATACAACTTTTTCCCCTGAAAGGAAATGCAAAGCCTTTGCAGTCATGACTCACACTGTGTGATTCTTTCACATACAGGATGGTCAATCCCAGGTAAAGGTCTAATGAATATATGGGCACCTCTCCAGTGATCATCTGCTGTGAGATTGGCGCCTAAAATGCATAATCAGCTGTAATTAATCGAACAAAGTGATTAATCACATTTAGCTCCCTCTATGTTTGCATGCAACCTGTCATAATCAATTATTTGCGGGATAAATCGTGACTCTGGAGATAGGGGTGGCAGGAGTGGAGCGGGGCGCCTGATGAAGACTGATGACAGCCCTAAACATGGGACATGACAGTGGGAACATGGTGGAGATTGAATCCGTAACCCTTCGAGCACATCATAAATTATCTCTCTCAGAATAAAATGATTGATTTGCATCGCTCCTCGCTGCACCTGGAATTGCTGTCCTTCACAGAAACAAAACAAGTGGGTGAACACAATATGACGTCTAATATTATAAGCTGATACTGGGAAAGAAAACACTGTAATATGTTATTTAAGGCTGGTCTCCAGAGGTCTCCTCTTTTTTAGCGTTGAAGAATCAGATGTACATCAGACGTTATGTCTAGACAAAGCCAGTTTGACACTTTGAAATATACTGTGTGCATGTCCTAGAAATATGCAACCTATTGAAGGTTCATTTTCCAACTCCTGGAATTTTGCATTGGGTAAGACATAAATTTATCTAATTTAAAACTGAAATCTATAACTTTTGTGGAGGTGAGCGATAGCTGAAAAGACTGGACCTGTACAGGAAAGGGTAACGGTTCTGCAGAGGCCTTGTTTATTCAAAATCTAGCAGTGTCATTCTGGTCTTGTGCTATTGAGCTTGATTTGTGAATATGAAAGACTGGTGTGAATGTGCTCGATCTGTTTTGTTTCGTGTGAAGGACAGGTGTGACACGACAAGCCAATCACGCTTGTGTGTTTTATGCAACCTTGTTCTCTATAAAGACTAGGTTGTGAATAACTAAAGTTATACAACTAAATTGCTTTATCAAATACATTTTGTTGGAAATGTTGCTTCCTGGGTTGCACTTTCTGGCATGTCCCATTATGTTGTCTTTTTCAATATTTAACCAAGATCAAAATTTCTCCCTTGATAAGATGTTCATGAAATCAAACCCCATTTTTGACACTATTTATGGTTTCCAATAGCCAATCAATGTGTTTACCTCTTCATGAAGTAGTTTTCACTGTAGGTGGTGGAATCATTCCCTCCCTGGATTCAAATTGCTTTCACATGTACAAGCACAGGAAACGATAAAGGCATGGTCAATCCCCCGCAGCCAGATCCCAGCTGTATTACGTTAATGCTGATGTAAACACAACATTTTCTGCTGCTGGTGCTTCACATTAAAAGTGTTCACTTTGCAAAATGCAGGTTGCTTTTTATTCTGAAGCAGTCACAAGAGGTGCAATGTATTTGTCACAGTGGTCAGCACTGACTGCAGTTGTTTGTTAAATTTGCATCTGATTGCACAAATTGCATCTGTGTCCTGCAGCTGTGTTTATAAACTAGTCACGCCGTGCACAACATGAAATCGGATGTTACTCATGGTATAACTGAGAAAGGTCAATTCCTTACCGACAGCTTCATCATCTCCACCAAGGAGGTTGGGTTTTCACCTGTGTATGGTTGTTTGTTTGTTTGTTTGTTTGTTTGTTTGTTTGTCAGCAGGATTACACAAAAAGTATTGAACTGATTTGTACTAAACTTGGTGGAGGGATGGGGCATGTGCCATTGAAGAACCCATTTTTATAATTTCCTAACATTGTGAGGCAGGGAATTTTTTTCCCTCCATTTTCATCAATTTCTCAGGAAATATTGAAGAGACCTTGAGTTTATACTTAGTACAACTAACAGACACCAAATGTTGTTGGGTGCATAATAGTGTTATGTGAATACATAACCTATTTAATGGGCGTAACAACATGAGATGCAAATATTGATGATCAGAACTTAAGTGCATTGAGTTGAGCCTAAACAGAACCATAGAAACTTGCATCAGTAGCCTGGAGCAGATATCGACAGGAATAAATTATTTTCAGTGTGAATATTTTGCATTAGCACTAAACAGTTTGTAGATGTTCATTATAAATGGTTCCTCCTCATCTTCATAAAAAAAATGTGATCTAACTTTCATTACATTTTTGTTACAATTTAAAGTAATATAGATACAGTAGACACACATTATATATACTAATTAGACAAAATTATGGATTGTGACACCATGCTGGATATTTAAACGCTGACTTTATTTTATTTTCCTGTGGTGCACAGTTGTTCATGTAACACCTTGATCTTCACAGGAGTGAAATGCAGACAGTGTCTGTCTTCAAGCAAGAGGAAATGAAGGTCTACAGTAGATGAGCCCAGACAGAAACCTTGCATTGGCACAGGCACTGTAGCAGGTCAACACTCAACATGCTTCACCACAGTCAAGTCTGTCATCTGGTATCAGTACCTGTGTCTCTCTCATACACTTGAAAACAAGCCCTCACATTCAGTCTGGACCGTGTCACGTACGTACACTCACACACACACACACACACTCATGTATACATACACATACATACAGTGTATGCACATACACACAAAACCCACCACATGACTACAGAGGATGTTGGGGCTGGAAAACTCAGGCAGTTGATGGGTAGTTATGGCAGGTGACAGAGTGTGCTGCACGCTCAGACAAATGGAGACTGGCAGCTTCCCCTCAGAAAGACTTGGGGCTGATTTTTATTTTTTCCTTCTTTTTTCTTTCTTTTTTTTTGTATTTATTTATTTTTTTTATTACTGCCTGACTGACTGCTTCTGCCTTTTACCAAACATCCATTGTTTACCTCTGTTCTGTTCAGTCTCACCTCAGATGACAAGCCATCCGTGGAGAGCCACTTCCCTTTCATTCTCTCCTTCTTTTCTTCCTTTCTTTCATCCTCTCTGTTTCCTTCCTTCCTTGTGCTCCATTCCTTTTCAAGCTTTTTTTTTTTTTTTTTTTTTTAAACTGTCGTGATAAATGAGTTTTAAACAGACGAGATGTCGGGCTTTCTCCCATCGAAGTTCACAGTTTTATAATTAAGTCTGGCAAAGCTCACTATGAACTCGGCGAACAATCATGTGACAGGGAATAATATCTGTATGTGACACTCTCAGATAATCCTAGTACATGTTTAGATCAAGATAAAAAAAAAAAAAAAATACCTGGAATATTTAAAAGGGATGAGATGCATTAGGATAGTGACTGATGGCATTTAGCTACATATTAAATAAAGCTTGCACTGATATTGCGACCTGCTGAATATTATTATGATATCAAATTCAGACATTTACATGATCCAGTCTCTGTGTAGATATGATTTAATCTGATTTCATTCACACCTGACATTAAAATGCATCCCTGCTGTCCATGCTGTAGTTGCATTGATTTCACTATTACAGAAATTATATTGCCGGGCGCACAACTTCCTCTTGCAAGATTTATATCATCTCAAACCCCTCAAGTGTCTGGGAAACCACATCATATGCAGTTTTTCCTCACATTTCAATAGGGAAGAGGATATTGTCTTACACATTGAGTTTACTCAGAGGGCAGTTTTATTAACAGTTCTGTCATAATATATTGACGGCACAATAAATACAGAATTTGCTTATTTCCTGTCCAATAGGAGAACAGTTTGACCAGTTCTTCCTCTCACTGTTCTTACACTATTTTTAAGTGAATATCTGTGATGTTTGACCATCACCGCCTGAACTTGCTATATGCATTTTTTATTCTGGTATAATATACCAATTTTAATGAACTGAAATGTCCTTTGGTTTTCACGGTTATGTATTATCAGTCATTGTATGTCAGCCTACTGAACTCAGTGCTGCCAGTCTCAACTGTGATTAATTCAATGAAACATTTTATTGAGGCACCCACTCAAAATAATAAAAAAAAATGTACAAAAGTGTGTCTCGAACTTGAAGGACGACCAACAAACTATGTTTTATGAAGCATTTATTGCTAAAAAAAAAAAATTTAATTGCATCTTTAAAGGCGCTATTTGTAAGTTTTGCAATTGCTACATAGCTAATGTTAGCTAACAGCTGTTTACTTTACTAGTCAAAAAGAAACTTGTGAGTTCAGTGTGAAACTTCATTCCTTTACTTACCAACAGCTGTCTCAAGCGATGGAAAGCAACACCAATGTTAACTCTTATCTCTATCATGTCTTTTCTTCTACTCAGGTTAGCACGCTAACCAGCTAGCTCTGGCCCATCTCATTACTTTCCAATAGTGACTCAGTGTAACCTCCAATCTGCCCTGAAGGCGTAGCATTGCTCAGAGGGTGTATTATAACCTCTTGCCTTATAAACGCAACAATGGCTAAAGCTCTTGACAAGCGACAGTCACCGCCAGTCACTACCCGCTCCCAACAAGAAACCACATTCGGTGGCAGAGAAAACTTACAAATAACCCCTTGAAATCTTTTGTTTAAAAAATCAATTTCAGCCACCTCTTTATTAGTTAATGATATTGTGTGGACATTTAGTCAGTTATTGTTTAATGTCATCTGTTTCGTCTTGTCAATGTCTCATCTTCACCATAGGAACAAAGGTCATCAGCATACATCTTGTCTCAATTTTTGTTAATGAAATTAACTATAGTTTACAACTTGCATGCTTTTTATGTGTTTGTAATACATAACACAACTTACAGACAATATATATACTAAGTTACTTTATAGTGTATTCAGCATTCTCTCCAGCACCATGGATGAGTAATGATGAGCTTTTAAGGCCATGCAAGTGCACTTGCTCTAAGGTGCAGCTTTGAAAAACTTTCCTCAAAGAATTAAGAGAGTTTGTAGAGACATTCTCAGAAAACATTTCTTGTAAATGTTTTATGAAAAGCTCTAAGATCGACTGTTTTGGAAACAAGCCCTTATCAGGATTTCCTTTTAAATTTAGTTAGGAAAATCCAAAATGGCTGCACAAAGGCATTTAACATCAGGGACGTCAGGTACACAAAGATCCTGTAACCACTTCCAGGTTAGGGATTTTGAGCTTCCATCAGAGATTATCTGGATCTCAGAGCAGGCTTATGTAAGATTAGTCAACGGATTGATTGATTTAATTTACCAGCTGCAAATGAATCTATCCCACATATACAGGTGGTAGAAGTATGACTGAAGCTCTAGCCATGATCACATCCCTGACAGCTAATAGCAGAGGGGTAAATGCATTTATATACAACTGTGCAGCAACGTATCATTAGGTCCTGTTATGACCAGTGAACATAATGTCACTGAACTGACAAGTGTATTGATCTGAAGAAAGCCTTTGGACAAACAAGCCATTCTTTGAGTTGTCAGCATATCAATACATGTAAGCAAGTCATTATTGACAGTCCCTGACATTATTGATCTTATAAAGTTTCACTTTCAACTACAAATCCCCTCATGGCAAAGTCATCTCTGTGAGGGATTGTCAATGGACATTTTTGCATGTTTGGTTTGATGGCATCTATGATTATTTGTATTTCTTCTTTTTTTTTTGTGGGCATCCATGTTGTATTTGGTTTTCTTTGACTGCTGCAGGCAAATGGCTTGTCATGGTTGGCTATCTGTTAAGAAGAGGGAATCAGTCACACTAATGACTCTGGGAGACTATAATTCAGTGTCTGTCAATCAATCAATCAATCAATCAATCAATCACAACCCCTGTTCTGACTGCACATCTCTCTGCTCTCAGGTGGTAGAATAAAGCATATTTAAACTTGCTTTAGTTGGTTTGTTTGGCCACTTGGGGACAGTGCAACAAGCTGGAAACACATTAATTGGCATTTTATTCAGTTTTAAAGTTTGTATGGCCAATGTGTTAGCAATTAGCCTTTACTAGCTTTTACCTGGAGTTCAGTTCATTCAATCTGGAGCAAGGGAAATATTATAGTTCCTCTTCGCACTGGCTTTTTACAAACAAACCAAGACGAGTAAATATTAAGTCATACAGACTGACAGGTTACTCGTTGATTGGACAGTTTTGGTGACCATCATCAGGACCCACGTGGGGAAAGGAAATTCCAGTGACTGACAGCCGGCCACTCAGCCTCTAATGTGTATATTTATATTCTCTGATGTGACAAAGAGCTTGTGAAGAAATAACTGATTCTAAGCATTTTTGGTATCATTAGACTGGAAATTGACCGAATGTCACGAATACTGTCAAACAGGCATCTTGTATAGCGATATTCTGGGGGGTATTATATGTCACACAGTAGGATACAACTGCAGCAGATCAGTTCAGTTGCTTTGAACTGTTTGATTGATCAAGTAGGATCCCCATGCTGACGTGCTGATGTGCAGACATGTTAACATGATTACAGAACGATTCACATAACATCACATACAGATTTATTATTAGATCGCTTTCTGACCAGTTCACCAACAGCAGATTCTGAAAATGAATTATTTGTAATCGAAAAATCCTGTGGTTGTTCCATATGCTTTCACACCACAAACACATCTTTTCTGTTGTTTGGTCTGTACCAGCATGTGATTCATAGCTTTCACATCACCAATTTTTCTACTAAGCAAACCACATGTTGATTTGCATGTATTTGGTAACCTGAAGAACACAAGTCCAATATTTACTCTCCTCTCAGCTTTTATTTGGTCTCAACCAACGTCTAGGGGAAATATCAGGCTCTTTAGCTGTGAAATGCTACTAGCTAGTCACTAACTTTGTTTATCCGCAGTTTGGTGCTGAGCAGTGTACAGTGGATTTAGTGTTTTTTGCTGAAAACAGATACCACTAGTATTGCACGGAACGGCTCTGATGTCACCTGAACAAATAGACCCACAACCAATCACACATTATCATTATTTAGACAAGTAACAAGTAAAAGTTCTCCTTTTTTGGTAAAATGAAAACAGCGTCATGTATTTCCACAATAGCCTGAACACAATCTGACATTCCAGAGCACAAACAATTAAAAAGCTCATTTGCCCGCTGCCTTATTAAATAACAAAATAGAATGAGTTCAGCAGTCCAAACACAGAGCGTAATTCGTGCCTGATGAAAAATGAAGCCTAAAATATGTTCACATTTTAGAGAATACATTATATATTATTACACACATCAGTATGTTCATTTTTATGACCCAGCCCACCCGGTACAGTGGTTAAACTCAGTGTCCACAGATACAACTACGATCTGCATAACTAGCTACCACATTCTTTTGGCGATGGGGTTGATCAGAATGGTGAGAGTAAATTAAATAAGAGTGACATCCTTCGAATTACACGTTTTTCATTTTTTCCATTGCCAATATAAAAATATCACTTAATGCGGCTTTAAAGACTCTTAAGGTTTTTTCTGACACTTTGTTGCTTAATTGTTGTTTTGTCCCAGCTGGCGCATGGTAAGAGGTCCTGTTACTTGGCTAGATGTGTGTTACAACTGAAGTCTTTGCCTTGACAATCTGTTGAGGTTACATCATGCACAGCTGGTCAATTGTGCAATGACTAGAAGCTGGAGTCTTTTGATGAACCTGATTGCAACTGATACTTTACAAAAAAGAAAAAAGAATACTTAAGCTTTTGCATGAATCAAGTACTTGTAAATGATGTTGGTGGTTCTATTTGACCAAAGCTGAACACAACATGATGTTATTGGAAAGCATACAGAATAAGTTAAAATGGGGTACAAACTCCCATGAGTCTGAGTCATGTCAGTCATATCTTTCCAACACCATGTCCTTCTTCTATATAGGCTATGAGATAAAACATCCTGCTGACCCAGCTGGCCAACTATCAAACAGCATGTACTGTACAGACTGCAGCAGTGTACTGTAAAACAGTGGTAGGAAATGTGTTATTTACCAAGTGCCACCTCAGGAAACTTGAAGAAGTGAATTCTGATTTAAAATATATTCCAATCACCCAGAGCTGGTGTGAGAGGAAGGAATCACATTAGTCTTCCAGGAAGTCCCATTTAAGATAATGATATTTGGGTTGGTCCTCAGCTACACAGTGACTAAGAGACCAGTCCGGAGATGCTCAGAGATTCTAGCCAATTATCTGATAATGATAATGACTGTCACACAACTCAGATCACCTACTATCACACACCTGCTGATAGTCTGTGCTTAATGTTATAAATCTTTACAAGATACAGGATTGAGTTAATCCAACTTTCCCTCTCTCTCTCTCTCTCTCTCTCTCTCTCTCTCTCTGTCTGTTTTTCTGTCTGAGTTAAAGCTCTATGAGAAAAATGTCTGCATAGCTCCAGTTGAAGGACATGGCCCTCAAAAGTAATTACTGGTAGGGTCATTAATGTCACTTAATATGCACATAGTTAAGAAGAGGTTAAATCAGTCACATGAGGTGACTGATCACTGTGGAAACCTTTGTAATCCACTGTACACCTGCAACCCAATATCTGCGGCTATACAGTATATGTAGACAGCATTTTATTACTGAGGCAAATGTAGCTTAAAAAACCAACAATATCATGTGCTCTCAACAGAAATCAATGCACAGCATATTGTTACTCACAAATCTTGCTTGTTAACCACACAATCTGACTATATATGGACACTTTGTTGAGATTTGTTTTATGGTTTGCACTATTCTCCAGGAAAAACCTACAGGAATACCTCAAGCAGCTCATGCCATTTCAACTCTAGCTTGTCACTGAACAACACCCAGCTGGCAGTTGATGTGTGGGTATTGGACATTATCACATTTTCTTTTTTGCTGTCAGCAAAAATAACAACAACAATGTGTGAATTTTTGTCTGGGAGGATGCACCATCTCTCATCGCCTTTTTCCCCTTAAACTGTAAAACCGGTCTGAGATTGTACAGACTCTCCTGGGAAAAGCCAAACCCTGCAACTCTTCCTTTTCCACTGAGCAACCCTGAAATCAGAAGAAAAGTGCTGCTACATCAAATGTTACATGTCAAATATTTGGATCATTTATTCTTTCCTATTTATATCGCCTTAGGGATTTCCCAACTGGTTCATGGTGACAGTAGGCTAAAGCTGTATCTTATCTACCTGGCTGACCAATTGCACATCCAAGCAAACCACCTGCCAACAGTAGAAATGTATCTAAACTGAGGCCTTTTTATCCCAGGGACACCTGGAGAAAGTCCTCCACATTTTTTTTTCCTCATTTGGATTACTGTGACTCACTCTGTTCCTCACTGCAGTTTCTTCCCCAAGTGTTTCTTCCTCCCCTTACAACTCCTCCAAAATGCTGCAGCAATGCTTGAAGGAGAAATGATCTCTGCTGCAGCTACCTGTGAGTTTGAGAATTGATTTTTTTAAGATTCTACTTTCATGGCTCAGCTGGCTATGTCCCGTGGCTATATCACAATCCTTGAAGTCCTGTGCAAGCTGGAGCGCAGTCTGAGATCCTCAGGCTGGGCCTTTTTGGTTGTTCCAAGGTCTTGATTAAAAGGAAAAAATTTAGATTTTCTTTCAACTAAATATGTCTGGCATTTGTATTCACTAAGATGGTGAGAGAATTTGACCTTCAAATTAGAAGCTTTGTTAGAGGGGCTATTTGTCAGTTTTCTCTGCCACTGCGCATGGTTTCTTGCCGGAAGCAGGTGGTGGTGATTGTCGCCTGACAAAAGCTCCAGCCATTGTTTTGTTTACAAGACAAGAAGCTGTATTACGCCCTCTGAGCAGCGCTGCTTCTTCAGGACAGACTGGAAGCTGCAGTGAGTCATAGTCACACTCGGAAGGTGACGAGACAGACTGTGGCTAACTGGTTAGCGTGCTAACTTCAGTAGAAGAAAAGAAGTGATAAGAGTATTTCAGTAAGAGTTCTTCAGCCTGTAACATTCAAATTGGGCACTAAGACACACAAGGAGTCAGAAGAGATTTTTTAACCAGTCTCACAACACTCGTGCAACAACGTCATAGACCAAGAGACAGTTGATTTGTATTTCTCTGACGCCCAGGCTGATGCAGTGGCCTTCTCCTTAGTAAGATGTGTCATTTTGGAAAACCCAGCCCTCCTACCATCTGACAAATCTGCCGGCTTATATTTGTTGTGCTCTCTATTGACTCGGTCATTGCAGCGGTGGTTGCAGGAACTGAGCGTGTTCCCTGAGAATGAAAGCAGAGATGTTTGCGTTGATCATGTACGACAGTCCCCCCCCCAAAAAAAAAATGTAAATGTGGAAGATTCTCCATTTCAAATCACTAGTTTGAAAGTGGTTGTGACAGTTTTTATTTCAAAGGCATTTCAAAGATCATATTTTCAACATTTAACAAGTTCTACAGGATCTACCAGTTACACTTCTGGGGAAAAAGGTGGTTAAAAGTAAAATCTTGTCTTACAATAAAGAGCCGTTATTATTATGATTTTTTTGTGTTTTTTATTTTTTATCTTTGGCACATTGTGCCTTTATGAGATTAAATGATAATTTGGGGCTTTGAAATTAGATGTAAATGTTTGAAAATCAAATTAAAAAAAAAAAAAATTTGAACATGGAAATATTTACCACTGTGACTGGTTCAGTTGAGGAATTTAGTCCCCTGATTTCCTCAGTTAGATTCTGATGGTAATTCATGTTAAAGCAGTATTATACGTTATAGTATGTGTAATGAGGTACATTTCTTTTAATTAGACTATTAAAGATTCATATTAATTCAGCACACTTTCTTCAAATTCATCAAGCACATTAAATACTGGCTTTGCGCTAAAGATACATCATAATATTATTGTTGGTTCACTGTAGGCATAGGTTTGTAGCGGCGTATCATCTCAGATGACTTAAGCACTGTTTTATCCCTAGATAATACTCTTAGATGCGAATTACCTACTTATCAGTTAATCCCATCACACTTGTTTCCTGAGGGTTACAGGAGGTTAACGTGATTCCAACATGTTTTGAAATTTCTCATCATTGCATGTGCAAACACATTGTCATGTTGAGCACAGGCATACAAACACACACACACACACACACACACACACACACAAGTGCTTCTTGTGTCATCTCATTGTATAGGTTCCTTGGAGTGAACTGAATTCCCCCGTGACTCGACAGTATCCCCTCAGTGAAACAGGGCAGGGAGCTTTTAGCTGCCGCCTTTGCTGGTGACAATTAATGTCAGTGGTGTGATGTGTCCCAGCTCTTGGGTGGGGTGGGGGT
>NW_019525450.1:2294502-2354105 GCF_002814215.2 Seriola lalandi dorsalis
GGGGGGTTAGAGGTGAGTATTGCCCGGATCTATAGAGCAAGAAGAGGTGGTAGTAGTGGTGGTGGTGGTGGTGGTGGTGGGAGGGGGGTGCATGTCTGCTGGCTGAGAAACTGTGGAACAACGCCAAGTTCTCCATTAGGGAGCCCTGCAAGGTCACTCCAGTATGCAGTCCTTGTGCCAAGCGACCCAAGCTCTTCGTGCTGTCCTATAGGGAAGGAAGAAGGGGGGTGGGGGGGGGTAAGACAGAGAGAGCAACAGATAGAGAGAGACACAGAAAGAGAGGGGGGGTTGGAAAAAGTGTGGGCCACAGTCCAACCCATATGGGATGCGCTCCACTGACAGTCAGTGCCAGAGGTCACTGGCAAAGCCGACCCCATCTTTGTAGAATGTCTGAAGGTTCCCGGCAAGAAAATGAGTTTTAGGAGGGAATAAAAAATGCCAGCAGACTGTTCTAGATCCTTAATCAGAGCAAAGGTCCACTGAAAACAAGGGTGTCGAAGCACAGAAATACTAATGTTCCCCCCTCCTTGTGAGATTTTTTTTATGGCACCTTGCCACCGGTGGGGTTGAGATGCGGTGCGGTGGCATTATATAAAAAAATAAAAAATAAAAAAGGCTGGACAGTAACTCTTTTGCCCTTGAGACAAAAACAAGTAAAAAAAAGATTTGTTTTAGTTGCTGTTTCTCTCTCAGCTTCCGCGCCCACAGAATGTTAACTTTTGGTCCCGGGGGAGGAGTGATTTACACTTGCTAATATGATGAGCTCTTTTCAAATTAAGAAGAGAAGGAGGGCCTCTTCACAATAAACGCTGTTTGTGTTTACCTCTTTAAAGTACCTCTTGGTTGTCACTTATGGTGTCGATAGTCTTGCGAGGAAGTCTGTACGCTGCTATACAAGTCTATTTAGAGAAAATTGGAGCTCATTAAGAGTGTATGTATGTGTATGTGTGTGTGTGTGTGTGTGTGAGTGTGTGTGTGAGGGAGTATGTGTGGCATCCATGTACCTGTATGCACGAGGGCTTTTCAGCCTAGCATTCATCCTAACCGCTCTCTCCCCTTCAGCAATACTAGCTTTAGAGCTTTTAAATTGTAATGTGATAGGGTTCACCTGCAAAGCTACCACAATGAATTATTAAGCTCTCCACTATGGATGAGTGAGTCTCATTATAGCTCCCCTCAGTACAGCAGAAAGATAAGCATGGCTGATTATTCCTGGGATCCCTTTTGCCTTGCTTTCTAGAGTGCCTGGAAAAGGCAGAATTCGCCAGTACAGCTGGAGTGAGATAAGATTTCAAATGTGTATTCAGATGTTCTTTCACGCTCTGGGAACTGGATGCAGAAGAAAAGGTATGGCGGCACGATTCGACATCTTCCCCTCTCTCTCTCTCTCTCTCTTTCTCCGTCTCTCTCCCGCTCTCTTCATCCCCAAGCCAACAGTACAGGCTCTATGGTGATAACTTTTAAAAGTGAACAAAGGCATCAAAAGGATGGAGGAGACCCGGGGATTATTTAAATACTAGGTGCATTAGAAGCCCCGGTGTGCTTTCCATCCCTTAAGTCATCAACAAAACCTGCTCCACTTTTCTCACTCTGGCTGAGGAGCATGTATACTACTGACAAAAGAAAGGAAAGACGGGGATAAAGAAGACGCTCCAGCAACCTGGCTTAAAAGTATTATGCTGTGTTATACTAGTGAATAACAGAGCGGAAGGCACTCTATCCAAGTCAAGATAACAAGAAAGTGACCCTAAGTGGGATCATCATCTGCACATGATTTATATCCACAGCAACAGAAAGTAAGCCAAATTTTTTTTTCAGATTTCACTTTTTAAATGACGGTGGTCTGAAATAACAGCTAACCAAATATATGATAACACAACAACAAAAGCCTTTCTCCTGCTTGATGCAGGTGTCCTCGCCATGTGGCCGTAAAACACTGTGCCACGCCGGATGAAAGTGGTGTTGTTTCTTCACAGTGCTCAAAGCTGCAAGACAGGTTAAAAAAAAAAAAAAAAAAAAAGACTCCAGTAAAAGCAGCACAGAGCTTTCAAGTTCCCTATCAGCCTTTGATCAGCTGATACGATAACATGACACCATATCGTGGGGAGAATCAGCTCGTGGCGTAAATTCTTTTCTCGGTTTGGCATGTTGTCTGCCCCTCGTGGTTCGCTGAGTGACGTATCATTAGCGCCGTCTGTCATCACCATACCCCCGAGTCGGCCGGCAGGCTGGAAACATTGTGTTTCTACATGTGTGTTATGACGTGGTGAATAGAATTAAAATGATCACTGTCGGGGGAAAAACTTGTAACTTAACAGAATGAGTAAATTACACAACCTCTGGCCTGGTTGACCTTTTTCAAAACATACAAAATGCATCATCACAAAGCCGAAACAAGGTTGTTTTTTTTTTTTTAGTCTGTGAAAAGCTGACATGATGGAGATAAAAGGTTCCTACATGACAGCAAGGGAGTTTATCTCTACACAATACAGTAAAAGGATTTTAGCCAAATGAGCAAATTAACTGTAGCAGAACATTAGCACTTGGGATCTGACATCTGATTTTAACATAATGATCTTAAAACAAGAAAAAACAAGATTATCAAAGAATTTACTAAATATCACCTCGGGTGACTGTTATCTGTTTCTAATTAAGTTTAAAGGTGTAATAAAACTGTTGAAATGAAAGATGAATGACTTGTTTTTAGAGGCAAGCAACTCAATACAGCACCTCAAAAGGCATTAATGGCAGTAATACTCCTTGCTCCTCAATCGATGCTGAGCAAAATTAATATTGGAGAGTAAATCTTTCATTTTCTTGATTGATTACCATCATTAAGAGCATTGATCAGTAGCGAGGAGAAAAAACAGGGAGTGACTGGGGGAGCAGCTTGTAGCTTTTTATCTGCCTCAGACAACATTAAAGAGGGAAAGAGGGGCTGATCCTCTCCTCGCTCCTCTGTCTGGAACATAGATGTCAGAGAGAAATTTGCAACCGTCAAGGGAATGCTTTTGTTCTGACCTCCTCCAGCTAAATGAACACTCGTCCTTGATCGTGGGAAATGGATGCGGAACATGTATGAAAAAAGGGATATATGTGTGCAAAGTCTTCAAGGTTAATTTACTCTTAACTCTTATTAAGTGTTCGTCTGTTGGGGCTTCATTAGGGTGACATGCTAGTTGCGGCTGAGGATGAGATTAACCTTGCGCAGGAGTGGGAGGCAGGCTTTCTTTTACCATCTTCCATCTATCCTTGTAGCGGCTCAATCACCGTGGGGAGGCTGACACACGTGCTCGGTAAACATCTGTAGTGCATGAGGCATCTGGCATAACAAGGACAAGGAGGCAGGAATTGTGGGTCACCAGAACAGATGAATGTATTGAGCGCGAGGAATAAAGACGACAAATTCATGGTATATTGTTGGAGGAGGGACATTTTCGAAAGCTTGCACATAATCACATTCACACAAACACATGCACACAAATATTCACACACCTGCTTGTGCAAACACTTTGCTCTGACGGGCCTTACTGTCTGATGTTCCCACCCTGTCCTTTCAGAGCACTCTTAAGACAGAAAGATTGAGTGATAAGACTTCTAAAAATAAAGTTCCTACAGTAAAGTTCAAATATAATTCTACATCATTTTATGATGGCTAGTCTTATTTTTTACATTTAGAAACATCTCAAACATGGCTTTTTCCTGGTACCTAAGCAGTAGCCAGGGTTAAAATGTACAGTATTTTATTTCAATTAGTGTTATTATTATTATTATTATTATTTTTTGTCATATGCCATTAGCAATAAGAACATAAATTCAGTGTTCTAAAAATAAAGCAAAGACAGGATCAATCATAAACTGCTGACATTATATATAAAAAAAGCCAAAATCCAAATGTATTTAGACAAATCAGTTGACAAACCTTTCACTACACAAGTATGAATGAGTGAATACAACTGGATTTTTAAAGTTTAATTGACAAATTTTTTTATTGTTAATTGAATTACCTTTACTGCAGTGTGATATTTGCAGTAATCTATTCACTTTGACACCCCAGCTGGATTTAGAAGCTGGGGTGTTCTGGCAATGAGAGGTTACACCAGGACAGTAAACATTAAACCGCTCACTGTCCAGTCATCCTAGTGCAGATAAAAAAAATAAATCAAATAAATACATTATCAGATAAAAGGACAATGTAAGCTTTCTTCTGGTGCATCAGGTCTGAATATGTACACCTGCCAGCCAATTGTCCTCACAAGTTTCTTGGACGCTTACATGTATAGTGTAGTATTACTGTAATGTTTTGTGAAATCCAACAGTAACTCTAACAGGGGACAGACTGGTCTAGTGCAGCCACTTCTTAGTTTGGCGCAGGGGCTATGTGATGGAGCTGGTTAGCCGATGCTAAAAAAAAAGAGACATCTGACATGTTGTGTCTTCTTTGCTAGCCTGCAGCTGATCAGCTGACATTCAGATAATTACTGCTGCAATGTCGGCTGGCTGCTTAAATAATGATTTTTATTTCTACACTTGTTCAATACAGATGTGGTAACATGTCAGTGTGGAGGCTTATGAGTTGTTTAAAGCAGCTATTTGAAGTTTTTGCTATTGCTACATAGCTACCATTAGCATTAACAGATCTTTACTTTGCAGTTTAGAAGAAACATTGTGAAGCATCAAACTTAATTCATTTACTCATAAAGAGCTGTCCCAAGCACTGTAAAGCCATGCCAATGACAACTCTCGTCTCTATCACGTCTTTTCTTCAAGTTAGCACGCTAACGGGCTAGCCCTGGCCCGTGTCGTACCTGTAAATAATGCAGTGAGTAGTGTAACTAATTACATTTGATGAGGAGGAATTAGTAAAGCAATGTCATTATTTTTTCGCTCAGCAAAACAAAATTAGTAATTAATTAAATTTGTCAGTGCAGGACTAACAAGGACTAACAGTGGGTTAGATGAACTGGAAACTCTAAATTTCTTGTGGGTGTTTTTCTGTCTGAATGTGACCTGTCAAGTGTTTACCCTGCCTCCTGCCCAATGCATGCTGGGAGATGCTTCTCAACCCTAAGCAGGACAGGCAGGTGTAGAAGATGGATGGATGGATAAAAGTTCCAGTAAAAATCAAGAAGGCCACTGGAAGACAAAGTAGCTACGAAATTAATTGACTTTCTACACAACCTGCCGAGCAAAGCAATTTCCATTACCAATATTTGTTTTCATTGAGCTGACCTGAATGTTTTAAGCTTTGTTGCCCCACAGAAACATGTTAATGGGTTGTTATTCCTTGAAGACTAATTAAATCAACCAACAGACAAACTTGACATTAAACATTTTCCACAGCTGAAGAAATATGAGCACACAGTCATGACCTTTCCAGTGTATTCCAGTAACATCATTTTGGAATTCCTCAACTTTTCCAGGAATTCCAGGAATATGGGAATGCTGACAGTTTGTAGAAGAGATAACAGTATTAAGAACTGCTGAATGCAACAGATTTCCCATAGTTGGCAAATTTAGGGGTGACATTTCAGCAGCTTTTTTAAAAACGAGGTTGAAGTCTTTTGCAAACAGCCATCTCCATATTGTTCTCCCAACCCTTGATCTTTAAATATTGCGTGAAATGAATAAAAAGCACCACCCAGAAACCTTTAGCTTTTGAGCTCTGGCATCAATCCTATGGTGTGGGATGCCAAAAACAACACGTTTTCTCCACCCAGGCAAAGGTGCTGATGCTTCAAAGTGTCAAGCTGAATCCACACTAATGTAGTTTAAGGTTATGGCTGGGTTTCAGAGTGGGTCACGATTAGATTAGTGAAATCCTGCCTTTGTTTATGACCGTGAACTCCAAATTCGCTACATGTCTACTGTATATGCAGCATATATCCTAGAAACAAGAGATTCTGCAACCTTCCCCGATCATCAGTCTTTCTGTGTCTACATCCTGCGAGAAAATTATCTGCATTTTACTGTAATAGAGATATAATTGACCTGTGCACAGCGGGAGAAAGGGATTGATGTCCCAAGGAGAAAATTCTTCTCCTTCTGGGTGGGGTGCTGGTGGATTCAGACTAAATACTTAGGAATTCATCCGCTCTATCCTGTTCCCCAGCTCTTTATTCCCACCCCCCATTTTTCATGTCACCATCAATTATTTTCTTCTGCACTTCTCAAGAAATAAGAAAAATCTCAGTTGCAGGAGACTGAACACGCACTCAGAAATGCAGAAGGCGCTCCAGTCTAAAAAAAAAAAAAGATTCTGAGATCTTCATGACTGCAAGGACAAGACTTACAGTGTACTCAGTAAAATGTTATTCCAAATATTCAGAGGTTTCAGTCATAATTCATGCGGTCTTGTACTGTCTATTCTCAGGACTTATAATGAGGATACGTTGTTAATTTACGTATTTGGGAAATTGCAGATAAGTGTTTGTGAACATTTAATCAAACCCTCATCTTTCCCCTAAACTTAAAGGTCCCATTTTTACACATTCCCTGTGTTTTATTTTAAGTGTGTAAGAAGTTACATTTGTGGTTTTGAGAACCAAAAACCATCTCAATGTAATTTTACTGTTGTTACCAGAGCTCTGTCCCTGGAGCTCTAGTAACCCAAATCCTGCAATCTTGGTGGGTCTACGTGGGCAGGGCTTGGGGCATGGCTGAGAGCAGTGACTGCTTTGTTGTGACATCACAAAGTTACAGAAGTCCTGACAGCTGGTTTTAAGGCTCAGTTTCTGAATACAGGCTGTGTGCATTTCTCTGTGGACTGAGCGCTTTGATACTTTCACAGTATTAATATAGAACCTAGACCTGCTTTATAATCAAACAACACATGGACATCTACCTTTATACAAAACCTTTGACCAAAAGGCTTTTGTTGCCTAAACCACAGACAGGACTGTGGAAGTCTCTGGAGTGACAGTTGTGGGCTTTGTACACCCACATCTCTGAACATAATCCAGCCAGCGATTATGATGCCACCACAACATACCTGGGAAAACAGTTTTGTCATATATGAACATAATTTCTAGGAGACATGTTGAAACATCACGCAATACTAACACAGGTGATAAAGTAAATACAGAATGTAAATAATGTGTGATTATGATCATTACTGTGACTACTGGAAATTGTTTATGTGATAGTCTCAGGAACACAGAATGACAAATATAAAAGCCGTTACTCCATCATTAAAGGTTTTGCAGCATGTCATTCATACTTTCGCCCATCTCTACCCACAACTATACCCTTAACAGTTATTTATATTTTGAGAAAAAAGACAGTGTGGGATGAGAGCAATGATGTGCCTGCACATGTGTGTGTATATTGTAATTATATTAGTGATGATAAATTGAGGAAAACGTGTCTGATGAGAATCCAGAGAGTTCAGTTTGATCTTAAAGTGGACTCTTGCTGTTTTTAGACACAGCCAAACCCTGTCTCCTATAAATAACATTTCTATTCAATTAAACTTTAACAGCAAATACATTTATTAGGAAACATAATCACTGGTTGAAATATGTTCAGAGGCAACAGATGATGCTGTTGTGTGTGTGTGGGTGCTGTTGATGTTTTGAACAAATTTATTCGTAAGAGCAGTGGAGTCACGACGTGGTTTACTAAGCCCAATACTGTGACACCAGAGATGGGGGTTTGCAGATTCCTGTCTATGTTTAGGGTTGAGGCAATAAAAGCACCTGCTGCACTCACGACAAGGGGATATCATAGTGCAAGATCAGATTTTTGGTGAAGAACACAGGCATTGTTCTGTGAACATTTTGGGGGAAATGATCTCAGACTTTTGGATCCTACTGTATAACGTATTCGTGAATTTCCAAATACATAAATTAACAACATATCCTCATTACATGAATAGAAAATATAATCCCTTCACAATCTATTAACTGTTGCAATTTAAAAGTTGTACAGAAACAGCTTCACTTCATGTGTAATTAGTTTTATATGAAAAGATATGACATTGAAAGCAATGAATAATGTGAAATATCATAATGACAAGACAAACAATAAGTCATCAACAACTGACTCTGAGTCAACAACAAATCTATATTTACAATAGTAATCAATTTGATTCAGTGGTATGAGATAACTTTACCTAATTACATTATTTTATACCGTCTATGCATAACATGTAACATGTCATAAACATGCAGTGATGTTGAAAACATGGAGCTGGTCCTCTGTTCCACTGTGTTATTCAGAACACCATACAATCAGGGCACATACAGAACTGTATTTGTCCCTACAGGTGGGGGCAATTATTTACGTCTGTAAAGCCGCCCATGGTGGGTGAGATTATGAAACAGGTAATTTTAAACAAATGAAATAATGGAAGGATTATCAAATAAACAAACCTATAATTTGCATGAAGGCAGCTTGTTTTTCCATAACTTCACACTGAGTGGAGGGGAAGTAAATGAGTTTGTGCATTATCTGAGGAGCTGTGCGAGCGATCAAAGTTTGATTTATTACTGCAGAAATTTGTGATTGTGACAGGCTCACAATGCATTTTCTCCTAGTGGAAACAGCAGGTGCTTTCTATCGCATCCTCCACAAGGTCCGTCAAAACATTTGTGAATATTTGCAAAAACAGAATCTTTTAATTGACTGTACTCATAGTCGTCAGTGACTGTATCTTTTCCTACATGTCTGTGCCTCGATTTAATCGTCTAACAAGTGAGTAGCTCTCTTACACATAAGATCGGCTGGGAATAATTTCATCAGTTAAGAAAGATGCTTTTACTCATTGCCCTAAAATTCTAACAAACATATGTGACAGGCAAGTTTTCTTCCTGTATGTTGACTTTTTCAGTAAGGGGCCATACAGACCAGCCTCCCCTCTCTGCTCTGTCTTTCAAAACAGTAAACTAGAAATGCACTTTTATTTATAGAGTGCCAAATCATAACATAAATTATCGCAAGGCACTTTACAGAGTCAGGGCAAGACCTTGGAATATTATAGAGAGAAACCCAACAGTTGTTAAAAGAAGCAAACACTTGGCCGCACTGGAAAAGGAAAAACCTCATAACCGTAACAAGAGGAATACTCCAAAAGAACCAGACTCAGGCTGGGCAGCCATCTACCTTGACCGGTCGGGTTAAGAGGAGAGAAATGGAGAAGAGAGAAGAGGAAGAAGAGGAGCTACCTTCATGCAACGCGTTTCTCTAAGGAAACTGATTTCAGGCAATTTACTTCCTTTTTTTTTTTTTTTTTAATAAATTGTCTTCATTTCATGATATATTGCAGTGGCATCATGATCCTGTTAATTCCCCTATAATTTCCAGTTGAAACAGGATGTTGTGTGGCAGGACATGAGGATGAGAGAGTCTGTTCTAAATTGGGCAGGTGGCACTAGAACCAACACAGAGAGCGAATCTTTGCTCATAATCTTAAGCTTACAAAAGGAAAAAAAAAAAAAAAAACACTCACACAACCATGCTAAGTCTCTTGATATAAAAATCTCTTACAGATTTAACACTCTATGATACTTTTATCAACAAAATATCATGGGTTAGAAATTTATCTTAATGGTTTTCTGTTAAACCATGAAGTAAACACCAAAAAGGCTTTTTTCAGAGAGCCATCAGTCATTTCACTGTCTTTAAAACTCACACAATGGAGCTAAGGATTCTGTGCTAAGGGAATAAGTGTCACACAGCACTGTGGGCAGTGTGACGGTACAGCAGCAGACACTTACATCAAGTGACTCACTCCCATTACACAGGTACCACTGTAATCATTAATATGCATATGGCGAATGATTAAATGTGCGGCAGATAAAATGTGACGCACACATAATGAATGGAAATTTTAAAGCACATATTCAGGCTCAATTAATCATTTAAGGCTATCACAACGCCACGTTTATCAGATGGCTGCAGGAAATCAAAGGAGTGATGAAAAATTAAGATGGGAGAATAGCACATTGCTGCAGCACCTAGCTACGTCCCATAGATCTGAGCTGCTGTGCATCTAAAATATGATATGGTAATAAACATGCACCTGAGACGAGGACATTGAACTTTTATTGAGGAGCAATAACTGTACGGAAAAGTAAAGAAAAAGTGCCACAAAAAGTTACCAAGAATAACATAAATTAATAATTATGATATAAAAAACAAATCTTTGCTTCATGATGACATCAAACCACGTCTGTTAAAGGTCCCATATTTTACACTTTTCCTGTGTTTTATTTTTATTTTTTTATTGTTGATCCATAAGAAGATATATTTGTGGTTTTAAGAACAATCTCAGTGTAATTTTACATCTCCTCTCTCAGGCTTCTCTCTGTAACTCTAGGAACAACAGGTCAGTGAGCCAATCAGAAAAGAGCCTCTCTTCTGATTGGCTCATTGTTTTCTAAATGATCAAATAAAAATAGAGCAGATTTCAGGAAAACACTCAGAGAAATCAAATCCTGTGAGGTTGGTTGGTGGGTCCAGGTGGGCGGGGCTTGGGGCATGACTGAGGGTGGTGACTGCTTTGTTGTGACATCACAAAGTTACAGAAGTCCTTACGGCTGGTTTTAAGGCTCAGTTTCTGAATACAGGCTGTGTGCATTTCTCTGTGGACTGAGGCTTTGGTACTTTCACAGTATTAATATAGAACCTAGAGCTGCTTTATAATCAAACACATGGACATCTACCTTTCTACTATATGGGACCACTAATGTAAATAAATATTACTATTATTATAAATTCATTTATCACACCTGAATCCTTTTTCTCTGTAAATATAGCACTGAGCATTGCTGATCTGTCTCATGTTGACTCATTGCTGGAAATACATTTTAGCATTGTTTTAAACTGCTCTGAGTGGGCTTTTATTCATGTGGGGACTTCAGATAACATCAAGGAAGTAGTCCATCACTTAATGTTATCCTACATTGACTTTCCCATGATTACCTAACCTTTCCAGCCCACTCTGGTTTCCCCCTCTGTGGCAAACCACACCCATCTGGGACCTAATCAGGCTAAAATGTAATAGTAAATGGAATTTGAGCCATGTAGGCTTATCTGTTACATTTACTTGGGAGGGTGCATTAGATGTATTTTGTAATGCGGCCTGTGTGACAAGGTGGACTCGCTTAAGATGCAAAAGGCCTGAATGTCACTTTTGTTTATTGATTTTTAAATCTTATGGAAGAAATATTTTGCGGCTGGTGGCGGAGAACAGGGGCGGAGAGGGGCAGGCTGGGTATGACTGTCATTTGACCTAGCGAGTCCATTTTAAGTATCTGTGATATCAACTTTCAACAGATGACTATCTGTTGAATAAAAAGTGAGTTTGTTTTTCGAAGAAAAAGGTCACAGACAAACTGGTATTTAAGATTGAATGTGCACTCAGAAAGCAAACAAACCCAAAACAAACTCTGCATCGCAAACTCAGTGTGTACATTTTTGAGAAAAGAAGAGATCAATCAATCTCAAACATCAATATCCGTTTGCATCCCTTTAGCCGCACACGTTTGCCAACTAATGAAATCTGTGCATGGCTCCCCTGTTATCGATTTCAGAGAGGCCCTAATTTGCCGCTTGAGATCAGGCAGCTCCTTCTCTCTCCCCTTTTCCTCCCTCTCTCTTCCTCACCATCTTTCCCTTTTCTCTCTCCTATGCAAGCACACATGTGAACCCACACCCACACCCACGCCCCCACACACACACACACACACACACACATCTCGTCATGCGTAACACAGTCATGCCTTAGGCGGCATATTGAACGCTGGCTACAGCAGTGGGGAAATCCTGTAGGGCAAACTGTTTAGTGCAGTATCTGAAGTCGTTAGATATGATTAATAATGTGCTGAGAGGGGCCGTAAGCCATCAAGCAGCTCATCATAAGCACATATCACCTGGTAAGTACAGATCCACATTTTCACATACATTTCCATCTGCCATTTAGGATGGAAATGCTTATCAAAAGTGCTTTACAACACCATGAGTGGATGGACTTTCAGTGTGAGAGGCTTCAATATGAATTAGGCTCACGTCTTAAAAACAGCCCATACTGAGAACAGATGTTAAAAGCATTGATGTAATGTCATATCCAGGCCTGACTCGGTGGTATACATAGTACACTTAACGTTAATCAGCAATACTGAAATAAAATTACTATCATGACATTTGAAGGCATTAAAACAGCTACACAGATTTGTTGTGAGGAATATTCCTGTTCAAATTTGGGTCAGACGGGCCATTTTGTGAAATGTTATGTGCATTTATATCTAATCATTTAAAGAGACTATTATTGCTTTGGAGTGGTGATGTTAAGAAAGCTAATTTCCTACCTAACTAGCTACATAGGAGAGTCTATGTATTACTGAGACAGTGGCCGAGACATTTGTTATAATGTCGTTAGTCTGCAAACAAGTGCCTGGTTTAAATGGAACTGGTTTGTTTAAGTGTCATTTTTTGACAACTAGTGGCACTATAGTTCAATGTTTTTATATACATGAGTCTTTGTATTGTAGACAAGCACATGGACACCAGAGGCTGACCATTTCTCGAGAATCCTGTGGGTCATGGAATCATGTGGGATTCCTGCTAGATGGGAGTCAATCTCACTATGCATTACGTTTCCATTGGGAGCAGGCGTTTTGCTATTCAGTCTTTATTCTTTTTTTTATTCTCTCCTGTCTGCTCTGGTGGCTGGTTAGCTGCAGGCAGCCACATGTATGGACTGACCACGCCACCAAATATCAGAGAGGCTGCTTCCTCCAGAGCCAATAAATCTGATGTTAGAACCTTATTTCATTTAAATCTAAATAAGTTTTGGCCACACACCTATGTGAGCTGCTGCGCCGCAGTAACTGAGTGGAGACGAGTGGATTCTCTAGCTTTGTCCTAATTCAGCGGTCGCATCCTTCGGAGGACACAGTCTACGAAGGTGTTGCCTTTCGTGGCCGTCATTGACCACGAAGGCCGAATCGATTGAGACGGTCTGGTCTACGGAGGATTTTTTCTTTGCATCTCCAGCTGTGCCTGCTCTTACCATTGCATCGCAAAGCACGGGGCCTGTCGCCTAGCAACCTCGACATCATGTAACTTTTTTCACAAAAACTTGAGGTTTTAAGGCCCTCCGTTTTAACAGTTGTAAAGCTAGCTGTTCAACTGAGCCCAATACTTTAGGGGATATATGTAATCTGTAGCTACAGAAAATAACCTGGGTTACAGTCTCCCCCTTTAAACTGCACGAGTCTCTGCTTACACATCGATCACACGCTGTGCCCACAACCACCATGTGTAAATTCTCAACCTGTAGGAAACACTAAAAAAAATGCCAATGTCAACAATGCAGTCAGAGTCTCTTAACAGGACAGGATGGGACAGAAATCATTCTTCCAGGATTAGGCGGGACAGGATTTTTTTTTAAATTATTATTATTTCGCCATGGGTCTGGATCTGGACAGGAGTGTTTTTGTGGAAAAAGGAAAGGACGGGTGAAAATCCACTCTCGTGTCACACTTTAATGGACGCACATGGATACAAGCAATGCAATTCAAATTTCTGCCACTGGTTTTCCTGCTATCTGCTGATATATTTGTCATACCAGCAATGCACCAACAATAAGAAGTGAAGAATAGTGCTGGTCGGTAAACATGGAAGGAAACAAATGCTCTCTACACACAACTCTGAATGTAAACATAATTGTCCCATCATGTCTTTTTGAAAACAGGCTTGGTGAGACATTACCTACAAATACAGTGTAAGTACACAGCAGCAGTGAAGGATGGAGACAAATGAAAATAGAAAACAAAGCATGGCGTCAATAAGTGCTTCGAATCAAAGATAAAGACAAAGCTGTAGGTGTAGTTTTCACAGCTAAAACGTCATCCGCAGACAATCCTCAACACCCTTTCTGTCCTTTGAAAGTATTTTGGTAGCAAAGTCCTTTATTTTTTTCTATATGTTCACAGTCAAGTGTTCTTGTGTTTACATTGCTGAGTGCCGCTCTGAGCCTTTGTCCATCAAGACCTCCTCTGAAAAATGTTTTTACTCTGAAAAAGTACAGATAGAGAGACAGACAGAAACATACGAGCGTCAAAGGATAGGCAATATCGTACAGTAAATCACACCTTTGGGAAATAACATTAGATGCTGCAGTGTAGTAGAGCATCAGAGTGCACTGTTGACTTTAATTAAGGTGGTATTAAAAGCATTATGGGTGTAAGTTTAAGTCCTTGAAAGACGGCTAAAGAGTACAGTGACATCAGGGAGTGCCAGATGCTCACTAAACATTCCTGGGAAGCAGCCTGCTCACCACCCCACCACCCCCACCCACCCTGCGCTGCGGTGGGTGGTCTCCAAATAAGACGCTGAATGCAAATTGAACCAAGACAGGAGCAATATCTGTGCAATGTGTCATCTTTTGGCTGCGGCTGGTTTGAAAGCAGCGCGTGGATCACGGCCAGCCCTGTGACGCTCACACATGTCAATGTCTCTGTCATGACAGATAAAGCTTTAAGTTAGACAATGGAAAGAGTCAAGTTACTTATAAAGCTGCCAAACGTTTTCCACTGAAGTCTTTACTATAATTTATATTTCATTTAAGGGCTGTCAACATGACATTTAAATAACTGTAGCATGTCATCTCCCGCTGCTGCATCAAAATGATGCTGTACACTTTGAGCCAATCGAAAACAAACAATAAAACCACTTTAAAACAAACTGTAGAGACACTTTATAATCATAATCACATAATCAATCAAGGAGCAAGAGGTCACAGTCTTTGTGTCCTTCGTTCTTACAAAGTGCTCATGAGGACGGACGTGCACAGGTTAATATGACACACATTTCTATTAAAGGATGCATTGATCCGATACGCTCGGTATCAATGCAGATATTCATCCTAATAAAAAAGTTCTGGCCATGATGTGGTTTAGTTCCTTTGTCAGTGTGTTAGTGAAATTTTGTGTTACCACTGTCAGTCACATTCATTCAGTCACAGCAGGCAGCAGACTCAGTTGCCCAGGCCTGATATTACCTTACATAAAAATGATTCCAAATTTGTGGATTTGGGTGTTTTGATTGACTTCAGATGGCAATCATGCATATTGACAGTTGGTAGCAGTTACGCAACATAAAAGGTAACAATGTGCTAAAAAAGAGTTTAAGATGACATAAACAGTACAGGTTTCTTAAAACTAAAAGAATGTGATTGCTTACATTAGATAAGAAAAATGAAAGGACCCTTTAAACTTACAATAACAAATTCTTTGGTCACTTTGGGGCAGCTAAAACATTAAATGACATATTATCTCTTTTTAAAATATTTTTTCTTTTTTCTAAAGCAAACAGCAGATATGGAGCAGGACTGAACAAGTAATCGAAATATTATCGAAATTGCAATATGGTCAAGTGCAATATCTAAATCACAGGAGCTGCAATTTTCCTGATAAAGGTAAAATGTGTGACAAAATACTTGTATGTCCCGGCCTATAAATCATTCTCCAGATGTAAGGGAACATGCTTGTTTGGTACAGATCCCAGATTAAAAAAAAAAAAAAAAATCACATAATAAATTTTATATTTTTTTGAATGAAAATCAAATTCCCACTAAAATCGTGACTCATATCACAACCACAGCACCTGTCAAAATAATCTAAATATTATTTTTTGCATATCGTTCAGCCTAATATGGAGAAAAACGTGCATAATATCCTCTTCTTTTAGCTCTGTTTCGCAACATCTAGAGAGAAATAATGCTAAATGCTCTGCTAAGCCAGTTGCTAACCTAGTCTGCAGTAATGCTGGACGAGTAGCATACCGTGGGTATTTGGAGCCTTTTCATGAAAACAGCTGCACAGTTAAAAAAAACAAAAAACAACAAACAACCTGCCACACCAATTAACAGTGAAGGTGGATGCCCCCCCCCCAAAAAAAAAAAACCAAAACAAGACAAAACAATGAGCTGAAAGATGTTATAGTTAAATCTCCATAGATATGAGGGGGACTGAAGAATCTGGTGATAATTATCTGTCACTATGAGCAACCTGTTTCAACATGCAAGTATTTATGTGATCCGACATTGATATGATAATATTGCTAACAGCTTCTGTAAGTTACATTAAGACCTTTAGCTTAAAGCAACATTAAGTTATCAAACCCGGGTCGTAGATATCGTGTGTTAAAGGCTGGACAGACCAGATAGAATTACCTCATTTTTTTTAAAGCTTATGTAATAAAATATAACAGCTCTGTAACAGGATAATTGGATTTACAGAATTCCTTTGTTTATATGTAAAATATTGAAACTGGCAAGTCTAGCTCTCACTGCCGTTTGGAGCAGAGACAGACCGATGCTCAGCTTATTACTTTTCAGGAACAGTTTGAGTGTGAAATGTCTTTAAATGGATGAAGGGTTATTGATTTCTTTGATACTAAAGAATGTGATACCGCAAAAAAAAGGTCATTCTAATATTTATCTATGTGTGACAGTAACACACTTAAATGTAATAAATCACAAGGTACTGTGATTTATATATCCATATATCCATAACACTGTACACATTCAGGGTATAAAATCCACTGTCATAAAATCCAATTTCATTTAAACCTGTGCAAAGAAAAGTGGACAATAGCAGCTAAATTACTCTTAATGAAAAACCTTCAGGTTGACTCTCTCTCTCCGTCTCCCTCCACCTCTCACTTTGTCTCTCCCCTTCTTGGTTGTTATTGTCAACACTGTTGTTAACTGCCATTTTGTTCTATTAGTTGTTTTCTATACACTGTTCATACTCCCCTATTTTGCACAGCTCAAGAGCTATTAAAGGAAATGAACACTCACAGCGCAGTGTGCTCCTTTATAAAACGCTCAGAAATGTATTGAGAGCGTAAGACGAGCATGACTCAGTCTGCAGTGCAGCACGTTTTTTTTTGTACTGACAAACACAACATGGGGGAGGAGGAGGGGGCAGAGCAGACATCCTGAAAGTCAGAGGAAAGAGGGAAAATAATGTGGGGGTAAAGAAAATTATAGTTATTGGCCTAAAATGCAGTCTGTCTGTGTGGTGGGTCAGGTGTTAATGATGTGTTAATTCATTGCCCAACATTTGCTTGCTGTTCTCTAGAAATTACCATCACTGTGAGCAAGCATGTGTGCATATCTGTTGTGTGCAGATAGGAGTACTGGGACATGTAGGTGTGGTGTGGTGTGTGTGTGTGTGTGTGGGGGGGGGGGGGGGGGGGGGGGGGTGCAACAGCAGGCAGCAGCAGACGGTCGAACCTTTGGAGTAAGACTACATCAGGCCCGATTGCTGATGCTCGTCTCGGGGAAATCTGACATTTCAAAATGAGAGAAGCCTGTGAACAGCTGTAACTTTTTTTTTTTTTATATATATATATATATGAGCAATCGGCCTGTCTTCATTAAACATAAACTCTCCCGGTTTCAGCACCAAACCTTGGCCTTAACTCAGACTGTCCACCTCACTCAGATCATGATTCGGTGTCATTGTCGAGGCGTCTTCCTGCATGGAGACGGCGTCGGGGCCCAAAGCTGCCGGCGATTTGTCTCTTTTTAAGTGAGATTTATCAGCACAGTGCACATTGCTAACATGTGCCTTGTTATTGTAGCATGGCACTACTACAACAGAAGACCACCAACATAATCACACTGCACACTGCTCCACTCCGACAAGATGAAACAGTGTCAGCGCTGCAGAGTGCTGCCACATGCTGAATAACAGGACAACATCTGGCTCACCAGTTGAGTCAGAGGCTCTTTTGCGCTCGCGGAGCTCCGGCTATGAAAAAAAGAAAAAAAAAGAAAAAAAGAAAAGTGAGTTGTGCCTCTGATTTGAACATCTTTTTCAGTCCCAAACATGTCCAAGCTACTTGTCCGCTAAATGTATCCTTGATTAATCGTAAGAGTGGAGGTACAGGCAGAGAATCAAACTCGTGATTGTAGGTAGTCTTGGATGGAATTTATTTCTCACTTACCGTCTTGCAGCTGTCTGGCTAAAAGAGGGCAATTGGCTTTTGTGTGCCTCATCACTCCGTATGCTGACACTTCATAACACAGCACTCCCATAGTTCCTGACAACCAATTTTCAACCACCACATTTCATGTTACAATACAATGAAAAACTATCACAGAGAATCTTAAATGAGAACCTGAAGGCACTCTGATGGTGATGTGGTGTAAACACTATATGGCCATACAGTATATGGACACCTCTGTCCATTTACCTTTATTCTATGAATAACCTTTTTCCACAAGCAGATTCTTACTATGAGCAGTCACGTCCTACATCAACAAACACTCTCTCGTAAAAGTTGGACATTTTGCTTCACATGACCCACACAGTGTAATATATGACATACAGGATAGGTCCCTATATCAAGAGTGATGTTGTCATATATGTCACCAATAAAAGGACATAATATTATCACATACATACCCTGGATATACGTATTAGGATATAAGTTTAAAACATGTACTGTACATATATTATTTTGCATATGGGGGGAGAGATTTCTGTATTGGCTTTTTTGCCCTTGCTTTAGTCTGTGGTTTTAAGTTGGCCAAGCTCAGTTGAACAAGCTGCATATTTTCATGAACCAATCAGAGTTCAGCAACATTAGAGTCTAAATAAACCGGCCAGGTCTGATCAAACCACACCTACACAGCCATGTTTTTCAGTGTTAATCCTAATAATCATACTAATAGATACGTTTGTTTGGTTTTTTTTAGCTTTAATTTTAATTGTTTATTTAGTCGTGGCTATTTAATGTAACAATGAAACACTTTAAGATTTAAGAACAGCCTTTTCCTTTTCCAGGGGCCCATTAGTTCCAATTGAGGGATGTTTTAATGCTATAGTAGATAGTCTGGAAGACAGACCAACCTGCACAGAGCCCCGACCTCAACTTCAACCAACACTGTCAGAATAAATTGGAGCGCCACCTGTGAGCCAAACCTCTTTGCCAAAAATCAGTGGCCGACCTCACTAATGCTCTTCTGGCTCAAGGCAGAGGCGTAGTGGTCTATATGTGCAGGTATATAGCATGTACTTGACGTTAGTGCCTCCTGCCAGGCAACATACATGTCCTCTTAAAATGGCACCAAACCTTCAGGCTCTGGGACCAAATGTCCCTTTTCTTGCTGTCATTACATAACAAAGAAACATAACCCTTAAGCTTCAACGGGGGAGCATCAAAGGGAAGAGTATACAGTTAAAACTATAGCAGCTAACTAATGGGCACACAGAACTGCAACACTGAAACAAACACACCATAGCACACTATTAAACTTTGTCATCAAGAAAAAACTGTTGGACAATGATAATTCTGCCAGTTATGATCTGGAGAAGGAAACGGTAACATAACGATGGCTGTGACACAGCAGGGGTGCGTTGATTAGTGATGGAAGAAACAGTACATCCTTTAATTAAACCACCTATAATTTATAATTTTACAATAACACTGTACAAAATGACAATGTGAAAACAATGTGGAGCTCTGTTTTAAGTGAGTTTCAGCTCATTATTACCCATTACTCATTATCCGGCTCAATCTTACCACTCTCATAGCATCATTTTCAGACTCACTAGGCTAAGAAGGTTGCCGCACAGCACCAGACGGCTGACTGACAAAGTTAACGACTGGTTGCTGAACATAGTGGAGCATTTAGCAGCTAAAAAAAGTCAGATAATTCCCACAGGAATTGGTAGAGACTTAAAACAGAGCTGAGAGAGAACGAATATTGAACTTACACTCATCATAGAAACACAAAGACAACGCCAAATCAATGACAATCTAATGCTGTAACTGCTGGATGGGTTATTTCTTTTTGATCAAGTTCAACCTATCAATTTAAAAGATGATGATAGGCGATAGCATAATATTACATTATTGACAATAATATATAAGCACAATTTAAGTGCTGTAGCTGTATCTATTTTACATACTGTTGGGTAGTGTAAGCCATACAGTGTGTCATATTTTACAAGCCGATCCTATTTTTTTTTGTGCTTAAAAATCTTAAACTCTAAAATATTTTAGTTATGGTTATAGCTAACAAGTAATGAAAGCTGCCAGATAGGGTAAATGCAGTGGAATAAAACCATCCCCTTGGAATTATAAGGTTCTATCTACGTTATGTGTGGTTTTGAGATATTGAGCTTCAAAGTTTTTGTATTTCACATAGCAGAACTGGTATGGAGAACAGGTGTCTTTCATACATGTAAATGACAAACACACTAAATGTATTCTACATGCATAATATCAAAATCCTATCAAATTTGTAAATGTAAAAAGTAGAGCCTTGTAATCCAGAGAGCTTGTTTTCTGCTTGGAAATATGAGGCTTTATCTTGCAAAACATGAAAAGAAGACAGTTTACTCATTTTTTGTTTTAAAACATAACAATAGTGTTGTAACAAACTGTCTACATGTATCAGAAAGTTAAATGTAATGCATTTTTTTTATGACAATTATTTCTTGTTTTATGATGAATCATTTTTTCTTTTTCAAGGAAGCATTGCAGGAGAAGTATAAAAGTCACTGATGCCAAGTAGATAGGAACCATTAGTTTAAGTTTCCTTTAAGTTAGACAGGGAGTAAGTGCAGCAGGTCAGTGTAAATGCAGTTATTAGGTTTTATTTTATATCAGAAATGTTGATTCTGATGCATCAAAATTTTTTCTCATTTTGGTGGAAGAAAGAAACAAAAGAATTATGAGCGAATGTAGTTGTATCATGTATTTAAGATCCAATCAATTCACTATTTAATTAAAAAAGAGAGTGAACTTGCTTTGCATTTGTGCTGCTGTCCTTATTCTTATAAACCTCGAGTTACGGGACATTTCCTCATCTCCACTGAGTTTATTTTCTTGTTGGCCCCTTTTCCTGTTGTCACTGACAGATAAGCAAAACCTGATTGGTCATCTTGTGTGCATTCTAAGTGCTGATTAACTTAGAAGTAGAACCATATAAAACCTTAATAGGTTGTCACTGAATATAAATATGTGAATAACTAAATTTTGACAAAAATGTCAGAACGTTATAATTCCAAGGGGACAAAATGTATATGTCGGTATGATGTGCAGCCGGTGGAGCAGAAGTATAAAGTAGCAGGAAATGGGGAAAGTACAGTATTAGGTGCCTCTATGCTGGGACATATGGGTGTAATACTATGGTGTCCACATATTTTTGGTCATATTGTGTATTTACCAAGTGCCAGGGATCTGATTCAGCAACCCTCTGTGCTACATGCTGCATCCTGTATTTATGATGATGCAGACATTAAGTCCACACCTTTCTGCACTCGAATCTGCTACTGTAGCTACACCTCTGCTTTATGCCACCACTGTGTCACACAGCATCGGCGAATTCCAGATGAGATTCCTTGGAAACAGGATAGTGCAACCCGGCCAACAGAGAATGTGGAGGCAATATGTAAATGGGCCAGACAGCAGAGGTTATTTGGTATTTGTGAGATGAATGAAATTCTCCCCTCTCTTTTCCTCATTTCCCCTCTCACATTTGTGTGACTAGACTAGTTAAGTCCCTGTCACTCAAGCTGCCAAGGTCTATGGGGCACCGGAGCGAGAAGCCGAGTAATATGAGAAAAAGTGAGAGAGAAAGAGAGGGAGAGAAGGTGAGCGAAATTGGGCCAGGGATGATTGCAAATTGTCTGTCTAATGGCTGCCACCCAGGAAGCCATTTCAGGTGACTTGTTATCCGTCATGAGAGAGGCAGACCTGCCAGGATCCCTCTTCTCACTCTCCTTCTCAGTGGGCCACCACACCTAAGAGCTTCAGGCTATCACCGGTGACCTCGCCTCTTAAAACTCCTGTCTTCAATTTTGTATGCTTTTTTCTTTTCTCTTCTGCCTCCACTGTTGCTTTCTCCATGTCTCTCCCTCTCCCACTTTGCCTCATCCTCCCTGCAGTGCGTCTCTCTGGCTCCTGCTCAGCAGCTGTTGTTTAGTGATAGATCAGTGAAGCAAAAAATGATGCTGGGTATAAAAAATAGATCTTGAAGCAAAGCACAGCCTCCCTATTCTCCCTACCTATTGTTCTGCATTAGCAGCGAGACTTAAGGGATTCATTCAGAGGTAATCATTTGTTACTCAGGGGCACTGTGTCTTTCAGGCACCGATGATGAAGTCACCTCTGAAAGGGCCACAAATGAAGGAGAAATCATTTGCCATCTAACCGTGCTGGATAACCATTGATTAGTTTGACTACAATGAGAAACTTTAATATCTAAAAGTCATTTTTTAAGCATTTTAATCTCTTCCTGTAAGACAGTGTTGGTGGCTCTGTAAACATAGAGGTGTTTTTAATTCAGAGCAATTTATATGGTGTTAAGGCCCATGGATGTATTCGTACTGCTGCCAGGGTGAAAATACTGCAGATCCCTCCTCTGCCTCAGATGACATTAGAGAGGAAATTGACATGCAAACCAAGTCTGCTGAAAGTTAATCTGTATGTGCACCGTATCAC
Source organism: Seriola lalandi dorsalis (assembly GCF_002814215.2). Classification (NCBI taxonomy): domain Eukaryota; kingdom Metazoa; phylum Chordata; class Actinopteri; order Carangiformes; family Carangidae; genus Seriola; species Seriola lalandi. The sequence continues at coordinate 2,316,973 of NW_019525450.1, forward strand.
ATAGATCACAACTCAGAGGCAGCTAGCATTAAAAGGAACCTGCCAAGCTAAGTATGCTCCTCCACCTTTCTGCCATTACTCTGACATGTTTTGTGACCCATGAATTGAAGTCTTGTCAAGAACTGGTCATTTTACCAGCTCTCAATACAGACAGGAGGGCTCCTAGTAAATGTGCCTCTCCTAAAAATGTTTTCTGCCTCTTCTGCACAGCAGGTGGCACTGATTGGTTCCTGCACATATCCTTCACTTGTCAACTTGTCCCTGTGATGGCTCAAGGACTGCCCAGCTGCCCCAGCCTCAGCCACCAACCCTGCCAATAACTTGGAGATGAAAGGAGATGCTATCACTCTGATCGGATGTCAACATGTCCAATCAATTTGACAACTTCCTTCTGAAGAGTTGTTGTTGCGGATGTCTGAGTCATGCCTTAGTGTTCAGAATGCACTTTTTACTTAGATTCTTGCTATTTTGTTTGATCATTTCAACTGGAAAAAATAAAAAATAAAAAAAACCTAGCTTTTGTTTTAGATCCACAATGATATTTTCATTGACATAGGAGGCAAAAAGGCAAATGTTTGGGGCTCCTAGAAAATAATTCGGGAAAAGGAGCCCCTGATGGTTACTCATATTGTCACATTTTGCACTGAGAACTATAAACCCCCTTAAACATCCCATAAAGCCATTATACAGTTCACTGCCACTACCCCAAAACCCCCTAAGTGGAGCCCCGTCAAGCTTCCATATGGCGTAATGGTGGGCGGTTACAGCTAAGGTTAGCTTCGTTATTTGGAGTTTAGCACATCCAAATTGTCAGTAATAATCCCACACAGGAAAACTGCATGTATTCACAGCTATGGCAATGATATGTCAAAGTTGAACAAGGAGGTTGGTCTGTAAACTGTGAGGGATGTACTAAATTTGGACATTTGCCTTTGTTTTTCTTTTATAAAATAAGTTTGGCTAACCTAAGGTTTGTTAAAACCTGTGCTCATGTTTCCACTTAAGTCCGACTACTTTTGAGAACAATGGGGTGAGACAATGCTACACTGTCATTACCACTGATAGAACTGATATAATAATAAAATAAAATAAAAATTGGATTAAAGTTGTAATAAAATTATGCTTTAAAGGAGGTATTTTTAAGTTTTGCTTTTGCTATACAGCTAACTTTAGCATTAATTGCTGTTTCCTTACGAGTCTAGAAGAAACAGCAACATCAATGTTAACTCTTGTCTGTATCACTTCTTTTCTTCTACTGAAGTTAGCATACTAATCAGATAGCCGCGGCCCGTCTCATCACTTTCTGATATCCAATCTGCCCTGAAGACGTAGTGCTGTTCAGAGGCCGTATTATAACCTCTTGTCTTGTAAATGCAACGATGGCTGAAGCTCTTGTCAAGCGACAATCCCCACCACCTGCACCGGGCAACAAACCACAATCAGCAGCAGAGAAAACATACAAATAGTCCCTTTAATGTGAAGCCTTGTCTGAATTGCGATCTACCATCTTGCAAGCCCATATGTAGCTATCTAGCTACTTTTGTTTTAGTTTTGAATGAAAAAAAACATTACAACTACTGTCAACATAAACCTGCAAGACAAAACATGGGACTCGGTCTACAACTGTAATGACCCAGACACTGCATATAATGTTCTATTTGACAAAATAACTGACTCTATTCATGGCACCATACCTGAAAAGTTTATTAAACACAGGTTTGCAGATCAGAAAACTCTACAAACTCTATATCAAAAAACCAAGTGATTCAAATAAAGAATCATACACTAAATACAAAAATAAGCTCACACGTGAGAAGACAAGAGAAGACATTACTTTGAGCTTATTCAGGCTTCTCGGGGTAATCAAAAACAAATCCTGGAAGGTGCTCATTGAAGTTTTCAGCCAGAGTCACAGAACCTCTGTGCTTACTGACACCAAAGAGAAACACATTAGAGATGCCAGCAATGATCTTGAAAATGTTGACCTTGCTGATAGATTCAACAACCATTGTATCTCCATAGGTAAAAATCTAACAAAATTAGCCAGGCTGTGGGTGCTACTCTTGTAAAATATCTGTAAGGCAACTATTTCATTTCATTTTTTCTGATTCAAACTGACAGAATATGAAAAGCTCCCATACAGCTGGCATAGATGGAATCTGTAGCAAAATTCTTAAAGCCATAGCTAAGGAAATTGTGGAGCCACTCGTCTACTTTATAAACCTTTCACTACTTAGCGGGGTTGTGCCTAAAAAGATAAAGATTACTAGAATTATACCAGTCTACAAGTCTGGTGATCAACATGATATGCATAACTACTGACCTGTATCTATTTTGCCTACTCTCTCTAAAGTGTGTAGAGTAATGTTTATAGTAGACTCAGTGAATACTTAGATAAATGCAATATTCTTCACAGTATGGCTTCAGAAAATAAAGCACCACCTGTATGGTGATTCTTGATATAATCGGAAAAAATCATTAACGCCATTGATAAAGGCGACTGTGGCATTGGAATTTTTCCTAAATGAGGAACTGGTTAAAGTGGATACATGGTTTAAATACCATTAAATATAAGCAAGACAAACTTCATTGTTTTTCGTTCCAGTAGAAATCAAAATAATGTTGAACATGTTCGTATTATAAATAAATGGTCAGGAAATTGAGAGAGTTAAGTCCACCAAATTTTTGGGGGTTCACATTGACGAATTCCTAAAGCCATATCGATGAGTTGACCAAAAATTCTCCAAATATGTTGGTTTTTTTTCTAAGCTGAGGCATTTTCTACCACTTGAAGCACTTCAAACTTAATATCAGTCCTTATTTAAGCCTCATATATATTACTGTCATATTATGTGGTATAATAATCAGCCTAGTTATCTTGAGAAACTGCAGATTCCACAGAAAAAAGTCATACATATCATAGTCCGCAGTGAATGTAATATGTTTCACAATGCTTGTACTATGTGTAATGTTGTATTAAAGCTGAATGACAGACTCTGTGACATGATTCCTACTTACCTTCCCTCGCATCATACAAAACCAGAAAAAAGTATCTTATAAAAGGAAAGAAACATGAATTTAAATGCACAGGTTTTAGTGTGGTGTGCAGAGGTCCACAGAATGAGCTTGATGACACTATAAATGTCACTATCCCTATCTGCTCTTAAAAAAGAACTTAAAACAGCAGTTGTTTCTAAAATATGTTTACATTTGTGTTCCCTGAAAGACTGGAGTCTTAAGAACTGGTTACTCTACTGAGCCAATATTGTTATCGTTATTTTTTATCTACCATTTATTGCTGGTTGTGTATATTGCCTATTAAATTGATATATGGATAGATGTTTTGGATCATTTAGTTATTCCTGTTGGGGTTTTAGGTATTAGGTATTATGATTTAGACATTTTTGGGCTGAAATTATATTTTGTACATGCAGTGACTGTGCCCCTACACACACGCTTTTGAAGCTTATTGGGCAGTCCTATTTTCACCCATTAATATTATTATGTTTGTATTCGTGTAAAATAAATAAATAAATAAATGAAATGATTAACAGAAAAAATGTATGTAATACTGCTACCAGTCTACCACAAAAACAACTAGGCTATTACTGCTACTACTACTACTAATAAAACCAATAATTGTTGTGATAACAAAAGTTGCAGATGTTTGAGTAAAGCTCCTTTTCCTCACAACATTTTCAATTAGGTAGCTAACAGACTTGGAGGATGAATATGCTATAGCAGCTTTGTGTTTGACAACCAAACACCACATGAAAGAGAAACCCTCAAAACAAAATTCAGTTTGGAAAAAAAAAGACTTCAAACATTATATTCCACAAAATCCATTGATGCATCACACAGGCCCACCACTACATAATCAGCCTTCACCTAAAGATCTCTTTCAAGCAAGCCACACTGTGTTAGAGTCTCTGGGGATGGTTGGACAGCATGTTTTGATGCTTCAGGTCTCTCCAGGCATCTCTCCCGTGGAGCCTGATTGCCTCACAGCCCCTGCTCTGTGGAGAAAATGAGGTTGAGGTGGGACACTCGGGCCTCTCCGAGGCACAGAGCCATCGCAGTTGAAGTGGAGTCCTGACCCCCAGCAGATTTCTAATGGATTTTAGGCGTCACAGGCAAACACACAGCTGGGCTCCAAACAAACTCATCAGAGCACCCCAGATTTGTGGCTCCCCCATCAGCCCACACACCCACCCAAACAATCACGCCTCCCACACACTTTTTCTGTACTAGTGACAAGCAGTCACTGCCCGCGAAACCGAATCAACTGCCATTCTTTGTACTTCACAGCAATGTAAAAATATGATCCACTGCCACATTAGCTCATTTTCAATAAAAGCATCAGTATTTCAGCATTCTGTATTTCATGTGTTTTTTGTTTCCTCCAAGAATTCTTCAGGTAGCAAAGAAGAAGTGATTTCAGTGTTTTATAACTCACTTTTACTGGGTTTCCTGGTGTTCATGTCTTCTCTGTCTTCTCTCTCTGCCTCCTTCTCTGTCCCTGAGTGGGTGTATATTTGTATGTAGTCTTATTTTTGTACAATCCTGTGTTGTGCTAAACCACACGGACAGTAGTTCACTTCACTTTCAGTTACCAAGTCAGAAAATAAAAAGGTGACAAGCTGAAAGATCATGCGTTAATTAAGGGACTCATCAATCTGGAATTTTTGTGTTTGGACTATAAACAATTAGCCATTTGAAAAAGAAAAAAAAAAGAAGTATTCGCAGTTTACACCAGTTCCCTGAATGCTCTAAAATGAGAGTGGATTTGAACTAAGCCAGGTTTTTGTCACTGTTTGATGCTGTGGTTGATCCAGTGTCTTTGGGCTTTTGCCATACATGGGAAAGTCATGAGTACATGTCCCTGGCAAAGTGGCTCTTGGCTTGGCAAGGTCTTAGCTTTTGTCTCATACAAGTCAGGGGTATTGATTCACGCTTGAGGTGTCTCTCTGTGGAGATTGGCTTGCTGCGCTAGCATTATCTTGGGTGGCAGTGTATTCATAGTGTACTGAACAATGGGGCTGAGGGACGATGCAGCTAAATTGTTCTGAATGACTTTCATAAGCAGCGGGGGCCTGTGGGTCGTAGGGAGAAAAAAAAAAAACAGGCAATAAACTTTGGAGGGTACAGAGGGCAAGGGGACCTCTTCACGCTCAAACTTCCTCCAAGTTGTACTTTTTAAGTCACAACTTAACATGTTATTTTACATCCGTCTGAGTTCCACAAATTCTTAATGCCGGTAGTTTAGCAGGAAGCAGATCACAATACATTTATGCTATGGTGTATATAATACTAGTTCTCCTACCCAACCCACTGTGTAGCATACAGCTTACAGCTGGAATGGACATTTTTGAATGAAATTCATTCAGAAATTTCTCTCTGACTGTGCATTTAACTGCATCCCGGTGTGCCACATATTGAAATACTGCGAGTAAGCAGACTGTGTGTATCCGGTCCTCCCCATTAAAGGCACCTTCTGGAGTTAAGCAAATAAAGCAGTGCTTACTTGACACTGTCATTATAAAAAAAAAAAAAAAAAAGCCCATAGGTCACTTGTGCATCAGGTTATTATGACCCATACTTAGGTTTTCTTGTCAGGTGACATCTAGATGACATGTAGTAGTAGTAATCATGACAGGAGCAAAGGGAAAAGTCTGGATATATATATATATATATATATATATATCTCCATATATATGGAGGACTTGTTGGTTTTCTTCTATTGTTTCTGTTTTTTCTCAGACAATATTAGCAGATTAAGGTGAAATCATTGGCATGACTGTGTGCATATTAACAAAACTAGGACCTTCATGCTGATGCACTGATAATGTAGATGATCGCTTTTGTTTTATTATTTTAACTTGCGCAATAAATTTAATCACTGAAGCTTGAATTAGCTTCAAGTGTCTCACTTTCCATTATTTCCCCAGTCGTCCGCCTCACATATTCATTATTTTATTTCATCATTTGCACGAGATTAATTTTGCTTTCATTCCTTCTCCATAACCTGAACTGACCTCCTGGCAAGCCTGACATGACATCCAGAGAATGATGATGACACTAAAGACAATATTCCTCACAGAGGATATTCCAGTGATTTCCATCTTATTAACATGTCTTCATCTCTAGAACATTGCTGGTGGGCTGCCTACGGCAAAAAAAAACAAAAAGGGGAAACCTGAATAATTACAGCCCACATGGAAACAAAGTTTTAAAAAAAAGCCAGAAGTGCTATTTTAGACAATTAGTTGCTATATAATTATAAAATTATGTGTTGGTCCACCTCTGTCACTTTTATGGTGCTTGTCCACTTTTCTAGGTTTGTGATCTCCATTATCATCTTTGTAAAGAGACACCAATTCCATATTTTGGCAATTATCAGTCAGGTTCATTCACCTGTAAAGTGGTTTAATCTGGTGGAAATAATATATATATATATAATATTAATTACCACTAAAACATCAGCACCTGCACAGCACAGATCAAAAACTGTGTTTCAAACCTGACGGCAATAAAAAAAAGTGAGAAAACTCACAAGCAGAATCACCATAGAAACAGATGAACAGCTCAAGGTGAGCATGTCTCAAAACAGATCCAGAGAAACAATGCTTTGTGGAGGAGGAAGAGAGCCATGGCGCATTCTGAAGTGTATGTATGCTTACCATATGTCTCTGATGGCTACAACATCCAGTTCAAGGTTGACGCTTCTGGACTCTCTCTCCCTCCCTCCAAGTTGGACACTGATCCATAAGTGAAGTTGGTGTGCTGGTCATGAAGGCCCATTAACATGAACAAAAGTGCCTTCTGTATACATCGTGTATGCGGAGAGGGGATCACACCGTTGGAAATGTGAAGGCGATGATTTACAGATTCTGTGCTTGTGCCGTTCTTTAAGCTGATTGACCCACATATCCGAGAACCCCCCCCCGCTGATCTGAGATCTTGTTTCCTGCAGGAAGAAGGAAACCGACAGCGTGTTTCATTCTCTGTCATCCAAATCTTGTACGACTATAGAATGTGATGACTGTCCATATAGCTGGATTTCACGGCGCCCGCAGTGAATAGACAAAGCCATGTAACACGCGATGCTGCTACAGCTCACCAAAATAACTTAGAGGCAGAAATTCAAAAGCTTTTGTCACGTCAGAGGAGTATTTGAGTTTGAGTATTCTCTTTTAAAAATGAGGAAAAAAAAAAACCTTTTGCACTGTTGTACATAAATGCCTCTTTTAGCTTAGATTTGCATAGACCCCATATTAAATAAAGAAATTCTTAAAAGATGACGTCATAAATGAAGTAAACCAATACATTGTCACTAACTGTCATTTTTATTTTCATTCTTTTAAGTTTTGGTGAGTTTTATTTATATTTATTTCATTGCAAAAGAAAAAAAATCTAAATGTATTAATTAAAATGAAATTAAGATATAGTAAAATGAAGTTAAATATAATGTTTCCTTTGACATTACATTTGCTTTAAATTTAAAAAGGGTGCTTCGTTTTGGCAGAAACTACACATTATTATTAATTCATATAAATCAATTCACATATTGGTAATTTCTCTACTGTAAATCTGCACTGACATCTGTGACTGTGGATGTCTTGAATTGTTAAAGGGGAAATAATCTATTGCCGCAAAGCCGTCTTATTGCAGTGTAACCTTTTTTTTGCTTTCACCTCTTGTTTTGCAGCAGCTTGATGTCTTCTCGGCTCGTAAGAGATGAGACAAATGATGATAGTAAGAACACTGTAGTTGTGATTTAGCTTTAGCTCATACGCCGTTTTTCTTTATGAGCCCCCACAGCTTTGACTGCTTGATCTGATATTGTTATATTAGCGCAACAGAGTGTCATCACACAGACTTTCTCTTCCAAAATACTGTTTGAAGCCAGCAACTTCTGAAATGTCACAATTGCCAAGCCAAACTTTTCTTTTTCTTTTTAATGAAATGTCTGTAAGAGTCTCTCTAGTTAATTATGTAATAAAGTTTAATGAGTGATTATTTCAATGTTAGAAAACTTAGGTTGCAGTCCCAGTGTGAAAAAAAGATTAGGAGGTGTGTGTGTGTGTGTGTGTGTGTGTGTGTGTGTGTGTGTCCGGGGGGTTGTTACTTGGCTCATTTTGACCAGAAAAAATGTTCAGTTTTATACAGTTTTATACACATACACATGCACCTGCAGAGCGGTAGATGGGCTTTTTGGAGAAGGTGCAATGGGTTTTCTGCCAGAGGCCTCATATGGGACTACCTGGTGATGGAGTAGACTGCCGCTCAACAGGGATCTGTGGCTACAAAATCATTATGGCTGCAATACAGTTGTGACTATGCAATCCAATTCTTGCTTGCTCTAAAGCTCCTATGTTATGTTTTGTTTATTTTTTCTTTGCCTGTGAAAGTCGAGATCAACACATGTAAAGTGGGAAGAGAAACAAGGGTTGAAAACCAGCTGCTGAAAGGACTGAATATACAGAGCCCAAACCCAACATAGTAACCTTATTTCCCAGGAGTTATGATACCATTCAATTTTTACATGATTAAAGATATTCTTTAAATCATATAAAGGATATGTTATATATGATATCATATATTGTGGTTTGCTGCATTTAGAGGAAGAAGTTTAGAAGTGATTTTAAGTTTTTATGTTCCCTCTTAAATCAATAAAGGGCTTGGCCCCAGTTTATCTGTTGCAAAGCTTTTTACCTCCTGTACACAGACACATTCTCAGATGGACAACTAAAAGTATTTTCTCTCTTCCAGTTCACAACTCTTGACTCTTAAGTCAAAAAGTATTCGCTCCGTGCGATGTGCTAGGCTCATTAGGTAAGTTTTAATACTGCAGTGATATTTCTTTTAATTCTTTAAAGTCTAAACTTTCATTGGTGAGCCTTCCCAGATACAATGGTAATGAGCCATAAAGATACAGATAATTCAACGTAGCTAACTGTCACTTAATTACAACTGATTGTTCAAAAGTTAGTTTTGTTCATACTTTTACATCACTTTAGTTACACATAATATGTTGACATATAGTACATCATGTTATTTATTATTAGAATGCACAATTTCCATGAGACGTTGAAATGTTGTGGTTCTGGAGACATATTTTAATATTCAGTGCTCAGTGTGTTGAATCTTATGGTTCACTTGGTTAAAGAGTAACGTAAAAGGCTGAAAAGCTGCGGTTTATTGCTTCGAGCCTGTTTCACCTCTGACTACACCCAGCATCAGTACAGTTGCACCTGTAACCACATCCAGCATCATTGCAGTTGCGCCTGTAACCACACTGTACATTGCTGTTGTTGCACCTGTAACCATACCAAACATCGCTGCTGTTGCACCTGTAACCGCACGCAGCATCACTGAGGTTGCAGCTGTAACCGCACGCAGCATCACTGAGGTTGCACCTGTAACCGCACGCAGCATCACTGAGGTTGCACCTGTAACCACACGCAGCATCACTGAGGTTGCACCTGTAACCACACGCAGCATCACTGAGGTTGCACCTGTAACCACACGCAGCAGTAATGTCATGGTGTCCTGGAGTACATCTGTACATCACCACAGCAGGAAGAAGTTAAATCACTGGAGGTCAGGAAAAACAATATTTTCAGAGTATTAAATTACTTGGTTGAAGCCTTGGTTTAACGCTAAAAGTGTCCACAGTGAAAGAAATAAAAGGCGTCTAAGATTTGTGCACCCAGTATCCACCCTGACTGCCTCGGTCCCACTTACATGCGGCACACAAATGTAGCACTTCACTCAAAAAAAACCAAACAAAAAAGTCCCATGAACTTAAGCAATTACAGTTCTGATCTGAAGGCAATTGGGAAAACAAATTAGTATTATATAAACATAATTTCTAACAGAATACCTGCCTGAACTGTATGCAGTTTGTGTCCATGTGTAATAATGGCTGCGTCCCTGCATGCCTTACAAAGTCTCCTGTTTTATTATCCACATTAAAACAAATACCCTGGTTGTGGTTCACTTACTTGTCAAGACCTAAGAACATATACTCATGTCCCAGTGTAATCACACCATTATCTTGAAGTACAAGTAATATTTGAGCCATCATTTGGAAAATCCAGCACACTGTGGCTTTGCAGCTTATTCAGCTGTCTGCTCGTTATGTTCTTTTAAACCAAAAGTGGAACTACTTTCTTTCCCTTAATCCCTTTTTAATAGCTATAAAAACAGATATGTCAGCCTGCGTTGTTTTTGCTATTATGACATCTCATTTGTTATTGCAAATGAGATGTCAACCAAAGGCTATATGACATTGATAAACTCTGATTCTCACATGCTTAAAAAAATATTATTTCTACCTATAGTTATTTGAAGCTACATTGTGCAGTTGAAGGAGCACAGAGCATTTAAATTGTTTAATAGCTATTTTATAAATGTGAATGAATTATAAATTTAAATACAAAAAACTTTCCTCAGGGTCTTGACTTGAACAATTCTTGAGTATATTTGACAATTTTATTACTGAGCCTGAGGTCAGAGTCACACCATTTTTTTTCTAAGGCAGGTGTTTACACATTCACAAGGGCAGACATTACTAAAGACATTCACTTCAACTATCAAAGGCTGAGCAAATTACTGTTAAAAAATACTGTAGATGTCATGTGGTGTAGGTGTACATCAGGTAGCGCTGAGCAAATGTGAAAAGTCATTATGGTTTAATATTTAAACTGTGCTACAAGCTCTAACGAGTAAATCCAGACACATTGTTATGTAGTCTTACAGGTTTAGCTATCACATTGCTATGAATTGTTCTCGGTGCAAGGTACAGTACATAGCTTTGGTTCTCCAATAGTTTCCAAGCAACGTGATCATGTGGCACAAACACATGGGAAGAGAGAAAAGACTGGAATGACTATGCGCTTATAGGGAGATCAACATGAGAAAGTCTTAAACGGCACAAATTGCACGAATAATTAGTGGAAAATTATCAGTATCCCAAGAAGAATCTCCCTGTTAGCTCGGAGTGCATATTCAATTATTGGCATCAGCCCTGGATTTTAATGAGACAAAAATCAAAACATAAATCATTGCCCCCAGTCTCAGGTAGAGTGCACTCCGGAGCAGGTTTTCTTCAAGTACCTCTCTGTATTTGGCCTCATTCATCCTTCTCCATGTAGAAAAAAAGAAGAGCACAGACACCTGATTGACCAGTATAAATCTTGGTACCATCTTTGATAAGACCTCGAGGTTTGAGCAAAACATGGAAGCCATAATCAAGGAAGCACACCATCGTTAATATTTCCGCAGGAAACTGAATTCATTCAGTGTTTAGAAACCCGCTGTACAAATGTTTTACAGTTCTTTCAGTCTGAGTATTCTAGGTATCTCCTTCATTTACTGGCTCCCATCCCTCACTGCCAAAACATAAATACAGTGACCACCTGTCCCAAAATCACTGACGTGCCCCCACAAAGAGCAAGACGTTAGGACAAAGGTCCATGATATCATGGGGGACACTACCCATGTGCTTTACCCCCAGTTCCACATGCTCCGTCTTGGAGACCTTCTATGACTCCCCAGGTGCTCGAACCAATCGGTGCAGGGCATTGCTCACTGGGGAAGCCATCCACTTGGTTAATAAGGAAGCTCTAATGGAAAGACAATTATGTGCTCTGTCTGGAGCTTTGCACATGAAACATGTAAATACCTATCTGCCATGTGGACGATTTGCATATTAATCAATTAATTATTATCTTTATTATGACTTTTATTATCAAGTATGAAAGGATACATACATAAATAAATATATAAATCATCCTATCCAACTATTTTCATCGTCTTTCATGTACTTATAAATTTAAATCTAATTTCAGTCTGATCAACCTGATCAAATAGTGTCTGTATATTCAACGTGTAATCTCTCCAGAAGGTGGATGCAGTCATTGTATGTCTTGCTGAGCACACTGTTCCTATTGCTTTTCTTTTCTATTAATCCATTACTTTGACTTTCCTAAATACGTAAAACAATTTGCAAATTAAAGTGAATTAATAGCTTATTATAACATTGTTTATTATATCATTAAACATTATTATCGTATAACATTAAAAAAATTACCCCTCGGTGTTAGATTAACAGTGAATCACACAACATGATCTTTGTATTCTCATGGCTGTTACAAGAAACAATATACTGTATAATCTAAAATCTTCAAGTTAGTTTGGGGTATTATCCTTTTGAAAATTCTCTTTGTGTCTGCAGCAACTGTCAGATAAATACAACCACAACAGAAACCATGTTATAAATAGAGACAGACATTTAACAACACAGCAACATCAGGAATCAATGTGATTATTTGTATGGAGCTTCAAGAGTACTAGTGTAGAACGACACTTATTTACAACTAAATCCGCACAAATAAGGAGCGCCTGAAAACACCTCTGACAGTCAGTCCATTGATAAATTGATTCCTGCTCTGCCTGGTCAGATCACTGATCACTGTACTGTATTGTGGGGTCATGTGGTAGTTAAATGGCACAGGTGGGATACTGTATGTTTCAACACACTCTCATAGTTGGAGGGGATTCTCTACTGTTGCTGAAGTGAATGGCCCGGATAGGAACAGCCAGCTGAGCAGCGTGTGTGATATTTGGTTAATGCTTGGGGAACCACATCACTGCTGCAGATACATCAAACCTGTGTGGGACATGGCAGTCAGGACGTCAGCCTGCTCAGTAATGCTGGATGTGTCGTTTGACATCGAAATCTTTCTTTTCTTTCTTTTCTATCTATAGCAGTTATACTGAGGGACACTTTCTGAATTATTGTCTATGTCAATTTGGGGAAAAAAAAAACAGATTTTTGGGAGAATAACATACAAATATGTAACATAACATAAACACCCACTGATTTATCATCATCTCCTGGGTCTTGACTCGTGAAACTGGTTTTGTTTTCTATTCTTCTGGGCTATTATTTACATTTTTGTGTGTCATGTGATATGGAAATTTGACCACCATCGACGCTGACTTCTTCGTTCGCCATTTTCACAACTTTGAAAACCGTAGATTGGCTATGCAGCCAAGGTGGCGACCGTTGAGGGTGAGAAGTGTCCACCCTTGTACACTATTCATTCACTAGCCATACTGCTTATCGTTTTAGGGTGACAGGGGGCTGGAGCCAATCGCAGCTGATATTGGGTGAGGGCGAGGTTAACCCCTGGACAGGTCGCCAGTCAATCACAGCGCTGACATATAGAGACAAACGACCATTCACACTCACATTTGCACCTATGAGCAATTTTGACTCGCCGATTAACCCACGCAGGCATGAGGAGAATATGCAAACTCCACAGAGAAAGTCGGCAGGTTTGAACCCAGAACCCTCTTGCTGGGAGGCGACATTGTTAACCACTGCATCAATGTGCCAGTGAACGCACCTGCGCACTCAAAAGTATGGAAGTATGACACATGACTTTGTTTATTTATGGATATATAAGACAAGCATCCTTTGTGTATTTGGCTTTTACTTTACTGACTAAAACTTACGTCTTACAGAAGAGAGACCTCACTGGCACACCACGACTTTTAACTTAAAATCTGCTGAACTGTTATGAATAGCTCTTGAGCCCGGGGCAATGAGACAACTCTGTATACTAAGACAAGGTAATTCAGTACTTAATACAGTATGTAAATATGCTTTTTTAAAAAAAGAGAAATCCAAGGAAATATTACATTATAGAGTTGACTTAGCCGTGCATAATAACAGTGTGTCAAAATGAGCACATTAAAAGAACAAACGCACATTTCATCCCCTTTGATCCTGGAATCCACACAGAGAGGCACTGATACAATATGAGTAAGAGACACTGAGGCATTATCATGAAGATTATTACAGTCATCATGTTTATGCTAATGCACTTGTATATGCTATGTTGAGCCATGGTCTGCTACACACCCTGGGCAGGACAGGAGCCATTCATAATTGATACCCAGCGTTTACTGCAAGCCCAGGTGTGTTGCAGGAAATAACCACTGACCCAATTACAGTTTGCATCCAGCATGCTTTGGTTAATTTGAGTAAAAGCCATAATTGCTCTTGGTTTTATAATTCATGAACAAGGGCGTGCAGCACTGGCAGAGCACCAGCATCTATTACTCAACCACCCATGAGTGCATCTACACAGACAAATAGTAAACGTGCACGTGTGTGTGTGTGAGTGTGTCTGCGCGCGCACTCACGCACACGCGCGCAGACACACACACACACACACAAAGACTGGATGTACTTGGGCTAAATGGTTGCAGATGTTAATATTATGTGTGAGAAAGATTATGAACTTGAACTCTGTTGAGTTGCCACTGGGAGATACTAATGTGTTTTGACTGTTGTTGTTTTTTTCCTACAGGTGCTGCTACCATCAGAAAAGATTAGCAGCTGGTGAGGAGTCAACATGCCCATTGTTAGCAGCATTGCCCATAAAGAGGAACTGCACTACATGCTCCAGGCTGTCTGTGTTCCTGGGATGACACAGATCAAACTCACAGTATTAACTGAGAAGAATTTCTTCCTCCTTCTCCACACTTCTCTTCTTCTTCGTCATTCACTAATGTCGCCTGCTTCACATTTCTGGGTCAATTTTGAGGTTTGACATTTTTTTTTTCTTATGATATTGACAATGTTACTTCACATTCAAATATATTTGAAGTGAGAGTTCAGGTTATTTGAAGTGGGGTTGTGTGAGATACTTGTCTGTAGTCAGTGCAGTAGATTTCGGATCAGCGTGCTCCCAGTTTAAAGAAGCCGACGGGAGCACCGGCTCAGAGGCTGATGTGATGTGCTGCTGTGAACGTTACCAGCTGCAAACCTGTTTAAGCCACTTTAAAACAGTGCCAACAAAAAAACACAAGTGTAAGCTTAATTTTTGAATATTTTCATCATGTTATCTTGCCATCAAAAAGCCCTTTCCTTTGGAACTACATTTTCACAACTGTCGAACTACCATATTCCTACACACACGCGCACCTATGATGCGTAGTGGATCACAACACTTCGAGTACGATTTCGAGTTTGTATTCAGTGTTCAGTAAGGTAGACTCTAGATTGTGGGTGATGCAGACTGAATTGTGAGGCACTGGCATCCTCTGGTTCAGAAAGATTTTGAAGTTGTGTTGTAACCAAGTCCCACTCATGGTAGCAGTAGCGCGCTGGATCTGTGGGCATGGGCTTACAGTTCACATATCTGCACCACCAGGTCGCTTGGGCTCTTTCTTGGACTACAGCTTCCACAAAAGTTTCCCATCTCTCTGTTTCAGCCTATTCATTCTCCATCTGCAAAAGTTGTCCTTCTGTATTCTGTGGTTCATAAAGGTATCCTCTTGTCTCCTGTCTCTTGGCTTTGATTTCCTGGTCTACAAACTGCTCAAACAGCTGATATGCGGCATAGTACATTGCACGGCGTGCAGGGTGCACTTGTATGTAGGAATACAGAAGTTCAATGGTTCACTAACTATAAATTGCCAAAGGACAGGGCTGTTTGATGGCAAGATAAAAGCACAAAAAATATTCAAAAATATAGCACGCATCTCACTGGCATACATACACTGACTATAGACAAGTACCTCACACAGCCCCACCTCAAATAAGCTATCACTTTAAGTAAAGTTCCAGACACCTTTAAAAGCAGAACATAGTAATTATCTCTGGCAGTTCTCAACCTGGACTAAATCTGACATGTCACAAAATGTGATTAAAAGGATAAGTAAGAAAAATAAACCTTTGTTGTATGATTAGGTTGCTTTTTTCATATTTGTTAGATACTGGAAACACTTTCCCCCTTCTCGGCCTCAACAGCTCTTGAAATGAAATAATCCAAGACAGAAAAAGGTTAAACTGATCTCCAGTCATGTCTACACTGAGGTCATAACCTGTGATAAGGGGTCACGAGTAGACATTGCATCTTCTTAGAGGGTCAAAATCCCCAAAATTTGACAAGCACCGTTTTAGAATATTAATGCAAAGGTCAGCTTTTGGTGTCAAGAACCCACAAGCGTAAATGTCCTTCAAAAGCCACCGTTGTTCAACAGTTATGCAAGAAAAAACACAAGAGAGTATAAAAACACAGAAACGCCCAGACTACAACCCACAAGTGGAAACAAGAGTGTGACGGTGCAGATGCTCTGGTGGAGACTAAATACTGCCTGTATTGAAGTCACTAGGGAGGCTGTCCCATTGGCCAATAACTCAACTTTAACGTTGCAATGTTGTTGTGACCCCGACAATTAAAGCTTGAGTTGTGTGGTTGTTATATTTTCGAGATCATGTTCCAAATCCATTCTAGAGTAATTACAATACATTTCAATCACCTACTGTACTGGATATCTAAGCAAGAATTCTTTCCACAAATTGACATACATAAATATTTGTCTCAGAAATTAGAGACTGAGTATCAACAGCTCTACTAATATGTGTTTCGGTGGTAATCTTTAAAGTACACAACCACAGATAGTAACATGTTGGTAAAATGCTGGAATAGTTATCCCGTTCTCTCAAGAAAACAAAACTTTGTTACCTCAAGATAACGGGACAAAAAAATATTTGCAGCTTCCGTTCGATTCAGCAGAAAATTGGCACGGTCAAAACTAGCACTGGAAGCATGAACACACACAAGCAGCAGCTATAAAAGAAAATAAAAAATCACCTTTAGACTACACTACGTCTGTAGTTTCCTTCACATTCTTTCACCACCAGTGGAGCTTCTTGTTGAAGCCAGTCAGCAAAGAGCAGAAACATCTTTTCCATTGAGAAAAGCCTTTAGTGCCGTTCTCAGCTCTTCTTTCTTTGAAGAAATATTCTCCATTTCTAATGTAAGTGATGTTATAGCAGCATCTATACTAAAGTCTTTAGGAGCCGCCATTGTTGTTAACAGTTGCTTATCTCCGTCGTCACACTGAAGACGCTCCCGTAGCTGCCATTAGTTCCTCTCTTACAGGAGACTCCTCATAAGAAAGCATTTGTTTCAGCACTATTGCCCAATGATATTCATGTATTTGTATTGCTGCTTTGCGTGTTACTGTCCTCATGCACATGTACAATACAAAACTTACACCCTCATTAAATCATTGCTCCACTAGTGGTCAAACCCTCCACATGGTATCTTTAACCCTGTAGCTCAAATAACACATTTTTGAAGTTCCACATCTTTTGTCAAAAGTGATTTGTAACAGCTGGAAGACACTGACAAGTTATGTAACTACAAACATATTATTTTGTTTGTCTGATTTGGAGGACTTCTTGAATCTGTTGGCACCACGGCTGAGCATTGTGCCTGGTTGCAGGTGCCGTACATCAACAATGGACTGTGACCTTGTTGAACGTTTAGCAATTTGTTAGAAACAGGTAACAAAAAAAAAAATTTGAAAAAAGAGGCATTGGATTTGAATCAACAATCCAAACAGAGCTTGGTTGAAATGCCAACTTTAAAATCCTACCTTGGGATTTAAGTAATGGACTGCATTTACATAGCGCTTTTCTGGTCTTAGCGACCATTCAAAGCGCTTTACATACACTGTTGGAACAGCCATTAGAGCCATTTTTGGCCAAGACACTTGTGGACTGGATGGGCCAGGGATCTACCCACCTTCCTTGTGATTAGAGGATGACCCACTCGACCTCCTGAGCCACAGCCTTCCTTTAATTTCAGCTAATTAAGCTCTCTATGTAAGTGTATTATCATAGGTATTACTGTAATACTGTATTTTAGTCCATTTCTTTTTACATTTCTGCTCACTAACAAAATGATCAAGCAATTTGTCTAATTATAATCTTTTCTCAAACACCCAATGGAATCCCACATTTAATTTTCAACGTATCAGTCGCTGAATATTTGTTTTGCCTGTACCTCTTCTGTCTGCCCTGCTAGTCTGCAGGTTTGTGTGGTTCACCTCAGACACTTTTTGAAGCCCTTACAAACTGTGAACTTTGCCGGGCTATTTGGACAGAATGGGCAATCACTGCTCACATGGTTTTAGCTTGGCCGGGGGCTGATTATATACTGTATATCACAGTGAAAGACCATACAGAAGAAAATGATGAGTATAATAGTGAAGAGAGGGAGGAGGGGGGGTTTAGAGGAAGAAATGTAGAGGAAATGTATAAAGGATTTTAAAGACTCATTTGTCTGGCTCCTTAATGAGAGGAAGCGGAACAAAGACCCTGCCTAATATTCCGAGGGGTCTAATTAAAATTAGGTGTGATCCGATGGAGGAAGGAGCCACAGAGGTGATTTTAGTCACAGCCCAAAAGAGACCAGCTAATTAGGGAGAGTGATGGCCTTTACTTGGAAGCCACTGGAGAGTCGCAGGGCACACACATTGTCCACGTCCCTCTGGCCTGGCATGGAGATTGCTGCCATACTCTTCACTACAACCAGGGCAGAGAAAAGAGGACACTACAGGGGAACGAGACAAGAACACTGGGCAACAGGGTCGGTGGGGAGCTGTGGACTGTGATTGGACAACAGAGCAAAAGATGAATTCCATCCCTGCCATTTCTCATTTTCACACACAACCAGCTGCTCTATTTCTGTTCCCCCCTTGCTCATGTTTTTCCAAGTCTTCTTTTCAAACAGTGGGGACGGAGGCAGACTTCAACTTGAGCTCGAAAATGTTCCCGAGCTGCATGAAGAAGTCCGAGATTTCACCCTCCCACCCGTAGTATCGGGAGAAAATAACAGCGGTGCCTGAAATAAATGAATTAGATTCATCCTCGCCAAATTTCGGCATAATTTCATTTCAGTGCTCGATCGGGATCCCTTCCAAGCTGTTTGAGCCGTGTCACTCTCATTGATGAAGAAACATCAATAGCTATTTGTCAGTGTGAGCATTATGTATATGAGCCATCGGTTTCTCTTTGATTTTTCCCAACAGCTTGTACATGTTCATCTTACCTTTGACATTGAGGGAATGCCGTCTTGTTGTTCTTTATGACACTGTGATAGCACTCGCCCTAATCTTAATTGATGGCACCGTGGCTCATCTGCTAAAAGCAGCCTATATTTATCTGCTCGGACTATATATGCGCACTAATAGCAATTGCTTTCTGCCGCCTGTCCTTGGGAAGCTGCCAGGAAGACTGTGAGAGGGCAAGAAGTATCATCCTAATGTCTCAACGCCATGGCGCACTAAATCATCCTGTTCATAATAAAGACACATAAAAAAAAGATCGCGTGGCTACGAGCACACACATTCACAAACACACAGTCCAGCTCTTGTAATTATGTGTGGCGGCATGTTTAATTTAAAACAGAGGAGGTTTAAACATGTATCATTCAGTCAGTGACACTGTGAATGACAGGGAGACCTTGGCTCGATCTGGACTCAAACCAGCTCTCTGCTTGCAGAGACACTTCCACCTAATATGATCAATTACTTCTTACACCACAGGCATGGAATTGTCAAATGAAACGGCTGAAACGTTCATGTGTCTGGAAATAGACTCCCTGGCTCTGGCTAAGATATTTACAGGAGGCGTGTATGTGTGTGTGTGTGTGTGTGTGTGTTGGCAAGCGAAATCATAACAGGACAAAGTGCAACCTGGTTTGTATCCATCACCAAAGAAAAAAAAGTACGGACACATTTCCAAGCACAAGTTTAAAATATCACAAGTGTAATGTTATGAACCAAAATAGCCATAAAAGACTTGATTATCAATATGAGATGATTCACGCAAGAGCAACTTCCTTAGTTTTGTAAGTGAAGTGGATGTAAAACTATCTGACACTGAACAGGACAAAGACCTTTTTTCAGACAATGCAGACAGGAGGCAACATCAGCCTGACAGAAGCACCTATCTAAGCACGAGGAGTACCTCTGAAGTAAAGGCCAAGTCCAGGGGCCAGATGCATAAAACTCATGACTAAAACTACAAACCCAGAAATATTTGTACGCGGAAGCCCAATTTCAGTGAATGTGAAAGTGAGGCTGTTACAAATGGGAGGCAAAAATGTGCATCAGTTTACTTGGAGTACAATCACAATAAATGTAAAGTCCTGTTTTACTCTGAACTTCATTTATTGGGACTAGGGACGCCTAGGCTGCCAGACAGGTGTGTAATATTGTGTTTTGTAAATATTAGAATAGTATGAAACAGTTTACAGAATGACTCACAATAAATAATAATGATATTAAGCGATGCAAGAGGAAAGATTGAGCACACAAATACGATTATTTCCGTTAATTGTAAAATTGTTCTTGCGGTGTAAACAACAAAAACTTATAATGATGATAATGAATAAAGCTCTGTGAAGTTAAATTATGTGTCTCGGCTTGTTTTGTATTCCCACTTCACTTTGACTTGGATTGCTTTGGAAAACCATGTCTACGCATGGTCAAAGGAAAGTGTGAGGCGACACATTCTCACCTCACAGTCTGTGTTTAAAAATACTCATTTGTGCGCATGTTTTTTGTGTGTACGCATCATTTATGCATCTGGCCCCAGGACTTTGCACGTTTGTGTGCAATGCCAACATTCAAGTGCCATTGTGGGAACTACCTGTATGGAGATCAGGTTGGTGTATCGACATGTAAAACTTCTGACTTTCAGGCATGGAACAGGAGTTAGCGTCCTGTCACAATCCAACGGTCACCATTTGCTTTATTAAAGCATTAACGATGATTTTCTCCTAATCTTAAACGTGCCGTAGTTACTGCGTGCAGCTGTTGTAGAGAGAAATACATCGATGAAAGTATCGGACTTTAAAACCTTTAAAAATATTGAACGTTGAAGCTTTGCAGATTGATCAGTATCAGTGTTGAAAGAGCAGTGGTCTCAGACTTTTAGACCCCGCTGTATGTTGAGAAATATGCAGATAAAATCAAAACTATATGCGCCAGAGAACACTACTGTAGGTGCAGTGGAAAAATATATTATTATTATTTTTCAGAATTTCAGAATGTCCATTATAGACCTGATTCTTATGGCGACTAGGCTGTGTTGCTATATGAGCATAATCAGGCAAACCACAATTATAAATAATAAACTGTCTGAGAACTGATGCAGTCTTTTCTGTAAATTTCCTGATGCACACCTTGGATTTAAGGGGGAAAATAACCATATAATAACAAATGTATTATCTGCAGGCAGTTGAAGTTAATGTTATAAAACAGTAAAATCACATCAGCTATAGTTTCAAGGTAGCTGGCGTGGTATTGATTAGATGTCGACAGACAGTCTGAGCTGTAGAACTTATTTTAGGCCTCGTTCAAACACCTTCATGAATTCTATATGTTTGAAACATCACATCTGTTGTGACAGCGCAGACTTTTTCCATCACTGTGATGGAAAATATTTCATGTCATTTGTAAATTGTCACTTCAAACCTACGGGAGTCCGGTCTGTGTTTCACGGCTCACTGTACTGTGTTACACTCTAAACCCACTCATGTGGGACCTGATGTGCCCGGTGGCTGGGATCTGACAGGCAGCGGATGCCACAGCAGGTTTACAAAGGCCTCCAATGAGAAATTGATCTGACAACTATTCAAGGGTAAATCATTTCCAGGAGTTAATTACTTTGGAAGAAGAAGAAAAAAAAAAAAAAGAACATGGCTGAAACTGTAACACGTGATTTGGCCCTATATAAATAAAACTGACTTGATTTGGTTGTAGTGTCTTGTTTGTGTTGCTCTCTTGGGCCGGGCCACTCTTGAAAAACATATTTTAATCTCAATGATGCTTTTACCTGCTTTAATTCATGATATAATAAATAACATTTCTAAAATGTGATTTGAGGTCATCTGTGTTTTGTAGCTGATTGATAGTTACGAAGGCGCTGTTTCTGATTGATAGCCAAGAATAAACGACATAAACACCCCCCCCCCCGCCATGCTTTACACCATGTAACATCTTTTCCTTTTAGCCAGACAATTTACACATCGTCTCTGATTAGATTTGTGCATTTTAATAAAACCATGGGTGAACTCCAATCTCCTCTAAGTGACTTTAATCTGCTCAGATTAGTCGATTTGTGCCATGCGTGAGTATAATGCAGTGAGAAGGGATGCATTTTTATGGATAAGTAGTCAATAAAATCAGCATGTTACTGCCATAGTGCTCCTTGGCTGGGATCCAACCTGTTAATACCATTACAACAATACTGGTAACAGGCCTGTTGGCTTTGCAAATTGAGCCACCATAGGCTCGCTGGGATCTGATTGGATTTCCCCCAGTCCTGCGGCTGGGAACATGTGTTTCTGCGATCCCCAGAGCAGCTGTCAGTTTTCTGACGGCGATGTTTCTCTCCACCGGGGGAAGGAAAGAACAGAGAGAGAAGAGGGGAAAAAGGGGGGGGGGGGAGACGGGGAGAAGCACCCGTGGCTATTTACAAAACATTCATTGTTTTATCTGCGCGAGGCAGTCAGAGGCCTTCCCAGCCCTCTCCTCCTCTCATTAATCAGTGACAAAGCCTTATTTAAGTGCTTGTTGTCCTGACCTATTCATGACTGACACTGGCATTTAAGAAATACCAGCGAAGAAGCGACGCGGTATCAGCGGGGTGGGTGCGACAGGAGGGTCCGCGCGTAGCATTTTAGTCGGGAGTGGAGCCATTTATATGTTTCTCCTCTGAAGAAGCTGTCAGTGTGGCAACAGCCCCCTCCTCAGACTCATCAGTCAGCCGGTGGAGGGAGTTCACTCCGGGTTGATGAGCTCAATGGGTGATCACCTTTTGTAATGAGAACGACTGAGAGATAGCACGGAGAGCAAAAGCAGAGACAGAGAGAGACGGGGCGAATCACCTGTTCGGAGAGATAAAAGAAGAAATAGATGAGCTTAAAGAGAGACTGAATGAGAGATGCAGAGAGGAGAATGAGACATCTGTTCACCAAAGCACGCAGGGAGGGGAATCAGCGAGGAAGACGAGGAGCACAGAGGAGTGAAGGAGCAGGGGCTGCTGCTACAGAGAGGATGACATACGATGGCGGTGACGACGACAATAATTATTTTGGTGATGATGTCGATGAGGTCGATACTCCGCCAGGCCGGCAGAGACCCCTGATGCGTTTGGTTGACAAAAAGTCAACCTCTCGCAACTTCCCCCTCCTGACTCCTGTATGGCTTGCACATCAGTCAGCGTGGTCTCATCATTAACACATTCTCTGTCAAGGCTTTATCATGGGTCAAGTTCAATGGTGCTCCCGGCAAATAAAAGCACTTCATAACTCAGCCGCTTTATAAGCATGACTGGGTGACTGACAGTGGCATAAGCGATGAAGTGACAGCAGAGATGGATGGGATGAAGAAGAGGAGCAGCGACGAGTGTCAACACGAGACTAATAGGCAGATAGACCCCAGGAGATATCACAGATATTTAAAGGAAAAAAAAAAAATCCAAACTGAAAAATATATATTTGATGTAATTACAACAGCTGAACATCAGTTACTCTTTTTTTCTTTTTCTTTCAAGCTGAGTTTACCGCTTTCTATACCTACATGTCCACAGCACAGCACACAGGGCCCTTTACTGAGAGGCTGTCAGAAACACATTTCTGTGGAAAGCATGAAGCAGGTATAGACAATGTAGGACGGGAAAACAGAACAACAAATAAATCACCTGCAACGTTTTACATCAATACTCCCTCAGTCCAGAATAATTATTTCCAGGGTAGAGGGCTTATAAAATGTTTTGACTCTTATTGACTTATTTTCTTGCACTGCAGATTTATTTCATATTGTTTACAAGTTGGACAAAGCTCTGTTTTCTTTTTTCTTTTTTAAAGAAGGATAGGGATTTTACTTATTTTTATATAAGCAATGTCTCAGATGACTACATGTACAGTATGTGACGGGTTGATTATAATAATGAAATCACAGAGAACTGTGTAGTTCCTCTCAGCTGTACAGAGTATTTTTAGCCTCTTTCAGCTCATTGTTTTGTTTTTTCATCACAGCAGGCAGCTGTGGTTCAGTGAAAAGGCTCTAAAAACCCACCGTACGATACCTGCTCATGCAGCACTAAAGAGCAGACAAAGTCAGCAACAAGCTGGTGAACATAGTAGAGCATTTAGCAGCTAGAAAGCCAGATATTTTCCTGAGGAGTTGGTGGAGAACAAAGCAGAGCTAAAAGTAGAGGGATTATTACACTTACATTAGGCTAGTTTTGCCATATTAGATGTCATTGTTGTGTTAACAGCTTGTTTCTGCCAACCCAAGTGGTAACAAGAAAAAAAAAAAAACAACAGCAGCTATTGCTAGTTCAACTACAATTTGAGAAAGAAAATTTAAAACAAATTAATAGTAATAAACTCTATTTATATAGCAGTTTTCCTTAGAGAGTTACAAAGTGCTTTACAAACGAAATAATAGAAGAAGTGAAAACAATCAATGAATAAGATCAAATAAATATGAATAATCAGTATAAATAACATATGTCAATAAATAACTATATCAAACATGGTAGGGATTTAAAAGAAGCTAAGGACTTTGCATATGTGCTGAGTGCCGTAAAGTGGCGGCTCTCTGAATTGTTAGATCTTGACAGGTGTTTTCTCAACTGCACAATAAAGACTATGTATGTTTTGACAATGGTCCAATCATAAGATAAAATCTAGCAATTGAATATATTGCAGTGTACATCTGCACAAATACTCGTTTGGGTTTGATGTGCATGTAGTTTGGGTATCTGCCTCAGCACGTCGGCTTAGCATTTGAGCTGTTCATGGTCTATCAACAATTAATTTGTTAGCATACAAAAAAAACGTCACCTCCAATGAGCTACTGAAATGTAACAGACAATGCACTCGGGCTTGTGGTAAATAGCGTTGGCTAAAGGCAGCTTAATGAAGTAAATCACATTATAATCACCATCCCTGCTCAGACAAATACAATGACTGCATGAGATACTATGACCAAGGTTATAATCCAATCATAGACTTTTATTCGTTTTCACTTTTATAAATGACATTGTGATTTTCTAAGCTAAGTCACAGCTAATTGTGTTATATATATTTTCATATATTGCTTACCACGGAAAATAAATTTTCTTTATCCGTATTTGGAGTGAACTTATTTATTATCTTATGTAAATTTAAATTGCTAGATATAGAATACATAATTGAAAATGTCCCGTGTATCATGCAAACATCTGTTTATTGCAGAGCACTGGAATAAGCAGCTGTTGATGGGTTTTGATGAAGGCTACTTTTTAATTGACTATATCATAGAGGTTTACATGAAGTCTAATTATTTTCCATTTTCTATTAGATATCATTTCCAGCGAGTAGAATTGGAAAAATGTTCACAATGCTATAAAACTATTCAGGGCCACAATAGTTGTGTTAACTTACTTGAAATTACTCAAATACTCAAATGGTTTGATGATTTCCTGCTTTAGGCCCCAGTTCATCAAAAATGGACAAAGCCTTCTGCCATTATAGACTTCTCTGGCAATCCAAACTTCAGAGATCACACACAATACCATGCTTCTGGTAAAGCCTTCAAAACAGTTCAGGGGCATACATGAAAAGCTGAATGAACAGAGTTCCAATGAATGGAATCCATGCTAACAGACACAGTGTCACTTGTAGCACAACAACAAAACGTTTCATTGTGTTTGTGTGCTTTAAATGTCTTATTTCATCAAAGTCCCTGTTCAGTCATATTAGATTCAAATTCCAGAGACTTTTACTATTCATGTTCAAACTTGTGACAAGTTCTCTAACTTTCCTATATAGATGAAAATGATGAAAGTGGTCAGAAAGAAAGAAATAATAAATAAATTATAAAAAAAAAACTTACCGCATAACCACTGCATCCTCAACTGGAACATTACGGGTATAATGAACCTTAGCTGCCCCCCCTCCGACCAACCCCACCCCATCCATGCTACCCCATCCTAAACCCCCACTATTTCTCTCCTAAACCAATAATCCTGCCCCCTCCCTGTTGGGTCCACTCCCTCACTTTTTTCCCACGGATCGCTACATCCCACATGTTGGTATTTGGAAAATCTGCTTGTCATCTAAGACCTATCAGAGCAAGGCAAGTCTTCCTGCCAGAAGTGAATATTAAAAGATGTAGGGGAGATGGTGGTGGTGGGGGGGAAGCAGAAACAGTGCAATCAGAATGACAGGGGTTGGAAAGAGAGAGAGAGAGAGAGAGAGAGAGAGAGAGAGAAAGGGAGCGAGCAAGGGCCTGCTAGTGTCAAGCAGGGCCGACTCTCCCCATTCAAAGGGGGATTTTCACATTATGATTCTGCCACAGAGTATTGCATACTTCAAAGACCTTATTACAGCGGCCTATTAGCATTCATGCTGCCATTCACATCACAAGTCCAACACCTGCATGGGAAACAGGGGCAGGATTTGCGGCGAGGAAGACTAGCTGGGGATCACAACGCTAGGGCAGATGACTTGGGGAAGAGGATACTTTGAGAGCGAGGAGTCATAGGACATGAATTCTAATTAATACCAGGGTCTGAATACTACAGAGATGATGCAGGGGAAGGCTACAAAATAGTAACCACCTCTCTGTTTATCCTATGCTTCAGCATCACGCCTGTTTGTCTGTTCCTCCTGAAACTGTGCGATTTTCTTAACGTCAACAACCATCTGATCTCCACCCCTCGAAAAAAGACAAAAAGCAAGAAAAACAATGGCGTGCTAGTTCGTCTTAAGTACAAATTCCCTCCCGTCCTCTTTTCAAAAACAGAGCCATTTTATTAGGACGGGAACAAAGGAAACAGACAGGTCACCCAGTATAAACAGCGTCTGCATCAAAGTCTGAATTAAGCGGAAGAGGAAGGGGTGGATGGATGGGTTCAAAAGACACAGGACCATGACACAGGAGACTGCTGTTATTTCCCATTTGAAACAGTGCCCACACTGATTGTAATGAACGAATACGTCAGCCAGTGCAACAGAATATCTAATTAATGTGTTGTTAATATGGATGCACCAATCCGCTGGACTGCTATTGTCGCTGATACTGACCTTATTGAGCGAAATGTGCATCTTCCAGACATGACTGATCCACATTATTTTTTATTATTATAACACCTCCTCTGATAGGTTGGTTGTCCCTCATCATCTGATGCGACCCATAGGAGTGTCTCCCAAAATAATGCTCCTATGGCAGCAGGCGTACAGGCAACAGCATAACTGACCTTTGTCGAAATGGTAACAATAATAAATACAAAGTTAAGCTAATGGAACGACTTGGTTAGGTACAAAAAATGCTTGTTTAGGTTTAAGAAAAGGTTGTGGTTTGGGTTTAAATAAGTACGTCATTAAGTTTAGAGGACCTTTGTCATCATGGTTCCAATAATAACATGCAGTTAATGTTGTAGAAGAGTCATGGATAAAGGAAACAAAGACATTTGGTTTGAAATTGGTCTCCCATGTGAAAGTCCTATGTTTTTCTGACCCAACCCTCCTAGTGGTTGCTCTTTTCACACCTGATTTCCTCCTTCACTCCTGCATAATTACCTTGGCCACAAGAGGTCACCTAACAATTAAATGTAACTATGGGTCATGATGCGATGCTGGAACAGAACAGAAAATAAGGACTGACGTTTTATAAACAATGAACTTTTGGAAAATATAGGTAAAAAAAAATCAACACTACAGAGGGGTTATGTGGATGTATGTAGTTTAGCAAGTTGGTTTTGGCTTGTGAAGAAATACAAGACAAAACACAGCCTCACACAGGTGCACTGGTTCGATGAAGAGCTGCAGGAGCATGAATGAACCTGAAGGACATCTCCTCAGTAAATATAGTATCAGCTCCGATCACCGTTAACTAACAACATCTCAGTCAAGCGGAACAATGTGTGGTTGTCACCCAATGTTAACTTCAAAATGCAAAAATCATTGTCATGCAGCGAGTTCCATACAGATTTTGAATTTGGAAAAAAGACTACCTATATTGTACTTTTAGTGAGTAGTGACATATATCCTGATATTTGGTATCAGAATTAGTATCGATATTGGCTACATGGTAGATACGTGTTACTTGCTCACTTTTTTTGTTGGTTTTAATCTTTTCATTGGATTTGTTGACAGTAAGAACAATACATAATATTGCAAACTGTGGAGCTAATGTTTTGAAAGTGAATAAATTAAATTTTTCTCCCCTGAAAGCATTTCATTGTTGAGGCACCAATGCAAACAGGTTGTGGTATGACACTGGCACAGTGGTTTGGGTGTTGGATCTATTTTCTGAAATAAAATAATAATTACTAATATCAATTGGTGCTGTTATCATTTCTACTGTTATTAAAAAACTTTTTTAAGTTTAAGTAACTTTTCTATTAAAAAATTTACTTTATCTCACCTTATCAACATTATCAATATCCTTATTACCACTATGACAGCCAACCTGACAGTGTTTGAACACAAACCTCCACACATGCCATGTACACCAAAGTCACCATGTAAAAGTCAATGTGATTCATTTCCACAGTCATTCAAGTGGAATCTTTGTTATGCTGTTATTTAGACCAACACTGTCTCCTACTTCTCTCACATTAAGTTGTATACATGCCTCTGTATTATGTCTGTATTCCACCAGCCTTAGGATGCAGTTTATTCACTTAAGCGTGCTCAAGCTGCCGATGAAGGGCTTTTGATGCAACTGCTCTCTCTTGCTACACCCCACAAGCTGTTTGCTATGGTTCATTAGCTTTCTGTTGAGTTGACTGCTAACACTTGATATTGTTGCAGGCTGTTCATTCCACACATTTCCAAGTGCTGCCCACTAGCATGAGTGCGATTGGAGGAGAAGAAAGTGCCTGCCATTATAATGGGACAAGTGTTGTGTTCACAAAGTGCCAACGGAGCCGACAGTTCATCATGTGGACTGCGAAAGTGTGGTATGTCATTAAGAATGTTTTTTTTTTATTTGGCTGATTGATTGTTGTGGTTCAACGTGCTCAGAAAGTACGAGATGCTTTTCAGGAAGAGAAGAGCTCTTGAAACATTTTTATTTTTTCTTAAAACAAAGAAAAAAATGAGTACTTCCTTTTGTAGCTGCAGGATAAACAATATGTGTGAAATAATAAACTGACAGAATAGTAATACATCGATAGCAATACTATGCAACACTTACTGAGAATCAGCCACTACACTGTAATGTACAGTATTTAAATTTATTTCAATTCTGTATTATTATGGCAGAAACAATTTGTCAAGTTAGTCATTCATGGGCTGAAGTTTCATTTCACTATTGGGGGGCAATAAAGACAATTCTCAAGAGCAACTCACAAAGGGGACACAAGGTGAGTGGGGTATTGCCAGTTCAACTCCATGTGGCATGAGCAGTAGCCTGGCTGTTCACAACAGAAGTGAATCTCTCCACGTCGGTTCCTTTTAATCACAGGTAGACCTGACCTTTATAATAACCTCATGCATTTATAACATAGAGCTTTTTAATGTGTTCCTGGATCAGTGGGACGTAGCTTCTTCTGCAACAATGAAGTTAAAAGGACCATCGCCTTGTATGATGATCTTTCTCTCTCTGTGTGTGTGTGTGTGTGTGTGTGTGTGTGTGTGTGTATACACATTTCTGTCCTGTCTCTGTTCAGACACTCAAACATTTATTCACTTATCACTTGATGGTGCCAGTACTCGGGATGGGAATTGATAAAAAGTTTTTGATAACAATGCCATTATTGATTCTACTTATCGATCCAATTCTTTATCAATTACCTTATCGATTCCTGTGGATTTTCTGTGTGGTAAAAGTAGGCCTATAGAGGTTTTCACTGTCAACAACGCAAATTTTCTTATGAGTCTGTGAACACTGAACAAGATAGATAACTGCTCTGTAGTTGTTCAATCCCTCTTGGAGGGGGTGCTGTCTGCCTCTTTAGGTCTGCCTTGTATAAAGTAACTTAAAAAGAGAAAAAAAAAGATCTCTCATTCGCGACCGACACATCACTAATACGTACCTTCACTGCTCTGCTGAGACTGTGAAGCACTCGTATACCGGCTGCGTAGAGCGTCAAACACATGGCAATCCTGATATTTAATGCCCTGCTGCGTCTACAAATGTTCCAGCATGTTGCTGGTGTTTCCACCATTGCTTGAAATCTTAGTGCCACAGACTTTGCAGTATGTGCTGTTAGCGTCATTTTGTGTGAAATTAAGCCACACTTTCCTTAACTCCTTCGTTGTCGTTTGCGCTGACTGCCTCTCACGAAAGCGTGACATTGTTTTGCAAGGCACGTGGAACTAAGTGGAAGGCATCGATAAGGGAATTGTTAAGCATAAAGACAAATGATGTCGGTGTTTTGAACCAGTTGGAACCGGTTCTCAACTGGAAACGGTTCTCGATTCCCATTCCTAACCGGAACTGAATTGTTCTTGCCCACTTTGCATATTAAAACACAACAAAATTCTGTTTGGCAGCAATCCATTTAGCATAGCAGCTTATACTAAGTGTTGTAGAATGCTGGACTGCTGTGTCTAGACGTATTGCCATGACAGCATAATGTATATAGATGGAACTCTTTTTAGGCTACTTCATGAAAACACTGATAAACAAAGGCTCAAATAACAATGAACTGAGACTCTATACTGTCTGACTGTACCTGGTCTCCCTGCTTCTGTGTCCACCATTATGTTTACATTTCCAAAAGCACTTCAGTCCTTTATTATGAAAATTTCATCAAATTGCCTTTAGGGTTTACTTGGTGTTTTAGTGCACTGAAAAACAATCTTGGGTCAGTTTTCCTATTTTCTGCCATTTTGGCTGGCAGAGAAAACACACACACACACACAGCACACAGGTCATTTACACTAGTAGGAGAGAAGCAACACCAATAACTAATCTAAAGCTATTAAAGCTAAAGCTTAATTAGAGCTACAAAATCTTGTTTCAACAAACTGGTGGCAGAATGGCTGCAAAATTACCGTGGCTAGCATCGCATCAAAGAAAAAGCTAATTGATTCAACTAACCAAAAAGGAATCCACTATTTTTTTTTTTTTTTTTTCTTTTTCCCTTTTTGTATCTGGTTTCACTTTAACCGAGCTTCTATAAGAATGTGATGGATGCAGCGAAAGAGATTGGGGAAACAATCTTGAAAGAATGCATGAACCCTTCCATGGTGGAATAACATGAGGTTTTCCTTTTCTTTCCATTCTGCCAGTGTTGGCTGAAAGCAGCAGTGTGTGAAAGTCAGAAAGTCTAATAAGATATAGTGTGTTTACTGTACTTATTGTACATGTTACATGCATGTTAATCATAAATATGTAAACACATAGAGCAAAGGCTGCTAACTGAAATTATTTACACAGCTTAGCAAATATGAGCTATTACCCACTGGATGTGCATGACCAAGTCAGACTGTAGCAAAAACCATGCTATATTTGTAATGAATTATTATTATTATCGTCATCATTATTATTATTATTATTAGAAGCATTTGCCTGCTTAGATGAGAGCATCTAAAATAATCATTAAGGGTAAGTTCACCCAAATCACAAACACACACAAAAAAGAGAACATATACATTTTCTTTTCTAGCTGTGCAGATAGTTTTGGTTTTATGTGCTAAGTTTTTAAAATATCCACTTTTGAAAGTCAGGGCTTCAGTACAATGGGGGTTAATGGAATTTTGTTTGTGCTGCTCAAAAGGAGTGAAAAAAACAAACATTTTCTTTTCAAAAACAATGTTGTGATTTTATGTCCTAGCACATAAAATTATACACAGGATAATCCACACATCTTGCAGGGACTATAATGACTATTTCTTTGGTTAAAAAGCATTTTAAGTGAAAACTGTCAGCAGCGAGGTCTGTGGATTATCCTGAGTTACCAGGGACATTATCTTTGGAAGGACACATTGCTGTTGAGTTTTTCAAATGGCATCGCTCAAAGATTTCAGCATCACAAAAAAAAAACTGCTTTGACTTTTATTTTTATTAGTGTAACAAGGCAGGAATTTCACTAATGGATAAATATATCAAAACATAAAAGTAAAACCATCAAACTAAAGCTCCATTGTCAGATACCAGAGAGGTTGAGGTTTCAGGTGGAATAGTTTTCACGGTTAAATAACCAGACTGAAACACATCACCTTGTGAACTGTGTTCAGGCGGCAGCACATGGACGTCAGCAGGCACCAGAAACAGATATCTGACCTGGCACCAGACGTGAACACACACAGGGAGGACAGCTGAACGGATCAATATGGCTGCTCGGAATGAGAAGAACTGGGCTTTTAATACAGATTGCACTTCTAAATGGATGTGAATGTCTGCTCAAATACCTCCCAGTTTTAGTTTCATCTTAGCTTGAATCAAAGCCAAGACTTTTCCATAATTATCATATTAAATCCTTAACACTGTGCCGCCCCTCAGGTGCAGGAATATTTGGGGGAGAAACTGACAAAATTAGCTCTGTTTACTAATATAATTCAAAATTTAATGAACAATCTCAGCCTAAGGGTAAAAAATAAGAAGACTTGGTCACTGTTTGAAACATATTTAACACCTACAATGCATTTACGTATCTGCCTCGACATTTATCTGGAGTCGAGTATCGTTGTATTCTCATTATTCTCTGTGATCAGTCTGTGCGTAGACGTATGAGCGCTCGCCTCAGTATGAGAGAAGACAAACCACGATCAAAGCAGAATGAAAGGAAAGAGAGAAGAATAAAACAACCTGCAAAGTTAAGACAGGATGTATAGCAAACGTTTTAATGAGTCTACTCTTAATTAGTGCCACAGGAAATCGATGGTTACCCCAAATGCTTGTCATTAACAAACGAGCAGACAGCTAACCCGTGGGACCTGTGCTGAATAACTGTTTTTCTGTCACGTGCTGCAGCTTAGGACCAGGAGGAATGTGAAAATGTGTGTAAGAAGTGCGCTGACACTTGTGTGTTTGGCGTCCTGCTGTGCAAAGCAGAGCATTGACATATCTAATGGCTGTAGGTAAGAAGAGAATAGCTAATGTACTTGAGATGTGTGAAGGCAAAGATTTAACATACAGTGTATTTTACCATGACTGATCAATTCTGTTTCAAACATCAAATGTATTTGTGTCTCTGCCTAAAAAAAAAAACTTCCTATTATAATTTATCCCCAAATGAAGGAACAACGGATCCTTTGTTTTTAACCACAGTCTATGTCAAATTAAAGCTCACCTAAAAGTCCAGTGAACTTTTTGTCTTTGCTTGTTAAGAGTGCAAAAAAAAAAAGAAAAAAAAAATCCAAAGCGTTCCTTTTATATTAGACAGATGTATTTTTCTGCAGTTTTACATATTCAGTGTCATTAGGAGCAGATTGAGCTGTATTTCTGTGTTATTGTCCATAGATGAATTATCTTCCTCATGACATCTCCAGCTTTGTCTTAGGTCATGTCTGATTCAACAAGAAGTTTCAGAACTTCATTGCTTAGATGCTTGAAATCATTTAGGATGTTAAAGGAGCTATCTGTAAGTTTTGCTATTGCTACATAGCTAACATTAGCATTACCAGCTGTTTACTTTCCAGTCTAAAAGAAACGTTGTGAGTTCAGCATCAAACTTCAGTCCTTTATTTGCCAAGAGCTGTCTCCAGAGGCGGAAAGCGATTGTGTCTCTATCACATCTTTTCTGAAGTTAACATGCTAACCAGCTAGCCTCGACCTGTGCAGTAACTTTCCCATAGCGACTCATTGTAGCCTCCAATCTGCCCTCAAGACATAGTGCCGTAGACAGAGCACCTCGTCTTGTGAACACGATGATGTCCGAAGCAGTTGTCAAGCAACAATCACCACCACCTGCTCCCGGCAAGAAACAACGTCCGGCGGCAGATAAAACTCACAAATAGCCCCTTTAAATATTCATACGCAGCACTGTTAGCTCCTCTTGTATGTTTGTTTAAGCTGTGTCCTAAATTCAATACATACTAATTCTGAGCAGGGTTTGAATATGTAGCGTGTTTACACTGGAAAAGTGACAAAGTGAATCATATTCACACCAGACAGTGTGCATATTAAATACCATTGATTTCTGAGTGCTCAGCTGCATTAATTAAGCTGATGATGTCACAGGCAATCAGCTAGCACACCTGGTGTTTATTAGCTGTTAGTTGCTCTACCTGTTCCTGATGGCGGTTTCAAAATAAAACTTAAAAGCTTAAAACTGCAACAATGCTTCTGACCTCGTTTTGGAGTGACAGTATTTATTGCAATCACCTCCCAGAATTCACCCTACAGTTGTGGGTTACATGACTAAATACTTACACAACCTGTGATGTATAACAATCAAACTCCCTGACAGGGAAAGACATTTCTGTGTCCTCCATCAAAACTCTTGAGAGTGTCAAAAGCATCTTAACTTTTTTTTTTTTATTTTATTTTGAGGATATTAAAGCAGCAAAGAAAACTGCATCATGTTATAGGAGTGCTTTGAAGATTAAAGTCGTCTCATTCAACATTGCAGTAGGTACTTCCATGCTCGGAGACAGCATAATTTATTTTCATCGGGATCTGTCAGTGTCAGTTGCAGGCGGAATATGGCCTCTGTTTGTGATGGCTTTGACTCGCTGAGACGCTTGATTGGAACGCACGAGTTTTAAAAGAGGGACAAGGCCTCTGACTTTGATGGATTTCTGGGCAATATTAGTCAGCGAGCATGTATCCCCCTAAGCTGTGGTGGAACTGATCGAGGTTGACCAAATAATCTGCCAATTCCCTCGCAAGAAATGCAGAGACGACAAAAAAAGGTCTAAGTCTCTCAAGCCCTCATCCCTGAGAGCTGGATCAGCAGTTGTGTCAAAAACTCCCGTTAAGAGCGCAAGATTTCAACTTTAGAGGAGGAGGTGAAGAGGACTTGCAATTTCATGGTTTCACTTTTAATTCATGTTTAATCACACAATCATTTACAGGATCACAGAGTGAGTGCTGATGGAGTGTGACAATATTGTAAAAAAAAAAAAAAAAAAAAAAAAAAAAAATCTAGCAAATGTCACAGCGTTGGTATTGTTATGCAGCCTGAAATGAACTGTCACATCATTCACTTAAACCTCTTATTTATTACTCAGGTAATGAGCCAATACCTGGGAAATGTTTTAATATTTGCTGGTTAGCAAGTCGTGTCAGGGGCTGGCCTTGAAACTCCCAGAGCTCTGTCATTCATCTCACTTCATAAAGCTCGAGGCTTCCGAGCACCATAAGTGCTGGAATAGATTGTGTGTCTTTTTTTTTTTTTTTTTTTTCATGCGATATAGTCAATATGGTTTATGAAGTTGAGGTCTCCCTAGGTCACATAAGAGCAGGAC
Source organism: Seriola lalandi dorsalis (assembly GCF_002814215.2). Lineage (NCBI taxonomy): Eukaryota > Metazoa > Chordata > Actinopteri > Carangiformes > Carangidae > Seriola > Seriola lalandi. The sequence continues at coordinate 2,352,216 of NW_019525450.1, forward strand.
ATGAAAGCTGAGCACTCGGCCTCCACTTCACAAACAAGCTGTCCCTACTTCAAACGGGTGGCAAAGCTGCCCCAAATTTCTTCTCTTTTCATTTCCAATAGCCAACACTGCTAATGGCCAGCGGCTCTCTCCATCTCCCCTCTCCACCTGGCAATAGGAGTGAGCTCACAGCCACGGCCAAAGGTAGTCTGAACCGTGACAGCACATGGCACAGCACCGAGCTTTTCAAAATTCACTTAGAGATTAGTTTCATCATTTTTATTTTTTTTAGACAATTTCGACTGAAATACAATGAGAATGTTTTTTAAAGAATCTGATTAGTTTATAATGATTTTTTTTTCCTCATTCATTTAAAAGTTGGCTTCCTGCAGAGTCACGCTGCTGACCACAATTTACAATAAACAAGGTCCATGTGCAAACACAGCGCAGAAAGTGCTTTCAGTAGCAGGAAGTCAAGAGAAAAATATAGGAAGAAAACAAACTGCTAATTATCCCTTGATATAATTAATACAATTACAAATAGATCAACTACAGAGTGGTTGGTCTTTTTAAACTCCTGATTTTTGTAATATAATTTACCTCCTATAATATGACTTGTTTAATCTGGAACATTTTATTACATAAAAACAAGCAGTGCACGTGTTAGAAAAGACCCCACTGTACATATGACCATGGTTTCTCTATGTAATAATTTGGTATTTTTATCATTATATATTATATGAATGGTTGCTCATTCTGTGGGGAACCATGACAAAAGATGGACATCACATTTTCTATAAGCTGGAATCATGCTTCTGTGGAGATGGGCATAAAAATAGCTACAAACATATGCAGAGTGGTGTGTTATGAGTAAATGGCAGAAGCTTGCATATAGGAAGCAAAAAAAACAAAAAACACACACATACCTCTCAAATCTCAGCGACACACAGTGTGAACACACTGACCATCCAACGTTTCTTTACTGTCAGGGTGGATGTTTCAGCCACAACTGACCCTCCAGCAGAGCTTTGGAAACTAAATTCCCCTTCAAGACACTTTATATTGTTGCCCATTTTATCAATGTCTTGTTTGTTTATACTGTCACTATCACTGTCACAAGTGATTTCTTGTTTATGGTTTATTCTACATTATTTTTACATCCTCGTAAGACAACATGATAGTGCTTTCAAGTGGACACATATAACTCCAATACACGCAAGTATAAAAAAAAATAAACACACATACAAGAATATATCTGAAGGACATCTTGAAATATTATAAAATATTTGTAAATAGGATGGTGTGAGGATGAAAAGGAATGAGCCCTACCTATAAATTACTGTCTATTTCTTATCCTCCACTGCAGCTCTCCAGCTTCCTGCCTCCCTCCTCTGATACGGGACTGTACTGTTGTCTACATGTATGTTCATGCATGTATATATATATATATATATATATATATATATATATATACATACATATGTGCAAACGCAGCGTACGCATCACTCTCTGCTCATTTGCCAGAGGAGCACACAGGCACGCGTGCCTCCCCTTGTCTGTCTGCCACCCCAATCATCTGCACTGGTCCCCTCCACCACCACCACACCTACTTCCCCACTTCAGCCAGCGTGTCGGGCCCCTTCCCTCCACGCTCATTGTGCCGCCAATTTGACTGGAACAGCAAGTGCAGGCCGGGCAGCCTTCCAGGAGCCTTTCTAAAGCGGCTAAATATTCATCTTCATTAGGGGTATCACCACCCCCGCTTTGTCCAGAGCTGGGTCCTTTTAACAAGGAGCAAGTGATTCAAATTGTGTGTGTGTGTGTGTGTGTGTGTGTGTGTGTGTGTTGGGGGCGGGGGGGTGGTTAGATGATGTTCTGGAGCAAAACAAAGAATCTGGTCCATAAATTCAC
>NW_019525450.1:2354125-2420281 GCF_002814215.2 Seriola lalandi dorsalis
GGGTGGGGATGGTGGGAGGTGAAGACCAATTTTTTCCTTCTTATTCTTATTCTGTTTTTTCAATCCTGAGGCAGTGTGGGCTCTCTGCCCTTGTCAACATATTTTTAGTATTTCCTTGGTCCTGTTGTTTTGACACTGTAGGAAGACCTGGGCTGCAAATAGGTTTGGAGCTGGTGCCATTGATTTGTCACTGCCTGTTGAACACCAACAGGGCACAACACTGAAATATAAAGAGCTGACAAAATCCTTTTCAAGACAGATATAAATTGTGATTTAATTCCGTGTTATTGTTGCTGAATTTAAATTCCACACATTTAAGGTCTGCTTCACATGAAAAGTAGATGGTTTTCATTCTTGTTTGGAATATACAAGAGAAATGTCTTGATTTGTCAGTTTGCTGTTGTTGGTTTGCTTCATAGCTTGGAGGGGGTTCTCACTTCAGACGGACATGGAAATCTGTGTCAAAAGGGCAAAACACTATTTGAATAGTTCTGCAGCTGATGCAATCAAATGATACTCCATCGTGTAATATCTGGTGCATAATAATACGCTGAATACATGCAATGACAGATACACAAAAGCTCTATATTTTTTCAGTTGCTGCAATGACAATTACCTCAAATAACCCTGTTGTAAAATATAGTTGTGAACATACAGTTTGTTGGTTTATCTTTGGATATAGGTATTTTTTCTGCATTGACTTGAGAGCATGTTGCATTTCTGGCCACACCACAAGCAGGTGCGTGGACACTGTCACACAATGTGTTTTGATATTGACAGTGGATGGGATACGCCTGTTGTGACATCACCGACTGAGTTGAAATGCAGCATTAGCACATCAGCTGATATTGTCACTTGACAGTTTGCTAAACCCCTCCCCCTAACTGCAGCTAGGCACAGCAGGCCTGTCAAATATTGCATTTCGCAGCATGGTGAGGCAGCACTGATAGCCAACTGACTCCACGCCGGATTTGACCTGGAGGTGTCATAGGCTTTTGAATGGGTCCACAAAATGGTTGTCAAAATGATTGTACTCAGTGGTGGGACTGATCCGGAACAGATAAGGATCACAGATCCAGACCAAAGCTGGCCCAGACCTTACCTGTATTTGCTCATGAAGCATCTCATGAACTGAATCCGATTTGGACCCGTTCATGAAGTGGCTCATTTGGTGCTGACCCGTTCCAGATCCTTTATTCAAAATGGTTCATCTGGTCAAAACTGGCTACAGAAATACTGAACATCTAGTTAACCAGCATCTCTACGGCTCTGTAAGAGCTTGAAGACTTCTCATAACCAGCCTGCCTTGGTTAATATTAATCAAATATTCATGCATTCAAATAGTCATTCAAGACTTGAAAAAATCTAAACCTATCCTTTAAGCCCCCCTGTGGTGCTCCAGTTAAATGCTTTTTTATGAAGCAGTAATTCAGCTCTGCTACAGCTGTATGAGAGACATTAGTTAGCAGGCTGGTGTCAGATAAAATTACAGTTACACTGGGGAACAAAAATGCATAGCAACTTTTATCCAAAGGTGAACAATATGGATAAAATCCTTTTTTAATCCTTATACAAGAGGTCATCACAGACTTTAAATATATTCAATAGCTATTACGATGTACATAACTGACCACGGGGAATATATCCATCCCAATGTATGAGAGATGAAAATTTGACCCCGCCAAAAATTGTGATCCATCAATACAAGTTCAAGCTCATACTTTGTCATCTGGGTCCGTGCCCATCTACTTCAACTCAGTCATACAGACTTTCTCTCCTTCTCAGCCACTGTGTTACTCCAAAGAACATCGTCTGGCATTTCCTGTACAATCGCAGTCCAGATTTTTCTCATCTGTGGTTCCTAGTGGAATGAGCTACCAAAGGCTAATAAAGCAGAGTGGTCCCACTCCATCTTCGAGAATGTCTTGAAGACTGATCTTTTACGAGACCACTTCCTGTCCGAACACATTTAACAACCTAAAATGTCTAACATGCATGTTAGTGCATGGACTTACCATGCACTTTCGGTGAACGCCTTTATTTGATCGTCTAGATACTCTAACAGATTTACCAAGGTTTCCTACTGCACTGAAGCTATTGTGTTGTCCCTCACTTGTATGTCACTTTGGATAAAAATGTTTGCCAAGTGAGTAACTGTAATGTACTTCAGGTGGTATCAAAAGAAACAAAAGAAGAACATACTGCGCGTGCGTGCGTATGTGCGCACACCTTCCAGTACAAAGAGACAACAGAGGCAGAGGGAAAGCAAGCTGATCATTTGAGAGTTCGAGGTCAGCACCAAGACATTGTATTACTCAAACAACACGCACACACTCACACACACACACACACATACATACACACACACACACACACACACACACACACACACACACACACACACACATACACACACACACTCACACAAACACAGTCAGTCTGTCTGTCTCTCTTTCTCTCTCTCAGTCTCTCACTCTCAACCCTCCTCCCCAAAAGTCTGAGTGAGGATTCTGTCCTTGGTTATTACTGTTAAATGAAATTTGACCATAAATTGTATCAAAAAATATTTCAGTTATTGAAAATCTCAGGGATTGTAATTTTTTTTTTAATTACAGACATGCAGATACTCTGCACACCAAAATACTAATTCTTAACATGAAATTACAGTAAGCTGATCTTCCTGTAGGGACGCTGACAGTGGCACGCCTCCTGGAGCTTTCCCTATCTGCTGCCAGGTTAAACCATCGTACAGCATGCTTTAGGATGTCATCATCAGTGGGGGCACAGGAGACATCACTTAAGCAGATTTTCTTCCAAATTTCATGAACCCCCATTACAACTACCAGTGTTTATGTTTTAAATACACGTTACTACTACTCTATATACTGAAAGTCTCTTTGTCTGACATTTAAAGGAAACAGAAATTTGACATTTTAGTAAATGTGCTTATTTTGGTAAATGTGATTGGATTAGTGTAAAATTAAATTGCAATGACATGAAAACAAAACAAACCATAAAAATTCACCACACTCTGCTCCAGTTGAAAATTGGCAGGATGTTTAAGCCAGTCCTCAAAATCCACAATTCAGGCATTTCCATTTCCTGGCCATTTGGGTTCAGCTTGCTGGTCAGGTAAGACACTTTGGCAATTCATTTCTGGTGTATTATATACTATGGTAACCTCATAATATGGACTTCTGCAATTCCAGTCAACTCATTACACCAGATTTCATTGAGCGGATGGTAACAAGTTTATTTTTTTAACTGTAGAAAGAAGTCTTGATTTGGTTGATTAGGTCAAATTAATGTCTTACATGTATATTGCTGATCTCATATGTTCCATCTGGAGACAGTGAGGTGGTGGTGTGTGTGGAGCAGGTGCAAAAGTGGTGATGGGATAATAGGAGCTGGTGTTTGTTGTGAGGGTTTGGCTGGACCAAACCAAGTCTCCAAAAAATGATTAAATAGTATGTAGTAAACTAAAGTGGGTTGGAAATATAACCACAGTCAACTATCAACATGAAGTTATCCATTTTCACAATACCGTAAATGTTTCCACTGGCCAAAGAACTCAAATTGTCAACTAGTGTAATCATTCTGGAGAACATTACATTGGTATATACCACATGATGAATATTCACTATTGAGTCGCTGCAAAAGAATGTATGTTACTGTGTATTAAAGGACTAATCATAACCTAAATGTAGTTTCTGGAGGCCGATGAGGGTAAGTATTATTCTATACTTTGCATTGTAAACAAATCCAATCAAAAGACCACAACCAACAACGTGTAAATGATTTCTGACTGAACACATTCCTCAACTACCCACATATTCATACATTTCTTGGAGACGCCAGGTAACTGACTGACCTTTTCACTAAGTTGCAGCTGACTTTGTCTGTGTAGTTGTTGTCAGGTTTATCATATCAATAACACTGAATGACGCTGTAGTGAAGTTAAAGGTCAAAATGTTCATGTAGAATATAAAGAAAAGAAGAAAAAAAAAAAAATATATATATATATATATGTACTAACAGGCTTTGGCTTTGTCTTCAGTCGGATTTCCTCTTCTTCAGACTGTAGATTTCTTCAACAGTCGTCCTACCTTGAAGACCTGATCTAACTTCTAACACTTGCATAATCAAATTAACAGAACAGAACAAAGTCGATTAAAAGGGTTTTTGTGTAATTACATAACAACGCAAACATATTTTGATATTTGTTTACAATAGTAATTTCTTATTAAAATAGTTTTCAAGAATTAGTGTATGGTATGTTTTTTCTAGTGGAGTCAGGAGTCCAGACTTTTTTCTCTGCCCTGTCTACTCTCTCATCACTCCGGTAATTTGGCCCATAGGTGGTACCTCAGCTGCACCAGTTTTGCTAATTAAGTGGAACATCCTTAATTGAGAAGGAAAGAAACAAACACTATCAATCACAGAAAAATAACTTTCTGTTCTGAAACAATTAAGTGATTAGTCAAATACCTTCTGAAGCCAACATTATTAATCAATAAGTGCTGTGGCAGCTAGACTGCAAACATAAGGAAATGTGGCCCAATTCATCTGATTAGTCTGAGGCGTATGTGATGATGAAGCTCCTCTTATATTAAAGATATAAAATTCGAGCAGTGTTTAACTACTCGCGCACCCGCGTACGTGTTGTTTTTGGCTACAATAGTTCAACTCAGTTGGCGTTGCATCCACCGTGGCAGCCGTGACCAGGAAAAGTGATGTCTGGAAATACTTCGATAAAAAAGACGACAATGATGTGCAGTGCAAGATATGTGGTGTTAAACTAGCATAGCATGTTCTCCGACAGCCAAACAGTAGGCTTGGTCAGGGAGGTCCGTGTCTCCAGTCGGTTCATAAGGTAATGAGAGTACTCGAATATTGAAATTACTGAAAATGCCCATCCCTACTCTTACTCATTTCTACTCTCTGACAAAACTGACATATAAACTGACTTCTTTCCTAACATATTAACATTCTGAAGAGGTTTGTACAGTCGACACTTTAAGGTTTGACAAATCAGGACAAATGTCTCAGCAGTTCATTCAGGTTTAAAAACATCAGGTTAACTGTATAACATGTAATGACTGAACAATAACAAGCAACTTACAAAGTACTCACAGTCAATTGTTATCCAGTTACATGTAGATTGCAGTGTTTGTGGCGACGCAGTCAGTGGAAGTTTTTGTCACAAACACCATCCAGTCAATTTTAACTGCTAATATTAGAAGACTAGAGCTACAACTAATAATGCCATCAGTACTGCCAGCATCATTCTCACATTTCTGAATAAGCTCTGAGACTTAAAAACGCTTGAGTGTATCTGATGTTTGGGAAAATTAGTCAGGTACTGAAATCGTAAATAGACTGTAGTTGTATAGCGCTTTCATAGTCTTATCAACCACTCAAAGCACTTTTCACTACAAGCCAGATTCACACATTCACACACCAAATCATAGAGCGCTTTCTACTCCTCATACACCGCTTCAACATACACACTAATACACTGATATAACATATGGTTCGATATGTCGCTCCAAGGAATGAAACAGAACAGACGCATGGACTGGAGGAACCAGAACTGAGCCACCGTCCTTCTGGTTAGTGGAAGACACGCTCTATCTCCTGAACTACAAAGACCGCAGAAGAAGACTCCTCTGAAAGTTCTTCTTCTGTATACTACAGACACTCCGTCACTGCTTTCTACAATATTATCTATGCAACAAATGTAATTTCCAGTGACAAAGGCTTCAGCTATCACCAGTTTAACTCTAGCAGTCCACTTGCCACAGGCCATCTCACTGGACAGTGCTTTCTCTGACTGTCCACCTATAATTGAAATTGATAATTGACACCAAAGTGTTTTTAGAGGAGCTACAATTTATAATAGCGTCAATAATTCTCATTTCTGACAATCAAACAATGTCATTGTACTTGTACATTATCAATAATTTGATCTTTTCCATTTATTTTTCACCAAAGTGACTAACAAGAGATTTAGGTAAGGTGTGAGCAGACTGTGTGAGGCAGGATGGTCTAGGGCTGTGTCTGCTACTGCTGTCAGAATGTATAGTGAGGATTATTATACCCTATAAAGTGTACTCAAATGATCCCACAGGGCTTTGTGAAAAAGTAGTGTACAACCGATGTTCTGTGTAGTATCTGAAAGTGTTTTTTGATTTTACAGATTTTTACAGATCGCTCACTATATAGTCCTCTACATCAGTGGTTCTCAAAGTTGATTGCAGGGACCCCCAGGGGTCCTTGAGGGGGTTCCTGGGTGTCCCCAGCAAAAAGGGTAATCATTTATTTTCACTATAATTCCATCCATAAGTAACACAATGATAGAACGACTATTTTAGTCATGGGTTTTAAACACTTTCTGTAATAAAACATCTAAAAGGAAAAAGACTTATTGGATGGCTCACCCTGGGACAAAATCTTAACAGATGAGGTCTGTGGTCTAATTTGTGTCAGTTTAAGGGTTCTAAATATGAAAAAGTTTGAGAACCACTGCTATACATAGAACTCATAGATAGATAGTAAATTGGGAGTAGTGAATGAGTGAGTGATATAAAATAGCAATACCAAGAAAGAGTAGCCTGACACGGCTGTACATATTTCTGTCCAGAAAGGGTACCGAACATTAGCAGGTCCTGTGAGCAGCTGAACCTGATTAATACAGTGGCCCGCCCTCAGCGACCTGGGCTTTCGGATAAACTCCACAGGAATATAGTAACGTATTTCTAACAGAGATTCTTACAGCTACGTCTGCAGGTACTTGGGAATCCACCAGACCCTGAGCCAGGTGTGTAGCATTCACATAACAACATCTAATCAAACCAAATGCATATAGAGAGAATTGTGAAACCATGCCAACCAACACTGCTGCCAAGAAATGGATGTGGTCCCTCATGAAGATGACTCCCATCAACCATGTTTTCAAATTAGTCATCTGTTCTTAGGATGTAGTCAGTACATGGGTATATCACATGTCTGATAACGTGTCTTTAATGTAAAACTTAGCATTCATTTCAGCAATGACAATCCAATCCGGATTTCCTTCATCACAGTCTGTGTCTGTGAAGCAACAAACTCTTTCACTCTTTCTCCAATTCCAAATTAGAAGAAAGGCCCTACTCCGCTTTCATGCAATTTGACGAGAAGAGAAAATAATGACAGTAACATAGTGTGCTTTTCCACTGGGAGCGCATCAAGACTTGGATCATCTTCAGCTGTGAGAAAACCAGGCGCTCCTGCAAAACCGCCAGAAGCAGATATATACGTAAGGCGCCTGTGGTGCAAAACCCATCATGCCGTGCTGCAGACTCATTAAGAACTATTACAGGAAAAGGGTGCACCTTGCTGCCTGAAACGTCTTCTGTGTGATCACGTCAAACTATTTAAAATGTAGCATTTACAATAAGTTTGAGCTGTTGAATTATGTCAGCAGTCAAATAATGTGTGTTGTTACTGAGCTACGAGGCAAAAAGAAGGTGTCTTTAGAGAGTGGTAGATCTCACAAAGAGCTTCACGAACCAAGCAGAGCTTCATGCAACCTTCCCAGAGTCGAGGCTATTTCTTAGTTATTGCAGTATGTGTATAAATTTTATTCCTCTGTCAGAACGAATGGAGAAGTTCTCCAAATCACAAGGCTTCAGATGGAGACATTTTCTGCCAATTACATCATTTATTTCTCTCAGTTCTGAGTCTAAAAGGGATTTGCCATTTCTTTTTTATTTCTTTATTTTTATTCTGCTATTCCCCGATGCCTGTCAGATTGTGCCTTGTGTCTCTGCCTAAGCCCTTCCAACAGAGCACTAAAATATACATTATAGCTTTGCTTAGGATTTGTTTTACCTCCCTCGCAATTAGGCACATGATGTGTCTCGTCACAGTGTTTTATTGATACATCAGCCAGGCTTGATTCTGCTCACAATGTGCATCACAATCAGAGATGAAATGAAAAAAAAGAGAAAAAAAAAAAGATATACACAGACTTGCAGCTAATGATGTAGCTTATATATACATATGTTGGTTTATATGTCGAAGGAATTTTTTTTTCTGCTGTCCTTATGGGAGTAACCGCTTGCAAATGCATGAATCTTGAGATGTAAAGGAATTTAAAGCAGGTTAGAATGGCTGCAGGTTATCAGACCGTACTTCTCTGTTGTCTTAACACTTGAAATCATTTGCTTGAAGTCAAAGTGTTTACCTGAAAGATTCGGGAGACCTTTGGCAACAGTGGAATATTTAATGCCTTTTACAATTACTTGCCAAAATAGATCAGCATTTGTTGTGCCCAATTTTCCTCCAACTAAGACTTTGCCTCCTCAAAGGGAATTTTCTACTCCTCGGTGAACAGCCTTTTTCCTATAAAAGTATGATAGAAATTGTCTGTGACAACCGCCACTCAAACTGAGCGGCCCATAACGACAAGAGAGCCAAGAACAGGCTTAATACTATTTATAAATCTCTGAAATGGCAGGGTTTGCAGGAAAGTGTGGAGGAATAAGGGATGGAGGGTAGGAGGTGGTATGTGTTTTTTTTTTCACCCCAAAGCTTCTTATGACCTTCGTGTTCCTCCAGTCTAAACATAGCCCCACTCCAAATACAATGGAGCCTTCCAATCCAGTGCATCCGCTAAACAAGCATGCATTTTAATCACTGCCACACTGCAATGCTGCTCTTTGTGTTTTATGGGAATAATAAAATATAATATTTGTGTAAAAGCACCTTTGTCAGTCCTTCTCCATTCATAGTTTTGATATTGTGTTCACATCTTTATGCAAGCATAAAAGTTTTCTCCGTTTCCGCAAGAGTATGTTCATTAATTTTCCAAATGAAATATTCCTAATCCCAAAAACAGTTTTATCCTGCTCACCATAATTTCAACTCTTGACTCTAAGGCTCCTTACTTTTCCAAGAGCACAGCAAGTGTTCAAGTCCTACTACATCCAGTTCTAAGAAGTCCCAAAGGATTAGCCAGATTATTGAATCACGGCTTTAGATAATACCATCAGTTACAGTTTACTTCTGAGAACAGATGCAAAAAGGGGCAATATGGCAATGTTGTGAATGTGCTAATGATAGCAGCAGACTTTTCCTCCAAATAAGCAGATGCGGTGAAGTTTGAACAGCTGTCAAACGTGATGAGCGTGACACAAGCGCCTGCAGTGGGAAACTGTGGGACTTTTCGTATGATATAGCGGCCTACACACCAGCTCAACATAGCAGATGACAAATCGCGCTATCTGGGAAACACCTGGCGCTTCTCTTCGAAAGGAGATTCAGGGTGCAGAGGAATTATTATTTCATCAAATACACCACACACAGGTTAAGTGAGAGTAAGATTACTAAACATGATGATGACAAAGACATCAAACTGGCAGCTTCATGTCAATATATATGTATTGTAGACTAGAAAAAGCTGTAATATTTATGATCATAAGACCACAGGGAGTGATGCATAGGTTGTGCCTTAAACCGACAAATGCAACTAATTCAATCCTCATGTCACGGGTTCTAATCTTTCCAGATGTGTCATGACAACACTATCTCATTTATGGGTCACTTCACTCAAATCTGAAAACAACGTAATTTATCACCTACCATTTGAGGTGTCTACCCACGCAGATAATTTTGTTTTTATGTGCTGAGATTTTGTCTGAGATTTATGCCTCCATTGCAAAACAATGGAGGTTAGTGGAGTAATGTTTGTGGTGCTCAAAGCATCAGAAAATTACATTTGAAAGACTCAACAGCAGCGTGTCCTTCTAAAGACTGGTTACCCAGGGTGATCCACAGAGGGCAGTTAGAAGTACTTTTGTCCTGATCCTTTCAAACAGTTTTTATATGCAGCCATTTTACAGTAGAGATTTATCTTCACTAACAACATGGAGTACATACAATATATAGGACATTTTACAAACTCTTTGTATATGATATATGTACCACATACTATTTTTTAAAATATTCTGTTTTTGCAGTTTGCTGACAATCAACATGCTATATAGCATTTTATATTAACAGGAAATGACACAATACGAGTTAAATGTCAAACTGCGACTTCTGAATGCCACTGCCAATTAATCTTCAAAGAGAAAGATTAAATGCTTTCATGAAAAATTTACACTGTTTTTGGTTTGTTTTCCAAGATCTTTCTGAAGTTATAATTCTGAGAAGCTTGCGCGTTGCAGTGACAATAGGGGAATGTCAACAGCACATCCATCACCTACACCAGTTTTGCTTACTACGGATTTTTGGCTCTTTTCCAGTATGAATACTACACTACATACAAAACACCTGTTTAGAACTAGAGGGACTCTCAGAGAACAAAGTCCTCCGCCAAGGCCAATGTTAAACAACATACATTCCAGGCTTCATAGGAATAAATTCAAATTCATTGTAAATGATCCAAACCCCCCCTGGCCCATGTCCCATCCCTCCACCAAGTTCGGTTCAAATCAGTTGTGTATTTTTTGCACAATCCTGCTGACAAAAAAAAGAACAGACACGGGTAAAAAAAAATAATTTCCATGGCGGAGGTAATTAGTATGGAACTGGGACACAATTAGTTGATTCATCATGTAGTTGACTGAAAATAACAATCAACTATTTTAATAATCCCGTAATTAGTAATACTTAATTTTACCCCAATATTTAGCATTACTTATTATGCACACTGATGGCCTTTTTAGGCTATCTGGCACACAAGCAGGCAATGCCTGATTGATAATGTATATAAAATATGTATTTCTACATGTATGAGTAAAATAGTTTATTTATAAATACTTCCAAGAACAAACCTTGAAGCTCAAAATATCTGTATGAGAAACCTGACTGAATCATTTGTGTATGAACAGTAAACCACTGAAGTAATAGACTGCTTATCAGTCCTAAGAAGGTAAGTTAAACTGTTAGAATTATTAGTGTTTTTGTTAGATCCATTATTGCCACTGTGTCAAAGTAAATCTATGTTTTCATCTGTGCAGCCAGAAAAAAAACAGCTGCCAGATGATGCTTTGGACTCACTGTATAACATTTTATAGACAAAACAACAACAATAAAGTTAATACTGAAAATGAAAATATGTGTTAGTTGTTGGCAGCCCTACATTGCATTTGTGTAATGGATGTAGTAAAAACAAGAGCTCACGAATACTGTCCATGCAGTATATCTGATTTCATATTCAGCTCCATTAAACTTGAAACCACAAGTGATGGAACTAAAACATGTTTAGGAAGATCACCGGTGTGTTAAAGCTTTCACAGTCAATCTGTAGGACAACTGCATCTCCCTCACCTCACATTCCCTGCTTGACAAGCTGCCACCGCTGCTTCCACTGCTGTGTTGTGTTACAATTACAAGATTAATGGACAGGGTGGATTTTGGTTCACAGGAATTAATTGTGTCTCATTTTACTCCCATGCCCCAACAGATGAAACAATGAGGGCAGTAAACCTGGTGGTGATTCTTGTCAACAAGAGTGCTGATGTAAATTAATAGATGCTCAACAGGCCATAACTTCCCAGAGCAGACCAGGCCAGATCAGGCAATGGTGTATGTGCACAAAGCCCTCTGAGCATAACAGCACTAAAATGCTGTTTTGTTGGTTTTCTCCTTCACTTAATCTCACAGTTAGGATCATGTGCATAGTACATGCATAAGCTAAATGTCTCTACATGTACTGCAACCTCGGCAAAACGAATATTCATTTCAGTGATATTCATTGCTGAACTTAAAGGGGCAATTTAAAAGTTTTCTCTGCCGCTGAACATAGTTTCTTGCCCGAAGCGGGTTGTCACTTGATAAGAATTTTGGCCATTGTTGTCTTGATAACGCAAGACATTATCATACACCCTCTAAGCAGCGCTATATTGTCAAGGCAGATTGGAGGCTACAGTGAGTCGTTATTAGAGAGTGATGGGACAGCTGTAGCTATAACTGGTTGGTGTGCTAACTTCATTAGAAGACTGGTAAGGAAACTGTAAAGGCTAACGTTATCTATGTAGCAATAGCAGAACATACAAACGGCTAATGTAAAACTTAATTTCAAAATTGTAACAGAGGTAGGTATTTGTCTTGCATTTACCTATACAGAGTTTTTTACTAGCCGAAAATTAGGTGGGGGTGGTACTAAGCCATACGACGGGGTTCATACACTTGTTAATAAACTCCTAAAGACTTGGTACTCTCGCCTTGACTCCTCTCTCGCACTCTGATCCTCTTCTCCCCCGGCATCTTCCACTTGTGGCTAAGAACTAGGCCTACTTCTAGTCCTGACAAAAAAACATATCTTGTCAGTAACATGAATTTATTCATGAATTTTTTTTTTTTTTCCCCATATTAGAAGAACTAATAATTTTTGCACTGTTTCACCTGTCCTTGCAATTCTCCTCCTCGCGAACTCTCTTTTTAAAATAATCTGTGATTTGAGACATTTCTGGAAAAAAAACATGCACAATGGGATTTAACGTTAAGTTAGGGAAACTGTTCAAGAAGCTGGGTGTGCTTGGATGTAAAAGAGATAATATTCATCTGTAGGATTGCCACCTTTTATCTGTAGGGTTGCTACCTTTTATGTGAAAAAACGTGGAAACTGGTTTGGTTTTACTTGACATTACATTATTCACAGCACTTTGAGGACATAACATGAATGAAAATATGGGACAAACAGCATCCCGTATTGATCCAAATCCACCGGATACTGAGAAAAAAAGTATTAGAATTTTGTCGGGAGGCAGAGGCGGCACGAAATTTGACGGAGGCAGCCGCTTCACAATTCTCTATGCAGGAAAAACTATACTGCTGTATTGTTCCACAAAAGTTATAGTAGACAAGGTTCATATCATAGTAAACAATACAAACTCTGATCATGATAGAAATATTTCCTTGATAAGATAATGGGAAATGCTGTTGATAACATTCAATCCTTCACAACATACTAACAACCAGTTGGATCACAGATAAAAAGCTATTTCTAACAAATATTCCATGACAGCCCTGTAGGAACAGACAGCCCACTTCCCAAAACAGACACAGCAGAGTTGGTTGAGCAGGCCAAGAACACCACATGCAATTGTTTTGCTATTGCCTTAAATGTAAAGCGCCCTTGTGGATAAATTAGGTAATTAGACAGTCCTAAACGTAACAAAAAATCTACAATCAATATCTCTAAACCCACAGCGCAACAAAGAAAGTGTCTTGAATATAGCAGAACATTTAGTGGCAAAACAGCTGTATATTTCCCTCAGGAGTTGGTGGGGACCAAAACAGAGCTAAAAGGACAGTTGCTGCAGGTTTGACAGGTAGATAAAAGAGGTGCCAATGCGAGTTACACTGACAAATAATCCTCAAACCATACAAAACAATAAAGCAAACAGCAAAATAGCACGGGAATATTCAACACAAAAAAACAGCTCTTCAAAAGCAAACAATTCAAATTAAATTTCAATGTTGCACTCAACCACGCAAGAAAGTAAGTTTGGGTGTGTGCGTGCGTGTGTGTGTGTGTGTGTGCCGCGCGCGCGTGTGGCCCAGCGTTTCCAAAGTTAAGTTCACTCAGTAAAAAGTCTGTTTCTCTTTTCCCCCACAACCCAAAATCAGCTCAGTTCAATCCAGTTTCACCAAATTAAAGAAGGTAAACTCAAACGACCGCTCCGGGTTTTACCGCGGATCCACACAACACAAATAAACCGGGAAATTCAAATGAAAATAACAGTGTCGCAGTTCAAACAGTAATTATCTACTACATATTCACCGGGTACTCACGGTACCGTTGCTCAGTCAGTAGATGCAGTTGTCAGTCAGGTGTGCAGAGTCGGCTGTAGTTCCGCCACGACCGGAAGCTCCTGGAGAAACCATGACTGGAAACATACATTCACTGGGAATTCTCCTCCCGACGCAGACGGCGTTTTCAATCCAGAAGGCTGCAATGAAGCAGAGTTTACAACGCGGTCAGATGAAGATGGTTGTTTTGTTAACTGACCCAAAGCCGGGCGGCTCTGAGACAGACATTTCTTCAAGGTAGGCTTCACACTGCGCGGGTTTTTTGGGCTCTGTGATTGGACTGTTGCAAGATTAGGGGCGTTAACTGTGGGAAACATGAATGAACTCTGGACCGGTGGGCGGTGGCGTCCTTCAGACGGCTGCCTGCTACCAAGTGAATATTGTTCATCAGGTGGATACAAACATGACTCCAAATGAATGTGAATGTTGCTCCATGTCTGCTGAATGTGATAAGTGAGTAAAGTTTATTAATATGGCACCATTCACAGATACAAATTCACAAAGTGTTTTGCTAGAATGAAAAATGAACTGTTTAAAAACAATGACAGCAAACAGCACAGGGCTGACTGGTTAAAATCACAGCAGCAACAAACAAATACGAACAAACATGCAAACGAGTACAGAAGTTCTGAACACAGATGACGAACTAAGTCAATATAAGGTAATAAATAAAATGAAGCAGCTCAGACAAGCTAACCAAAAGTCTTTCTGAATAAAAATGTTTTCAGCTGCTCCATAAAAATGTCACAGGAGTCTCGGGATCGCAACGACAAGGGCAAAGTACTCCATAAATTAGGTGCATCAACTTGAAAAGCACGGTCACTTCAGGTTTTATTGTGGGTTTGAGGGACAGACGTTAATTTTTGCTCAGCAAACCTAAGAGCCTGATTGGCTGTAGACATGAGGAGGAGGTCAGCAATATCCTGGGGTGTTTGACCATGCAATGCTCTAAAGGTTAGCACAAGTATTTTAAAGTGGATGCAGAATGTAATTGGAAGCCGCTGTGGAGAGGATAAAATTGGTGTGATATGTGATCTCTTGTTATTTCTAGTTAAGAGCCAAGCAGCTGCTTTTGCAATATTCCTCATGGGAAAACAAAACATGAATGCATAAGCTGGTTGAATAATTATCAAAGGACAGATTGGTCAAAGATCACAACTCAATTTTGAAGGTTTTGTTGGGACTCGGGGTGGTGAAGACCAAATGCTCTTTGTTCTACAGACAATAGAACTCACTTCCCTACAGTTCCTCACTGTTCATACCTGGGGACGACCCTCCCCCAGGGATATCACTGAACAGTCAGTGTTTGCCATTGTGTTACATGTGACCCCCCCCAGGATGTCACCATACAAAACTAGATCTCCTTCTCTGTTCCTTCTCTTCTTTCCATGGCTTGCTCAGGAGCAGCAGCTCCTGCTCCCCTCTCAGCTCTTCAAGGAGCAACAAAACTCCCAGCACCAGGTCAGCACAAGGCTACCTGGAACAACAGCTCTCTTGTCGGTAATATAATGTTTGCAGATGACACAACTCTAGTCTTCTCCCATTCAAATTTTAATTCACTGATTAAGGATACAAATGGTGGTTTAACTGCCTATGTTACATGGTCCAGATTAAATAAATTATTTATGAATACAAAAAAATCTAACTTTATCATTTTCAGTGGCAGAAAATCACACTCTAAGGATTTATGTAACATTACAATTGGGGAAATTGAGATGCCTCAAGTGCAAGATTCCTGGGAATTTTTGTTGATGAGACTTTGAGTTGGAGAGAACAAAGAAAAAATAAATCAATCTATTGGTATAATAAGGAGGGTTAGCCATTTTGTGACCACAAACGGTCTCCTTTCTCTTTATTATAGTCTAATTTAGCCCTATCTTTTATATTGTAATATAGTTTGGGCAAGTACTTTTTCTACTACTCTGAAGAAATTATTGGTCCTCCAGAAACGTTTTGTTAGGATTGCAACCCAATCAGATTCACACGTCTCATCAGCTCCTTTAATTCAGAAACTACAGATTATTTTTATTTATGATATCAACATTTTTCAAATATGTGTTTTTATTTATGGGATATATTGAATCAAAGGGAATATTCCTGAGCATTTTGAGAAACTTACTTTGAGGTAAACTTACAGGTCCATTCTTATTCGACTCATCATCTTATGATTTTCATCTTCCCAAATTTCTCATTTGCAGAGGTCAATTTTCAATAAAAATTTAGGCGTATAAAATTATGGAATGGCTTTCTCCATTTGGCAAAGAACTGTTCCTCTATAAAATCTTACAAATGAAGGTAAAAAGTGCTGTTTATAACCATCTTTCCCATGTACTACTGTCCATGTATTAATGTCTTATTTATTTCGCTCATATTGCACACACATTACATTCTCACATTTTTTGCTCTTATCTTGTTTTCATTATCGCTGTTAAATTTATTATATATATTTTGAATCTATCAGTTTCTCATAATTTTTATATGGGTTTTTGGTCTCTCCCTACACTATGCTATTTGTTTTCTATGTATTTGAAATTGTGCAAAATTAATTAAAAATAGTAATAATAATAATAATAATAATTTTGTTTGCTGTTGTTTGCCAACAATTCAGCCATGTCAGCCATGAAAGGTGTTGATATGTCAGTGTTGCGTTGTTCCCACTGCTCCCCAGTGACCAAAAAAATCAGTTTGATGCAGGTTTAAAGTCTGACATGAAACAGATTGGGGATGCAGCATTTTCTTAACTCAGCTGAAAATCTCTGCCAACAGTTTATCTACTGAAGGGTTTCCATCCAATAAAACACACAGTGCTAGTGCACCACAAGCAAAGACCCATCCTCTGGAACAACACCCATTACATGTGATGTTGCACTTTTTAAGGGCAAAAGACAAGATCCATTCACACATTCAAAAATTTAAACTGATAAATGTAAATGACTCATAATATGAATTCCCTGCCAAAAGCAATTCAAAAGTCGGCCACAAACTGTACTATATGTGTATTTTTGTATAATAATCCAACAGAGATACTGGGAATGTGACAGTCACAGTGTTAGTATATTGTCTTTTAGGTTTAGTAGAGTTAAAGGAGCTATTTGTAAGTTTTACATATCCAAGGCTAGCATTAGCTGCTGTTTACTTACCAGTCTAGAAGAAACATTGCAAGTTCAGCATTGTACTTCATTCCTTTACTCACTAAGCGCTATTTCCAGAGGTTCGAAAGAAACCCTCTTGTTTTGCTTCTACTTCTATCACTTATTTTATTGTACTGAAGTTAGCGTGCTAACCAGCTAGCTCTGGTTGATCCATCTCGTCAGTTTCCGATCTCGAGTCACAGCAGCATCCAGTCCGCCCTGAGGGTGTATTATGGGTTTTAGGTTTTTTGAATTAATCTGTTTTACCTTTGTTCTCCTTGTAAGTCCTCCTCCTGGCCAAAAGATGGGCCACTTGTTGAAATGGCTTCTTATAGACAGTCAGCAGGAAATGGAGCCCAACTGGGTGTCCAGGGGAGGCATCTGCTGGTCTTGATTTAAGTTAATCTTATCTTCTAAATTGTGTTGTTGTTTCTGATTGACAGATTACTTTTGTAAATACTTTGTGACTTTTGTTAATTACAGCTGCCTTGCCTTAGCCGTACTGCTCGGTCCCTGACAGTTAAAGGGTGACATCATTGATTTTTCACCAATGTTTCTACTCTAGGGAGTACATGTACTGTATATGAATGGCATTAAACTTCCCTCTGCCTTGTCTTCATTAAAATGTCTCTCTGCCTCCAGCTGAAAAACTCCTCCAGATGACACCATGTGGAGGAATTCTGCAAACTGCTCAAACTACAGGCTGTACTTTTGTAGACCTACCTCTAAGGACGGTCATAGGGCATATTCAAACTCAGGGACCAAAACAATGGCTCTGATATGCCGTTTTCTCAGTAGTGACAGGGGAAAGCTGACACTAAAAACACTAATGTATTTGATAAAAAAGTAGTTTCATGAGATCAGATATCAGATATTTGGTGCTACTCTAATGAGGCTGAATGCCGAGCTGTGAATCAGATACAACAGTGTATGGTAGAAGAGACGGTTGCTGGAGCTTTGTTACAACTGCAGCTGAAAGAGAGGCCCTGCGGCCAGGGTGGTGCGCTCCGCTGCACCCATCGGTGCTCAGCAATGACTGGTGCTTTGTGTGTGCGGCAGATGCACACTCATGGTGACTGAATTGAAGTCATCTCAGTGCAACCAACTTCCCTGTGCTCAGTTTCTTTCTTGTTTATTTACTTATTTTTGGGATGAAGTCGCTGATTCCACTGAGGTTTAGGCTTCCTGGTTCAATGTTGGTGTCAGATATTTGGTGCTGCTGGTATGAGGACTAATATAGAGTTGTGGAATTTGACCCAACAGCATATGGAGAAGGAAGCAGCAGCCTCAGCTTCGAGACAGCTGCAGCCGAGAGACAGGCCCTGTAGCCACGGTGGCTCGCTCTGTAGCAACCAGCGAAATCTGGTTAAAGATGAAACAGTATAAAAACGATTATAGTGACCAGAATTATCACAGTTACCAATATTATCACAGTATTGTTAATATGTGCTGAAAATGTTCAAAAAGTAATTTACACACAACCTGCAATCATTTCACCAAGTGAATGTTTGTATTTAAACAGTAGAATAATAAGAAGTCCAACACATCTGTGTCACAGATGAGGATAAGGGACCAGTAGCAGTACTGGGTTTGCCTTCTGCATGCCCACACTGTGAACAAGGAAAAAGAAAATGTATTATGATATTATTATTTTCCATGCTGTAACTTCTATTAGAGGCTAGCCGCTCAGTCTTTCTCTCCTGTGTGTATGTTACATCGCTCTTAACAGAACGGCAAACACGTCCAGTAGTGTAAAAGGAGTCAATTGCCTTTTCTTTAGCGTGCTTACTCGCTTTTAAAAAAATAGCTTGTGTCTGCTAACTTTGGTGTAAAAACAGTATTAGAAGGCTGAGAAATCTCCGGAGCAGAGCTGTCACTGCCTTCTTCAAGTTTTGAACAACGCATAACAAACCCGCTTTGCTTGCCACGCAAAAGTAAAATTAGCCACATTAATTAATTTAATTTGTAAATTAGTTGATTGTATTCTCAGATATGATTTTATTCATGGAACCCATTTTATATTTTCAGGAAATATTTGTGAGTCTACAAATGAATTTTTTTGTGTTTGTGGAAGGTGGTTTATATTTACAGATTATTATTATTTGAGTCACACAAATAATATTGAGACAAATCTAGCCCTTGAATAACATAAACACTCTTGACTAAAATTACATGGTCTTAGGAGAAATACAATGCGTTGACTGGTAATGGTCACCTACACTGTAGTTTCAATTAAAACGTAAGAGGCAGAAAATTCTGAATATCAAAGAGACTTTGTACTATTTATTTCCATTTCTTGCATGTCTCCCTGTCGCAAACACACTGTAGTTCTGTCTCTGTTGTGCTCTTACTGTCAGACATTTAAATGCTAATGAGTTGGTGTTTACTCTTTTCAGACAATATAGACTGACAGCATATATAGAGCTTTACTGCAGTCGAACTGGACCAAATTTTTTCTTCTCTATTCAAGACATGAACTTTAAAAAGCAATTGTTTCATTGCCAGACTCCAGTTTGTACTGTTACACCACAGGAGAGATCATAAAACGTGACTTGTTTATGAAGTTATCTACAGGTTTGTACATAAATCTTGGTTCAGGGTATCCCATTCTGTCACTTTTCTTAGTTCTAAAAATGCAACTTCATCTGTTTGTATTTTTTGTAAATATTATGCTTTAGCTACAATTATGTTCTTACATGACAGTAAAAATGAAGTTGTTAGTTCTTGTATCTGCCTGCTAGGTTTTAATTGGTGCATCTGTTACTGTTTTAAAGTAATAATCATAGTCGATCTGAGAGGGTTTTGTCCTTGTGACATTAATAATTACAAGAAGTATCCTGGAGTGCTACAGTTGATGACACTGTCATTCAAGGAAAGTAACAGCAAATCACACAGTAGAAAATTCTTTAATTGGACAAACAGTAACAGATAAAAAACATGAATATATACTGCATAGTCTGCTCTGAGTCCTTCTGCTTCAGCAACATCACTGACTGAGGATGGCTCCTCATTCTCCTCTATTTATGTACAAGTCAGCTGTGGCAGGTAACACTCACCAGAAGGATTATGACCAGGCGACCATGGACGTGCTCAAGAAAACAGAACCCAGGTTAATTGAGACAAAAAAATTGAATGATTCATTCCCACATTTTCTGTATAAATACTACAGGAATTCTTTATATGCAAATTATCTTGAAAATAGACCATAGTGCTATAACGTTAAATAAGATTCCACAGGGTAACTAAAAAGTGTATAATCATTAAAAAACTATTGACTTTGCGTCATCATGAAACTAGAATTACCACCTGGTGTGCTTGCAGGACATTATGATGTCACAGTGAAGCTGACCTTTGACCATTTGGATATAAAATGTCATCGCTTAATTTTATCCGCATACACATTTGATTTAAATGGTGTCAGAATTAGCATTTGAATTTGTGAGTTATAGCCAAAACTATGTTTTGTGAGGTCACAGTAACCTTGAACTTTGACCTTTGACCACAAAAATCTAATAAGTTCATCTTTGAGTCCAAGTGCAAATTTGGAGAAGTTCCCTCAGGGTGTTACTGAGAAATCATATTCACAAGAATGGCACGGACGGACAACCTGAAACCATAATGCCTCCGGCCCTGGCTGGAATATTATATAGGATCAGGTAACATTTACTCAGCTATTTAACTTATGCACAGTCTCACATACTGTACCTGCCTCGGGGGCTGGATGAAAAGGGATCCAGTTCCTCTTCATTCATTGTCCTCTTGTGCAGGTGTGAGGATCCGCAACCCCACCTCCTAAAATTATGTTTCTGTACAACTATATACACACTACTGCATATTCTTAACTTTGCATCTTCTCTCTTCAGTATTTGTGCTTCTTGTTACCTCCCTCCTGCCGTTAGGCTCCAAACGGTGGTTGGGATGCTCAGGTATGTCTAGCTTTCTAGCTTTCCGCCTGGACCGCTCTTCTGAGGAATGATGAGACCACAATCAGACCACAATCTTTCCATAAGCTTAACTAAGTGCTGTGAGCGCCTAAACACAACCATAAATAAGTTTAATAATGCTGTAGTCACTACAAGTGGATATTGTACTGGAAAGTATTTTGCTCCTTGCCAGATACGTATATTAATGTCTTGTCCTCATTATGTTAATAGAAAATGTAATCTGGTAATTATGTTTCGTACAAACACATTTGCTGTTCCAGTCTAGTTGTATAGAAACTTAATTTTTAGGAGACAGGGTTGCAGGAGTGGGGTGGTGTTTTGCCTGCAGCTATGGTGCAGTTGCAAAGTCTCAAATTAGGGTAAAAGCTCAAATATATTTTGAGCTTGTAAAGTAATGTTCACAAGTTTGTACATTTTTCAAGATGGACAACAGTGCAGGCTCCTCTGCGATCTAGATAGGTTTAATTAAATATTGTTGAACATGTAATGTGCTGTGTATATAACCACAGGGATCTGCTTTGTGATTGGATTGTCTTTGTCGAATCAGCTTCAGGTGTGAAAACAGGGTCAAAATTTGTATTTGTAACTTAAGTGTAACACACAGTGTGAATAAGTTTAACACAGTTTTCTGCTTTGTATCTGTATGTTCACCTCTTTTTTCACAGTGTCTATATGTAACCTCATCATTTGTTCACACATTTTTTTTCTTAGAACAAATACAAATCTCTTCTACTGATGTACAAACTTGAATTACTCATGCAGATTTATTTTACAAGTTTCCAAAGGTTGATTTACAACCGCAAACTTTGGCATTATTTGTGAATATCACTTTACAAGCTCAATATATATTACATATATATGTATATATATACACAGAATATTAAAATGTATTTCCAGGTGAGAAAATAATAGATCTAAATCTAAAAAGACCCTGACACTGGCCTTGGTTTTACCTCCACCATGAAGGATGTTGTACAGCCTTCCAGTCAGCGTGGAGTCTAACACAATCCCTCCTCAAACAGAGAATCTCCTAACCTGGTCAGGTACTGGCTCTACAGTGTTGGGGAATGTCAAGGATCCTTTGAGCCATTTTGAGTTTCCAGTGATGGATATTGGCAAACAGCTTGCCTCTGTGAGTAAGGATAACCTTCCATTTGATCAATCTTGCACCCGTCTCTAAGACTATACCCTCCAATAAATCAATAGCCTAGATGTGTTTGTCCTGGTGCTTTCCATTCTCCTCAAGTCCTTTCCATACGCTCCTGTCCTGAAGTACCTTTCTTTCCTTTTGCTACTCTCGACACGTCATCTTTGATATCCATGTCCCTTTGTTCTTCTTTTACATCTTATTTTTTAGGCTTATTTGTTAGACATGATCTAAAAGCTGTTGCAAATTGCGTTGTCTGCTAATTTCTCATGATACAGTATTTCACAGTATTTCCCAGTGTTTGTCATCAAACAGTACTTCACACTTGGCTGTCTGTTTTGGTTAATTTTATAGAGAACAAAGGAAACTCGCTGTATGCAGCAGCAAGGGAGAAGCCTTTTTGGACTGTGAAAGCTACAAGATATGTTAAACCAAACACAGAGGGAATTTGATTGAGAGTCGGGACAAGTGGCAATTTATCATCAAACAATGAAGTAAAGCACTGAGAACATCAGGACTTAGGGTGTTGGCGTTAATATTTTTCCATTAGGATTATTCCAGCCTGCAGAAGAAAACATTTTTATTTTTAATTTCATGTTAGAACAGAGTCATTATTTTGTATTACTCATAGGAACAAGTCTGTAGATGCCACAATTAAATTTCCTGAACAAAACACTTTTGGTATAGCTGTGCAATCCCTGCAGGGTTGCTAGTCGCCTTCATTCTCTCCTAAGATTTAGAGGAAGGGGGTATTTTCTAATGACTTCAAATAATCTCAAAGAGCGTCAGCCCCATATACCAATTATTAATTAGAAAATGGAAATCCCTCTGAGATCTTGTCTTAGTGCAAGAAAAAAAGAATTAGGTAGTCCCATAGTTGCCAAGCTGCAAGCCATTTCTAGTCCATCTTCAAATGTAGGGTGTACTGCCAAGTATCCACAAGAGATGAATAGATACATACATCAAAACGTCTTTACTCAGATTATATAGTGTGTTAATACACACAGTGACATTAACCTGCTGTTCAACTGTCTATTTCTGCATCAGTGCACAATTCAAATCCATTTGGTATCGAACATAAATGACCAACATGTAGCTCAACAACAAATGACCCAGTTTGAAACAGAAATAAATCATTATCATAATAAATCATTTATCATTTAAGTGTACTATACTGTATGAATGCGAAGCAATTCACATGTGTTAATCACATTTTTATTGCCAATGTTTGAAGATATTTTAATGTAACTTAAAAATGAGACCTTTCCTGACTTTCTTGATTGCGTATAGCCTAGTTGAGTTGTTTCTTTGTAAAAGACTCGGGATGAAAGTGCAACAGTAGCTAACGTTAGCTGCCACTGTCAGACCCATTCAGTACACTAACGTTACTTGACAATATGAAAGGTCATTTTTATTATGCTGAAAGTGTGGCAACATAGCTCATTTATAATATTCTGTCTAGTTCAGTATACGTTAGCGTTATCATCCATCAAATTTAGCTATGCTGACATCTCTGAGGCTCTCGGTGAAAGATAGACAAACAGCGATTGATAAAGCTAGCTAGCTGGGTAACGGCGTCATATCATATAAACGCAGTCAATGTATCGTGCAATGAGAATGGTTGTTGTTGTCTCAATACACAGTTATATTTCCTTATGCACAATCAACAGTAGTTCAGTAATTCCTAGTCATTTATTGGTAATAGTTCAGTTCAGAATATATATAGTTGACATTTCTGACACTGAATAAACTATTTAAGTATCAATTTAACAGTTTATTATTGCCTAGAAGCAAGTTTTAAAGTATAAGTGTAACCTTTTTCTTACTTGTCTTCCAAATGTGACCCTCTTCTTTGAGCATGCATCCCCTTCTGACCCTGCTTTAAAAACTGCATGCAATTATTTTTTTTCTACCTCTTATCAGCAAGGAAATTCATAAGACCCTTCCCTCTGTCCGTGGCCTGGCGACAAATGGCAGAGCTCATCTCTCATCCTCGTTAACCAAGTGGCTAGTCTTCTTAATGAGCACTATTAAAGGTAAAGTGTCATTACCGCAGCACTCTGTCTATTCATTACAACCATCAATGTCCATTGATGTCTGTCTTCATCTAATCATAGAACTCTATTGCGAGCACTTGTCTTCATCTATAACCTCCCCCTCACATTACACCAGATTAATGTCAAATTTCCTTCTTTTTGCCACATTCACTTTTGCTATTGTGTCCCCCTGCTCATAAAGCATCACAACTGTCAGCTGACGGAGAGACACAGTTCACTTAAAGTTCTGATGTAACTCTTGTGTGAGTGTGAGAACTGCCTTAAAAACTCATTGAAGTTTACTGAAAAACACTCACCTGTTATCAAATCAATGCATACAAATGGGTTTGTCAATTTCAACTTACAGTTGTTGTCTTGATATCTACTTCAGAACTTGAAATCTTTGAGGTAGTTACTTGTGGGAAATTGTGAGCACCCATGGAGAGATTATACTTTGGGGTAACCATATCAGAGGATTGGGCTATTGTCCAAAGATACTGTATATAGGAAAAAGTCAAAGTAGTAAATACTCTATTTAACTTTCTTGGTGTCCGGACAGTCCACTGTCGGTTTTGACTCTCGTCTCATGTAGTGACATTAAAGTGTTTCATTTTGCGCCACCTTTTAAACTCCTCCCAGCCGACCCAATTGGCTCCTAATAAGTGCACTATAACTTTCAAACTAAGGCTGTTGCAACCAATATAACACATCCCATCCATTAGACTTTCTGACATTGGATGAGTTTCTTGCTATGCTAGAGGCTCTAAGGATGGGAATGACTTTGTTCCGGACGGAAACATCTCAACTATTGGATGGATTTTGTACTGACATCCATGTCCCTAAAGGATGGATCCTACTCACTTTGGTAATCCCCTGACTTTTACCTCACCTCCATCATCAGGTCAAAATTTTACTTTTTACAGTCCAGCAACCAGCAGTAGCAGTTTTAAGATGTGGCACTGACATTTGCTATGTCAAAGTTTCCATCCGGAGTAGTAATACTATTTGTAATTAATTGACTAATGTATTAGCTGCACCATAGCATTACATCATTTAGCTAATGTAATCTTATGGTGCAGTTGACGTGTGATTTGCAGCACAGCTATGTCAGGTAACACTCAAGAAAAAAAATTATGAATTGCCTATGTTCACTACAACAGCCATAATCTGATCTTTTTTCACTGTCTGAATAAATTACACATATTAGAGTTGGAGTTACTTGTTATAAAGAGATCTTGGGTAAGTAGTTTATCTGATAGAAATAAAGGTATGTTCTGTGCTCAAAGTAAAAATTCAATTCACTCCTGACACCCACAGGCACATTTTAGAAGATCTTTGGTTTCCAACATCTGTTTTCTGTTCTCAACTAAAGAAACAAATATGATATGAATATTGTTCATTCAATAATTCAGCTTAATTAATATATAATATATATATATATATATATATGCATATATATTTACAAACAACACCTATTCCCTACTGGTTGAGTCAATTAACATTTTTTAATACGGTGGATAAATTTGTTATTTATTTAATATTTCTGGGTGGGATGTGGGTAATTTAATTCATTTGTGTCACCAGAGTTGTAAGTTGAACCTTCTCGTCACACATTTCCTTACCCCTGCAGGGGACTATATAGATAGATAAATATGTGAGTATGAAGAAAACGTAATAATCATTGGTGATGCTCTGGATTTTTGTTGCTGCAGCTCTTCAACCTTAGATACTCATTTGTCCCTCCGTTCCCTCAGCGTCTTATTACATGCATCCCCTAATGAAGCAGGAATGGAATTACTGTTTGTTATATCAGCGGGGGTCTGAGGACTGTCCTGCATAATTGGGAAGTAAGTGGAATAGATATGTGAATGTGAATAAATAAGCCAAATGTAATTAATGAGGACCAATGATTCGACCGGTGATAATTAAATCTGCTGTGTTTTTCAATTTGCATGATTAAGATGCTAGTTAACGTTATGTTGTACCCACACGTTACAGGTTGTTCATTCTCAAAATGTCAACATATCAGAATTCTCAACACTGCACTTAATTATCTTCAGGAGCTTTAAAAACTATCAGCTAAATCAATTAACTTTAATCTGCAACCAATTAAAGTCTGACTTTTAGGAATGCTAATGCCTCACATGCTGTACTTATATCTTGGCCTGCTCATACACAGACATCACCCAAAATTTCTCAGCAACTTCAAGTGTTTGGGGATTGCTTGTGCACTTTGCATAATGTCTGAACAGGAAGTGTTTAAGCAGGAGGGATATTTTTTTTAATGT
Organism: Seriola lalandi dorsalis; assembly: GCF_002814215.2. Taxonomy (NCBI): domain Eukaryota; kingdom Metazoa; phylum Chordata; class Actinopteri; order Carangiformes; family Carangidae; genus Seriola; species Seriola lalandi. The sequence goes on from NW_019525450.1 coordinate 2,380,475, forward strand.
TTTCCTCATACTCAACTTGAATTAAGTTTGATTTTATGCTGCGTTTTATGATTCAAAAGAGGTCAGGAGTGATTTGCATATTTTGACATTTTAAACAATTCACAGCAGCTCAAAAAAAAAAGGATTTTAAAAACCTGCCTGAAATCAACCGCGGCGATTTCTGAAGGAGCCGAATGGAAGGAACCAGTCTGGGTACTCAATTGTGCTGTTAATATTATACTGTCAAATGGAGAGGACAGCACTTGACAATGAAGAACAATGAGTATTTCCAAGCCTTTCATGTCCACCAGCCACAGGCATATTGAGTAGAACACTTTTACCGATATGCTATTTTAGTGTTTTATTGACCAAGACAGGGGGATGAGGTGAAGAGAGGGAAGAATAGGAAGAGGAGGGAGACAATAATTTTGGACACAGAGCACCTCCCACCTCCCACACCCCCCCGAATACCTAAACTGCATTGTAACTCACTGATATCGTGACTCTAACCTCTCTTTTGCCCTAATGATTGTGGCAGTAGCCCAAACATTAGTGAGACACGTTTGTGACTGGAGGGAAACTACGCTAGTTTCAATCTCTGGATCGCCTGGGAAATCCAGGGAGCAGTGGTCCCAACGGTTCCTTTAAAGCTGCAATGTGAGATTTTTTTTATTTTATCTTTTTTTTTTAGCAATGAAATGGCACCAGATGGTCGAGATATATTACACAGTTTCATTCTAAATGTGAAAACTGACAACACCTCCATTGTTTGGAAGTCATTCGTCTTCCAAAACAACCCATGACTCTTTTTCTCATCTGCGGTCTCTATGTCTTAAGGAGTGATTAAGTTAAGGCATTTAAAAACACTTGGTTGGTGACAGATTGTGGTTAAAAGAAACCAGTGCTGACTCTTGGTATATGATGGTGTCTGTGGACACTCACACACTCGGCCTTGCGGCATTAAGACAATGTCAGGCAACTTCCATCTTTGCTTCTGATAGAATGATTAAGTAAAACTGTTTATGTTTGAGCTTCACCAATTAGTTGATTAATAGATTAATTAACAAGTAATAGATTGACAGAAAATGATGAAGATGATGATTTTTTATTTTTTTTTAGCTTCACGAATGTGAGGCAGCAAACCTTTGTCTGTTTTATACAGTATGATAGGGTTAGGATTAACCGAAGATGTTTGGGATTCTTGGTTGTTACTGTTTGGTTACTCTTATTCTTTCTGTCTTTCTTTCTTTCTTTCTGAACTATGACAATTTGGACAAAGCAATTAACTGAGAACTAACTGGCAAATTTAAGGTCTCATATAGTTTAAAGGTAGATGTCCATGTCTTCTTTGATTATAAAGCAGCTCTATTTTCTATATTAATACTGTGAAAGTATCAAAGCCTCAGTCCACAGAGAAATGCACACAACCTGTATTCAGAAACTGAGCCTTAAAACCAGCCGTCAGGTCTTCGGTAACTTCTCACAACAAAACAGTCACAGCTCTCAGCCATTAGGACCCCAAGCCCCACCCACCTGGACCCGCGATTCCAACCTTGCAGGCTCAGAGCCTCCTCTCTTCTGATTGGCTCTCCAACCTGTTGTTACTAGAGCTCCAGAGAGAAGCCTGAGAGAGGAGATGTAAAACTAAACTGAGATGGTTTTTGGTTCTTAAAACCACAAATATATCTTCTTATGGATCAACACTTCAAATAAAACACAGGAGAAGAGGAAAATATGGGACCTTTTTAATGTACAATGAAAATAATTGTTAGTTGCATTCATAATTCATATTGCACTTTTCTCAACAAGGGTTACAAAGTGCTTCAGTGTTACAAAAAACATGTTTGAATACATATTTTAGTGCAGCTGTATGGGACCATGGGCACACTGATGTACAGTGGAGCCAAATGTGCTTCTAGATAATTAGAAGGATTTTAATTCCAATCTAAATTTGAAGTCAGTAGAACAAAGCTAGCACTGGGGTCATATGGATAGTTAGATACCATATGGTAATAAGACGCTGTATAGTTTTAGTTATTGTGCAACATAATTCAGAACTAATTGCAGAAACTGTACCAAGTCCTTGTTTAAAAATGCAAATACTACCCAAATCAAGACTCTAGGATCTGAGACAATGGTTGATTTGGTTGAGCTGTCGGAAAAGTAAGATGGGGCCTTACTTGGGAATGTTTCTCAACTGAAAATAATGATGTCTGACTTATATTTCTCAGCTGGGATCCGAAGTTCCTGAAATCATTCATATTCACATAACCTCAAGAGGTCAGTTGTCAGGAAAATGTAAACACCCTGTCATTTTTCTCATTGCGGGCATCTTCTCAGAGGGTTAAATATCTCGCAGCATATATTGTGGATGAGCTTGGCCAGTCATGAGCCAATTGTAGCTGTCAAGATGAGGCTAGCACTCACACAGCAGGGGGGGCTCAAAAGCAATGACAGCAATGAAGGACAAGCAAAGCAAACTAAAGACAAAGCATCAAGCTAAAAACATAGTTTACACTTGCTGGTTATCACAGCCTTCAGCTGGGTGCTGTTTCAAGGTAGACTGCTCATCAAGATGAGTGATGCATGTTGACTTGGAAACTTGGCCAAATTAGGGTGCAGGGGCAGCGGTGGTGGTTATTTGTGTCTTTGAGGGTCTTTACACCTGCTTTAACGGGCTCATATGCTACTGAGAATATCCTGGGGTGAATATCCATGAGTGTGAGCAAGCTTGTGCCTTCAATGATTGGTCAGTAAACTAATAAAACACAAGAAAATTAAAATCAAGCAGCAAAATCTCCAGATAGCAACAGTCCCGGTGGTGGTGACTTGTTGTGCGGAGCTTCAGATGTGAAAATCTGTGGCGCACACGGCAGCAGCTCTGTGATTAATACCACTGACAAAGCAGTAACTAATGATCGATTGAGGATGCTTGGGTTCTAAAGACCATTTCCCCTTCACTTACTTTGCCTTTTTCAAAGCCATCTGATATTTTGATCACTGGCGGGGGCCATGTCAGTGGAATTAATCACTAATTTAAAGCTGGAACCTTCTCATTTGCACAAAACTCTGCTCACAGAAGAGATTTTGAACGATTTGATAGTTTCAGATTCTCCTGGTGTCAGTGAAGCTTTCATCCTACCTTTTAAAGAGAGCGCCATGGATAGCAGTGATGCCGACACATCTTTATAACAATATATATTCTTTTATTAAGCATGAATTAGTGCTTTGAAGTTTGACACTTTTGCTGCGTCGTGTTAGGCGGTCCATATGTGTCAGACAGAGCGGGAGCAAGATTAGACTGCTTCTAAAAAAATAATTACACCATGCCAACGGCTTCAGTTACTGTCATGTGCTTTTTGGCTGTTTATTTACTTTAACGTAAAGTGATTTTAAATGAAGCCCCCCCCGAGCAGTCCTATTTATACGTTTAACTCTATGCACACGTACCCAGCGCGCCCAGAGTGTCCGTCAATGAAATCTTCATTCATATCGAGCAAGAGAAACACAGCTCAACATTTACAGGCTGATGTATTATGCAGCAGAAGCTTTTAAAAAAGATGATTGGAGAATTCCCATCTGAAACGCAGCTGCAACATCAAAGCATGAGTGGGAGGAAAATTAAATGGTACAGAAATAAATAATGGTGGACTTGATGTCTTTGCTAATTGGGATCTCTGGCGCTCGGGTCAAAAGGCCTCCACCGGGGCGAAACCTAAGAGGAAGCGCTGTGTTGTGCTAAGGTGGTAAGGTGCAACAACACGCCACACTCTGAGGCAAACTCTTTCACTCTTCAACCAAGACTTGTTATCAGTGAGTGTGCACGCCGTGTGCACATCAAGCTCTGTGGTTGAGCTGGTGGGAGCATGACGTCATCGCCAGAGCAGAGAAAACGCTGAGTGTGTGTTTAACGCTCAAATGAGTTTCGTGAAGAGGTTCTCACAGCTGAGTGAAAAGTCGTGTGTGTGTGTGTGCGCGCGTGTGTGTGCACTGACCCTCCTCTCTTGATGCACTCATAAAGGCTGCCTCCCCAACCCCCCCAGCCCCACACCCTCTCCTCTCTCCTCCCCCCAAGGCCTGTCTGGCTGCTGCCAAGTAGCCTCACAAACACTAGAGGGCTCTCTCCATGGACAGCAGCATGGGCAACCCCTCTGCTGTCACTCACACACTCTACTGCACTCACACACAAACACTCACATTTGGCCATGCAATGATGAGCATGACCTTTCCGCTGACTGTCTTAATAAGACCTGTGTAACACTCTCCCTGCTCCTTGTATTTTAATAGACTGGGCTTTAGTATTTTATTTTTTCATGCACAGAATTTCCTCCCGTGTAAATCCATGTGTCAAGAATACAAATCAACTACAGCACAGAACAGTGAGCGGAGGGGAGAGGAAACGGAGCACAAGCCTGAATGGATAGAATAGTTCTTTACTTTCCATTGTGCCAGCCACAGGGCCACAGTGTGCGTGTCCATCTGTTCATTGCTTAACCCTATCAAATGACAGTATAAATGAGCAGCCTCGGCTTCGTTTCACTGATCTCCGGGCCTCTTTCATTTCACTAATAACCGAGAGAAGTGAGGGCGAACTCACGCGTCGTTTCCTCAACAAAGAGAAGAGTTAGAACGCGGAGGAAAACACACACACACACACACACACACACACACACACACACTCACGATCGGAAGACTTCACCTGCACAACAGCCTATGTGATATCTTACAGCTATACGGCAATGTGAGACGATAACCTTTGCGGCGCGTCCGTGCCCGTGCGGAGCGGCGCGCGTTCATTTGTGCGCCTGTTGACCCGGCTCCTCATCAACCCAATGAGCGCCGCGGAGGGGAGGCTCTCTTCGCCACCGCGCATCTCTCCTCCATCTCCTCCTCACTTTTCCAGTCGGCCAGCAAGCCTGTCGGAGCTCTTAACTAACAACCCCCAACACTGTCACTCCGCATTGACAAACTGCAGGAAGGATTTCTAGCCTCTCGCTTCTCCGCATTTATTTTTGCTCATTTTCCCGCCGCCTCGAACGAAACGTGTTGGACTTTTTTTTTTTTGCGTATTTTTAAGGAAAAAAAATATATAAACGATGAAATGATGCAGCAGCGGAAAGGGATGCAAGTCTCACTAGTAAGTACAGCCCGCCACCATCATATAGCTATAAACCTAACAGGTATTACTGTTGTGCAGTGGTGTTTTGTGGAGGGGTTTAATAGGACTTCCCTTTAATCCATCACGGGGCTAAAGTACATTTTTTTTTCCCCCGGCACATTTGCATGAGCGAGATGACACGGAGAGAAACAGCAAGTCCACGGAGAGGTCTGCAACTTAGGCTACCTTCTTTATTCACATTTCACTTGCCTCTGTCGCGCACACATACTGCCGACATATGGTTTATTCTCTGTACATTGGACTGCTCACGCGCTCCGGGTCCACATTTGACGCACCGAGGTGGACTGATGGGAAACATTAGTCTCCTCAAAGGGTAAAAAACTTCAGAAAACACGGAGAGAGAGGGTGAATACAGGTAATCGGGGTATGTGCTGCAGACTATTGCAGAGGTGTAAAAGGCAAGTAGCATGCCTCAAACTTCATGGTTTTCATTCGCGGTTTTATTTGTCTCATCGGGTGACTGTAGAAACTGAGACACGAATTTCTCCCCCGTCTGTGGACTCCTACCTTGGACAGCTCCTCGGCTGCCGGCGCCCGGTTCTCCGCAGAGCCGTCTGGACCGGCTGCTTTCTGGCGGGGAGCTGTCCTACCCCCGTGGTGCTGAAACCGCTTGCTTAGTCACGCACCCCAGTGACTTGATAATACACTAAAAAAGAGGGGGGAAAAAATCACAAATTCATGTCAGTTATTAATAGGAAAATTCTATATGGGCTGTAATTTTGTATTTTCTCAGGTTTATATTCTCCTTTCAAATATTTTGTTATTAACCTGGACCTTTTAGGTCGGTGCCTGTACTTGGAGAATGTCACAGTAACTCGCATCTCTCCACACTTTATGGTGTTGCAGTTGCCTTCAGGTGGAATACATTACATCTTATTGTCCTTGGAATTGCATTGCTGGAACCATGAATTACTCCACACACCGGCATATGACCACAGTGACATACTGCGTGTAGTAAAAGTTATCAGAACTAACACTGACACTGTGCTGAAAGCAAGCCAGTCTGTGCTGTGATAGCATGTCCACCTGCATCAGTTTGAGCTGAGGACAACTCAAAGCCATCCCTTTGTGTCTGTGCTTTATTTTATTTATTTATTTGTTTATTTATTGCCTCTGGTTTTGCATTCTGGTGAACAACGCAACATCAGTGTGTTGTACAACTGAAAGGACCTAGCTGAGTGAGATGGATGTTAAGGCTTAAACTGATTGTGATTAAAGGGCAAAATTTACATTCGGTTGCATCCTTTCGATCTTATGTCACAGAAGTGTCACTGTGTTGTATTTAATTTGCTTATTTCAATTTGATTTAAAAAAAAAACCCAAAACATTTATGCCCACGCTTATCAGAAAACAGTGACTCCAATGTAGTATTACACATCTGATCCAATGTTCCAAACCTGCCTCTAAATGCCTTCACAATGATCTCATCAGGAGCACTATGATATCAGTGAGCTGCAGCGCTGTTGACTTTGTGGAGCTCACCTGCAACCAGCCTCTCTATTTAATATTGACACTATTGCACGCATGCATGCACACATGCACCGGATATCTAAGGAATTTGATTGCAGCATAAAAGGATATTTCACCCCAAAATGTATTGTCAAAACATTAATCATAAGGAAACATGTAATTTGCTCACAATCTTTCCAGGATAATCCCCAGAACAACAGCTTAAAGCAACGCAATCTGATGTGGTGGGCTCAGTAACCTCACAATACAGACATACCCGTTTTGTTGTGCAATTGTAGCAGGATAATACAAAAACAAGATTGGCATAAAGGGTCATATCTGCCACAGACAGATCATTAGTGATGATGAAGTGACATCTTGATTTCTTTCTTTTTTCTTTTTTTTTTTTAAATCCTTTTTTATCTTTTCGCTTGCCTGCGAAGCACATTTTCCCTCCCTCTATCGTTCTGGCTGTCTTGTCTGATTTGTTCAAATGTTTATTTGACTCTACTTTCTTATTCCTACCTCCCCCTTTCCTCCCCAACCTCCCTGACAACTCCTCACAAGACTAAAAGACATCTAACAAACTGTGATTGCTCCCTTATAGGTCTTCCCCTCGGAATAACACCAAATGGATGCTGTGCTGAGCGCCTCAGCCCCTCGCCAACTGCTATGGAGGCATACCATGCAAGTGACCTTTATCACACCATGAATGCAAGCTCTGCCGTTGAAAGAGGACACAAGTAACCTTTTCTTGTTATCTGAGGAGCTGTTGATCTAAAGAAAGTAGGGGGAGACGAGCTGCGGCGAGAGAAGAGTCTCGTAAAAAACAAACAAACAAACAAAACTACACACACAAGGACAGGATGCCAAAGCGGTCCGAGGAGATGCTCATGGATCTGTGGATGTCCTTGCTGCTGGTGTGGATTACTTGTGTTCCCTGCGTGTCTATGTCTCCTATCATAGGCCAGTCCAAAAGTACACAAACTGGTGGGTCCGCAGCAGTGGCGAGCGGTCTTGGCGAAGGACAAAGATTACTGAGCCGCGCCAAGAGAGGATGGGTTTGGAATCAAATGTTTGTGCTGGAGGAATTTTCTGGACCCGATCCAATTCTAGTTGGCAGGGTGAGTGTGCTGTGATTGTCAGCATTATATTAAGCTCGCTTATCGTGTGGAAACATTAATTCGGCCATTTGAATGCTCCCTCCATTTTTTTTTCATCCCATGGGCAGTGGGAGGGTTTTGGTTGTCAAGGGGAAGCAGAGATAGGGGGACAAGTAGAAGGCGGTGGGCGGGGTGGGAAGTGTGTGTGTGAGTGTGTGTGTGTGGTGGAGGGGGGGTGTCTCAGAATGCTTTTGGAAATAATTAAACTCCCATCAAATAATGGTGGCAACATTTTTTTTTTTGCTGTTTTGGATGTCCTTGAAAACCAAGACACTGTAGCAGTCACACATATTGTTTTGTTAGTTTTTACCAGTTACTCTCTCCGCACTAAATACAGATGCATGCCCCCCCCCTTTTTTTTTTTTCTTTTTTTTTTTTTAAATCTCCTGTTGTGGCGCACATCCATTTTTTTTTCTCCCGAAATGGCATGATTTACAAATTGTGCATAGCCTGGATAAGAGAGGGCTATTTTAGTTAAGGGTAGTTTCGCGGCTCTGTATCGAACAGAACTGTGGGCTAATCCCGCGGCTTAGGGCCACCTGCTCCCTGGCCAGTGTGGAAGTGTCAGGCAGGTTTCAGCGGAGGGGAAGGTTGCTGGCCAGCCTGGCCAAAGCAGCTTGTTCACAGCTCATTGCTGGGAACTCACCTGGGGAGAGTCAGCCTGGCAGTCACGTTCACCTCCTCCTCCCTCCCCCAGAATATCACCCAGCCACTCTGGCATGGGCTGGAGTGCAGGCCATCAAGCATAATATTTGATCTTGTTCAGTAATAGCTTTTGCAAACAGTGTTTTGGTGCCTAATATTTGATAATTGGTGGGTATGCCTTTCTTGTTCATTGTGGCCATTGTGATACATATTTTGTCAACCCCTCACACATGGCACCCGGCAGCACAAAAGCAAAAAAAAAAAAAAAAAAAGATACATTTTCGTGGCATAAGAAAATAAGTCACTTTTAATCCAAGTAAATATTTATAATTTCACTTCCTCTTCGTCCTCTTGTTTTTTTTTTTTTTCTCTCTCCCTATCTCTTTCTCTCTCTATCTCCAGCATTGTCATATGGCTGCATCAATTAAACATTTGCCACCATGCGGGATTTGCACCTGTGTTTTCTAAATACCATACGAACACAAAAATGCTGTTAAGTGATGCATTAATTTTTCAGGCGAGTCAATTAGGCAGCCTCTGCTGGATTCGACAATGACTGCTCATCAGAATGCTGAAACAAACAAACACTCATCGGGGCCACAGTGACCATCCGTCGCGAGCTTGGAATCTGAAGGTTGGATTGCAGCTGTGAGACACTGAGCATCAAAGATTTGACAGATCAGCCGGCAAACTGTTGTATATTTATAGGTATTTCACCTGAAAACGTTTCCTTAAAAAAGAAAAAGGCCAAAGCTGCACAGACATAAGGTAACAGAAGATGCTGATAACAAGAGTTTCGGTTCATAATTCCAAAAACTCACACTCGCTGCGCTGTGTGCCTCTGGCCTGAGTGTGAAATGTTCTGCAGATTCTTGTTCTGCAACAGAGGATTTGGTGGCGGAGAAACAGGCTGTTCCCCAGTCATGAAGGATGCTTTCCCTTCAAGGTCTCGGCTAATGTTTTGCAACAAACTTGACTCTAGGATAGGTTACTCATAGGTATAAGCATTTTTTATGTTGAAGGACAGTGCGGGGATTGGGCACGAGATGGGGGGGGGGGGGGGGGGGGGGGCAGCTCTGGGGCGAAGAAGAAGAAGAAGAACGTGGCTTGCCTTTTTGCGAGGCGATGATGATGGGTTGCGTTCACTGCAAGGTTAAGTGCTCATGAGTATGCCTGGCAGAGCTAAGATAAGTCCTATGTTAAACCGAGATGGCACTGTATTGGTTTAAGAGTATAAATCTCTCTCCCCCCTCTCTCAGTACCTCTGTCTCCTTTTTCTTCCCCTTTCTCTGTGTTTCTCACACTTAATTAAAGAATGAATCAAATGGGTGGGAGGTGTGATTCGAATGGGTCATACAGCTCTGCGTGTATTTTGCAAAATTTCCTCGGCTGTGTGTGTGAGGCTGCCGGTGTCTGTGGTTGTGGTCTGATCGTCAAGGAAGTCCAGGCAAAGATTGGACTCTTTCCATCCCATAGTGTGCGTGACTGTTTTTTTTTTTTTTACTATTATTGCTGGTGCACTCTGAGGCTTAATTATACACGCATCCCCAATCTTTGTCAGCGGCCGGGCTCCCCTCAACTACCCCAACGTTCGGACTGAGAGTGAGTGTTTGTAAGAGGGACGGGGAGAGATTGTGCCATCGATTTTTTTACGGCGTGTCATTCTCTGTGTTCTCCCTCAACAGACACTATTAGCATAAACACGAGGGGAATGGGGGGGGGGGTGCAGAGGTGTGGAAGAGTGGAAGAGTGAGAAGGACGGCCATGAGGTGTGACAGCATCCTTCCCTTTTTTTTTTTTTTGCTGTTCTTCTTCAGCGCGTCGTTTCGTGACATTGTGATTCACTGTGCGGCGTGTTCGTCAGCCTCCATCAGTCTCATTGGCGTCGGAGAGGCAGACATGCAGTACCTGTTAAAGTGAAGCAGGGGAGACAGCTGTGAAAGCTTGTTGCTCGGCTGTAGCTTAAAACGAACACGGTGTTGGAAGGGATTTCAGGATTACTCATCATGAGCCGGGGACAGTTCAGAAATAACCCGTCATTAAGAATAGAAATAGGCAAATGGGGTGTGAAGGTAGATAGGCTTGAACATATCGCTATCATGGACTGATCCAGGGGACGCACGTTTGCTCGTTGTTGACGGCGAGTGGGAGATACCACTTGAGTGAGTAAAGACTCTCATGCGGACCACTGGAAGGCAAGGAGAGGGTAATTTTAGGCAAAGCAGCTCTTGATTTACCATTGCACAACTATAATGGAAAAGTGCAGCCTGGGTTTTAAAACAAAATGTTCTGTGGTACACAAGGTGGATGTAATCTTCACTCTGGCACGAGGCCTACCCAAACATTCAGCCAAAGTTTGCCCCTTCAATTAAAGCTATTTCAATTATTCACACACACACACACACACACACACACAAAAAAGCAACTCATTTACATCAGGCTATTAAAGGCAAAACAACTAAAGACAAACAGCTAACAAATTACTGTGTTTACACCAAAGCAAAGGCAGAATGTGTTTTCTTTGTAGCGCAGGGCAGATTGATGGCGGTTAGCGCCGGGAATATCTCACAGCCTCGGACGTAACTTTTCCAGACTCCTTTACTTTCCTCCTGATCATTTAGCATGTGGTGTGTGTGTGTGTGTGTGTGTGTGTGTGTGTGTGTCTGTGTGTGTGTGTAGGTGTGTAGGTGTGTGTGTGAGGATTAATAACGATGGATTCACGTCTGTGGAATTGTAGTGCAGATGAGGTAAATTGACTGATCCCTCATCCCATTGTCCAACACTTTTATCTGCCACAGCATTGTATGTGTTTTTCCACAAAGAGAATTGATAATCAACCATTAATATTCATCAATTCAGGCTGAGCTGCAAGATTGCAAGGACTGACAGCGATACAGAAAGAAAAAAAGGCTTTGATTATCGATTCAGCAAAGACAACGGATATGTCCTTAGGAAAAAAAAATATATATCTTTGTCTTTCTTCATGTATATTCTGGGGGAAGGAAGCACAAGCTTCATTCTTCCAAACAAGCTGTTTGACAGGATCCCCAACAAGAAGGGCCACTGTGGTATCAGATTGCTGGTGAAATATAAGTCTGCAGGGGGCTTTTCTACAAGCAGAAGTGATTTTCAGTAACCTAAGTGATGCCCCCCCCCTCCCCAAAAGAATTGAAGACCTTTTTCTAGTACTGACTTGTTTGAATTGGTTCAATCCTTCATTCTTGTTTTCCCCTATACAGGTGCATTCAGGTGCAGCTGATAAGAGGTCACAGCTTACATTCGGATAAAGCAGTTGCCCCGAGTATGTATGTATTCATTTACTGAATGGTGTACAATAATGGTGATAAAGTGAAATTATTATGGCTCGCTAGGTTATACGTTGAAGTCGAAGTTTTTCTTTTTTTTGGGTGTGCGTGTGTTTACCACCGTGATGTGGGCCTGAGTATACCATCTTTATCTGGGATAGTTTTCCGAATTCAATCCAGACCTTTTTGTTGCTTTTGTTGCTTTCTGCACTTTGGGCCGCTAGTACAAGATGTGGGACATCAGTCTATAAATACTGATGCGAGCCTCTTCTGCTCGACTGGATTGCCTTTCTCTGTCTCTGTCCCCCCCCGCCCCCCACACCTCCACCTCTCTCTCCCTCTCTCTCTCTCCCTCTCTCTCTGTGATGGGGTGATTATGGAGAGAGTGACTCTTGAGCCCAAGTAAGCTTGCCTCCAGGGCTGATGGGGTGTAGTACAATGACATTGTTAAAATTTCTCCAAGTGTTTAGCTTTGGCGATGCAAGGCAGCGAGGCAAAGCTAAGGCGAGATTGAGTCCTGAATGCAGCCGCCGGAGCAGCCTGAGACTCCCTGGTCCTGCAAGGGGGGGGGGGGCTACTGTTGCTGGTTTACAACAGATCAAAGGTTGAGCCCCCCCTTCTTGACTGAGTTGTGCCAACGTAGCCTCTGATTAGCGAGGATCCCCCAACTTAATCTGCATATACTCGGGGCTCCAGCAATTGAGCGGATATAAGACTCAGCCTTTGACTGATGGATGAGGAGTGGGAGTTAATGAGAATATTAGCCGAATTATTGCCAGTGATTGATAGCCATTATGACACAAAAATTATAAGCATTGGCTCAGATATAATAAATTCTCCAATACAGCCCAAATTAGGAACAGGTTCCAGAGCTGTAGTGAGAGGGTTGAATCAAAAAGCTGTCATTAAATTCAGGCAAGGAAAGCCCATCAATGTTTGCTGGACTTAATTTCATTCCATTTGGTTTCTCACACCCACAGCAGCTCCTGGAATGCAGCGCTGTGATCTCTCTTCAGGCAGCACCACAAAGATCCATATTGAGCTGCAGTCTAGCAGCAGCTCCTCTGTCTCTCAGCCCTTAGATCTCCATTCCCTCCTCTTGTGTAATTTAGAAAGAAAGAAAAAAAACATGCTAACATCCCTCTGTCCTCCGCTTCTTCCTGCCTTCCCCTGCCCCTGTTACTGCGCTCCTCTCTTTCCCCAAGGCTCACCTGTACAGTATATCACTAATGCCGGCAGGGCCATTATATCAATGGGCCATGGTCACAGTCTTCCTCTTCCTTTCCAATCTCTTCCTCTGTCTCTCCCTCCTGGTCTGTAATAAAACACTGGGCCCAGCGGTGGCTCTGATAGAGCTGTGGGATCGCATTAGTGCTGCCCTCGAAGAGCTTGACAGGTTGTCTATGGCTTTGTGTTGTCGCCCTGGTTCCCATTAACAAGCTGCGTATGTCTATGTCCGGGTATGTGTGTGTGTGTGTGTGTGTCATACACTAGTCCATCCAGGAGTGTTATAGACCGGAATGAGATGAGCAGACACAGGCTTGGATGGAGCACATTTAGACATGAGGGTTATGTGTGCAACAGTAAACACAGTGTGTCCAGGAAGCTTTATAGCTGCTGTATCTTTGCAAACATTTGCAGAGGTGTCAGAGTTGGATATATTTGTGAATTATTTCTCACTATATGTGTTTTAAGCTGAAATTGCAGCCTGAAATCTGCGGTATTTCAAATTTACAGGTGACCTCATACTGCTGGCATTATTACTTTTCCAGCAAATGTATTGCCATTGCTTGTATCTTAAATGTTATTGCCAAGTGATTTTGTTTTTACCAGCCTTTCAGTGATAATTTAATAGAGCTACTGTCATGTCTACTGACAGTTTGCCATTGGCAGATGTGTCATTTTTTTTTTTTTTGAAAAAAAAAAACCCAGCACTCATTCTGTTTCCCTCTTTATGTCTTTCTAAACACACCCACGTGTAACAACCATGGAGCATACACAGCTCACAATGTCCTGTCTCCTCTCTCCCTCTCACATGCACCTCGAAAACCGCTGTGCATTAAATCAAATGCTCTATTTTCATAAGGGAGATGAAATCATTTTGCAGTTCAATGTTCAGTGTCTCACAAGGAGACGCATGACGCATCTTGTCCGTGATCCGGTGGAAGCTCTCTTGTGTACATGCATCAGCTGCAATAAGAATTTAACAGGAAAGCACATCCATTCACGCGACTTCGGAGTCCCCTCAGCAAAATAACAAGCTCGCCGCTGTCGCTCACATCTGCGGCTCAAAATCATTAAGTCCATGTTGTACAGTGAGCGGCTCACGTGGGGGCCACGTTCCTGAGCTTCGGCATCAGTGCTAATTCATGGCAAATGGCCCTTTTGTGGTTTCACCTTGAACCGTGTCACAGCGATTAGCTCCCTCCCATGTCAGTGTTTGTCAGTCAATGGTGTCAAACTCTTGGAGTGGAAATCCAGAAAAGCCTCCGCCTCTCATTAAGTCGAACTCTACTCCCACCCACCCACCCCGTCCTTTAACTGCTTCCCCCCCTCTCTCTCATCTCCTCTGCCTCCCTCACACTCCCTGGCTCACCGGGCTTGGCCTGGGCTGGCTGTGCGGAGGTGGAGCGCTTAGCAGGCTAAATCATCTGGCACTCTGCCTTGAACTTTGCTCTAACTAATTTATAGGAATTAAAGCGGTTCACCTCAAATGCTTGGCTTGGGCGAAGCTTTGGCTAAATTAGTCTGGATTCTTTTTCAAAATAAGGGAATTTTCTTTGTTTGGATTAGATCGTTCTCAAAGCGTCAAGAGATGAATTTGCAATTTAACAAACTTAAACCTCTTGGCTTTTCTGTTGTGCTGACATTTAAATGATGTTTATTTCTCAGACAAGACACAGGCTCGTGTGTAATCATATCTTAAACAGGCAGCGATACACAACTAAATTAAGGCAACATTAAAAGAGCCTGATGTTGGACATTCTGCTTACTTATGAATCCGGACTGTGTTTTCCAGCCAAAACACTGGCCAAGCATCAGTAGCAGTAAATGAGGTTACAATTATTCAAATCTGATTATTCAAATCAAAAGATTATGATTATCTGAAACCTGCTAATTGGCCCTTGCCTCTGACATAGTGGTTGTGGGCACAAGCCACGGCAGCGGCGGCAGCAGCAGCGGCATCAGCTAAAGATTCCTGCTCTCTGTGCCAGTGTGCTCTTGTGGGCTCGATGTTTGGCTCAACTCCCCAGGCAGCTCCTCTCCTATGGATAGAGCCCAGCGTATGTGAAATGCCGCAGGCGGCTGCAGGCGGCTTATCCCTGCGCCTCTGCTCCCATACACGTCCCATCAGCCAAACTGGGACTGCCGGAGTAATCTTGTTAAGAATGGATGTTGTTATTATGCGGCTGGATGTGCATTTGGCTTCATGGTTAGCTTGAGAGCACACGTGGGCTGGAGCGGGAGAGACAATGGGGTGGGAGTTTTGGATCCGGGGGGGAAGGGGGAGGGGGGGTGGTTGCGGAGAGGGAGTTTGGAGGGGGTGTGTGCCTATTTCTGGCACTTAAAAGATGGCAGTCCTCAATCCTCTTCCTCTGCCTCCTTACTTTCCCTTCTCACTCCTTCCCTCCGTCCTCCCCACCTTTCTCACCCATCTCATACAACATAATAACAACAAAGCGGCCTCCGTAAGCAGTGGATGTGACATTTACTTGAAGCTCGTGTCTTCACCTATAACAGGTATTAAAGATAATGATTATCATCCCTGCCGGGTGGAAGGCAGAGGGTTGCTCACCTCAATCATTGCGTTGACAATAAAAAATGAAAAAAAAAAACACAGACACACAAGAAGAAGAAGAATCAATGGCTCTGTCCAATGCTCCCTCTGCTCTCTCAATGCTAGCACTCCTAACTGTGGTATCTGGGTGCCAACAGACTGTGGCTTTGACCTTTCTCACAAATGAATTATTTCGGTTTAATGATCCTTTCTGCAGGAAGAACAAAAAGATAGCTGAAATAATAGCCAAGGGAGGAGAGGAGGGATGTAAAAAGGGCAGCACCCGCACACACTCCATACCTTATCCTCCCACCTTACTCCCACTTCTACCTGTGAAGACACCTGTATCTCTCTAATAATGCTAATAAACCTTGTGTTTGTGTCTCCAAGGTGCATGTGATACATCTAGCCCGAGCTTTACAAATGAACTGACTTCAAGCAAAAAGTAAATAAATAAAAATAACCCTGGATGTAACAAGCAGGTGGTGATGGGAGAAACACACACACACACACACACACACACACACACACACACACACACACACACACACACACACACACACACACACCTCTTTGTGTATGTGAAAGTGACACTTTCTTCTTTACACCACCAATGTTTGATTAATTCTTCTTTTTTCTCTCCCCCTGTCGGATCAGAAAGGAGGGTGGGATGTGGAGGGGGAAGGATGGGGTAGATGCATGAAAAATTCAAAACGTTATAATATAAAATCCAGATGAATCATGAATGCTTAATGGGAATCAGGGCCGAGCGTGCAGGATGTTGAAATTGTTCTCAAAGAATCCTGGTGTATGCGCCTTGTCTGTCTGCGCCGCGTGCACAATGAGGGACACGGCGTGTTACGTCGCCGCTCTCAGCTGCTCTCTCCTCTTTCGATGGCGACGAAATGAGGTGCTCAGGGAGACTGAATAGAGGATGCCAGAAACATGTGAAAAGCTTTTAGGGGGCTAGAGGCCGTCTGTTATCGAAGTCTGGCTAATTGCCTTTATCCTAGCCCCAACTGCTTGTTGTTCTGCTTGTGGATTGGACATGCACCAGTGGTCTATCTGATGAAATATTAACAAATCTTTGCTAACACCCGGTCTTCTTTATTGTGTTTTAATGAAATGCAGAGTTTCAAGAAAAACTTCTGCTATTATGAATAATAGAAGATCCAATTAGTGGAACATCATCACAGATGAGTTTGATGAAAGGCTGGACTGGTGTAATGTCGGAGGAGAGTGAACATTTAGTTATCAAAGTATTTGAATGTAGCAGCGTTGTGTAGGTTGATTGCTTTTAAGGCTTGATGGTAATGTCCAGAAGATTAAACCCTGTGCAACACTTTTATTAAAAATTACAAAGATCTGAGCTTTAGCAGAATCCAAAGTCAAAATGAAGCTCTTTTCACTTTTGTGAAAAGGAAATATATATCATGATCATACTGAAGTTATTCTGCAATTTTTATTTTATTTTTCATTTATTTATTTATTTATTTTTTTTTTTTTCATTTCAGGATGAAACCATTTTTATACATATTTGTGGAAATAGCCACCTAAGCTCTAAGGCAGCAGTTGAGTGATATTTGAGAGCCAGTATTTCTAGGAGACTTGGCCCCTCTGACTGGAGAACGTCATACAAGATGAGTTTCCACCTTTTTTCAACGAACACACAGCTTCTGTTATGTGCTATTAACAATTTAAGCTGCCTGTGCCTTACAACATTAAACATTTGGAAAGACCCAGCATATGCTGAGGTGTGTATTCGGCTCAGGAAGAGGAAGTCTGCTTCGCTGTCTTTGTAAAGGCAACCATGGCCGTCAAGTGACAATCACCAACACCTGCTCCCAGAGAGAAACCACACATGTTCTCTTCTTGGTCATTCATCAAACTAAAAAATAAACACTGAAGACAAACTGATTACTTGGGGGAAAAAAATTGAATATGAATATTTAAAAGCGTTACAATAATGTATGAACACATGAGACTGTCATAAAAACAGCCATCCATTTCATCTATGCTTATCCTGTTCAGGGTCACAGGGGGCTTGGAGCCTGTCCCAGTATGCATTGGGCAGAGAGGCAGGGTACGCCCTCACAGGCTGCCAATCTATCACAGGGCTAACACGCATACAGACCAACACATTCACACTCACATTCACACCTACAGGCAATTTAGAGTTTCCAGTTCACCTAACCTGCATGTCTGTGGGCAGAAAACCGGAGTAGACTCAGCGAGATCATGCAAAACCCCCACAGTACCATTTATAAATATTATTCTTGGTTATTTTTTTTTTGGCAATATTTATTTATTTTTTTAAAAAAGCATAAAAGCTGCTTAATAAGAGTTCAAATGAAAATAAAAGCTTGATTTATTAGTCGTTTTTAAGTGAGCATAATTAAGAATCATCTGAGTAAAGCATTGAAGTGAAAATCCAAAGATAAAACATTGTCGACGATATTATCCTTTGAGGAAATTCTCTTTAAATACTGAAAAGTGAAAACAAGAAGTGTAAAGATACTTTCAATTCCACAAAAACAAGGCGCTGTGTCTTGGAGGGAAACCCCCACCGGGTCTCATGAGATGACTCTCTTCGCCTCTAAGAGGAGGAACACTGCCAAATGGCACAGTGCCCTTTTATGTTACTTTCTGTGCTTTATCTGCATCATGAAGCCGCGTCGCTGCTGTTAGCTCATGAAGACGAGGAGCAGCTGTGGTGAGGCAGCAATATTTTAATGGCTCCACAGATCTTTGAATGGTTTGTCATCGGGGGAAAACGACCTGGGCCAACCCCAAAACCATTGTAGCCTCCATCTGGATGAAAGCAGTCACACAGGTCCTCATTTCCCTCCGTCTCAATCTGTGCAGCACTCCCAGTGTTTACAGAAGCCGGCGCCCGCTTGAATCACCACTTGCCAAGATGTGGCATGTTTATCAGTGTCTCTCTCCGCACACAGTAACACGCCGGCGCATAAACACAGATGCACATGCAAACACAAACACACGTTGTCTATGTGTCTCGTTGAGTGGCCAGATAAGAAAACATGACATTATCTTTTTAGTGTGTCTGCGTACCTGTGCATGCACGTACACACGCGCGTTTCTGCTAGTGCATGTGTGTGCACATTGTGTGTGTGTGTGTGTGTGTGTGTGTGTGTGTGTGTGTGTGTGCAGTCAAAAATGCTAATGTCATATCTGTCTTGATGACCTTTTCTTCTTTGTTGATGCCCGGTGTTTTTATAAATACCATGCTGATATCCTGGGATGTGTAATTACCGCACCAAAGCAACACGCTACCTCTTTATTAGTTTTCTGACAATGGCTTTCCTCGTCACCGCTGAGTGCTGTGTGTATGTGTGTGTGTTTTAGTGTGTGTGAGGCTCTTCTGTTGTCCTGTTTACACAGCTGAATCTTAGTCCTCATGCTGCTGCTCACACACACACGCACACACACATCTGATAAAGACAATGGATTGAGTGTGTGATGTTGCTTCTATTTATATGTGAGTTTAGCTCAACAGTAGTTATAATAACCATCATATCCCATTTCTCATCCAGTTATTCATCCACCGGAGCTTCTTAGAAATGATCTCTAGGGGTTCATAAATGGATCATATCCAGTCCAACACATTGATGAAATTAGGATGGAGGGATTTACCCGAGCAGATACCTGAGTGCGCTGTATTACTTCAACAAATACCACATCAGATCCAGGCAGCATTCAGATCAGATGTCTTGAGCAGGATTTCTGCACACAATATGTGTGTGCTAACATTTACAATGCAAAAATAGGAGCGGGATTCCTGCCTTTGTTGCATCACTGGTGCGGAGGGAGAATGCATGTCAAAAAGGTCTCTGTGCATACGTAATTGGATTGTGCTCTGCACAGACTCGGCGTTTGTCGATAAGGATCACACTCCCCAGGTTCGACTCCGGGGATTAGGGCAGAGGCCGTTTGATCTCCATGGTTTTGCATAAAAATCACAAGTCTCCTGAATCCTGTAGCAAAGGAGCTGAGTTAGCTAATTGGGAGGTGCTGCCGCATGCATGGACTTACACTGTAGCTTCATGTAGTGTCCTCAAGATGCCTTTGACAACGCTGCAATTACAGTAAAGTCAGAGTGCTTTGTTAATGATGCTTTCAGAGCGGAGGAGAGGGAGCGGGATGGGGGGGGGGTCATGGAGCAATTGATGCACTATAACCATGCTTTCTATACACACACACACTCAATACTGTGTGCATGTGAGAGCAAATAGCATCTTATCCCAATCACAGCAGGCAATCAGACAAGAAACTAAACTTATCCATCATCAAATAGGAGCCGTGGTTAGCCTCAGCATATGAAAGTGTATCCTGAAACACTCTGGAGCTGCATTCAGGGTCCCCTGCGTCCACATCGGATCCTCACACGCCTAAGCAGCCAACGCAGCAAAAGGAGAAAGGGGTGTGCCAGTTACGGAACATAATTGCTACTAATGACCATTAGGAGTTTGGTTTTCATCCTCCAGGGGCTGTAGAAAAGGCCTTTCGTCTTATCAGTTGATTAGAAGCAAATAGACGGGGCCGGATCCTGCATATTAAGTAAACAGGGGGCTAAAATGGTGTTACTCTATCAGGGGAAAGCCTAATGGAGTGGCGGGCAGCTCATCCTCTGCTAATGCCCGAGCTGCAACAAATGGACAACTGCTCACAAACCTCCGCTCCACTTGTCAAATATTGGTAGCATTTTTTTTTTCCACTTCCACCAGCTGGAAAACAAAAACAACAAAAAAGATTGTTGCATCACTCTGGACCTTTGGTTTATTTTCCTGCCCCTGTTCAGAGCAGGACAATAATAAGTGTCTTTACTACAGAGCAGCACAAAGGTCTACAGAATTCCGCTGTAGACCTTTGTGCTGCTCTGTAGTAAAGACACTTGTGCTTCTCCAGCAGCAGTGCTGGTATCCAACTGTCAGCGATGGCAGCAAAGTTGTTTTTTTCCTCTCCGTGGATTCATTTGCATTATGCAAATGAACAATTGATATGGATCTTCTCCCCTCCGATGAACATTTTGCACAGCAATTTGCCAAGCAAGTAATTACTTATTGACAGAATGATATTACACAGGAAATGGCTGCATAAAATGGCAAACCCATCTCATTGAAATGGTGGCAAAAAAAAAAAATAATAATATGAATAACAATAATAAAATTAGAAATCATCAGTTAAATGGACATGAGTTATGGGGGCTCGCAGTGATCGCGGCTGTTCTCACTGCGCTCTCTTTACCACCACCTGTGGTTGCACTCTGGGCTCGTGGCTTTGCATTTTAATTAATTCCAAACATTATTAAGAACCCAAATTCACTGTCTCACTCCACTGCACTACGCAATGTAGTTGAGCTGCAGGAATATCAGCAATTATCCATATTGTGATGGAATATTTATGCTGTGTTTGTGTAACCTGCATGTCACATCGTATCGTGACGAGTGATAAAGCCTTTTTCTTTTTTTTTTTCATTTTTTTAAACTGGAGAGTTGAAAAATGTTTTGGAGGCAACGTAATTTCTCAAATAGTTTTTTCACATGAATCAATCAGCGGCACTTACAGGGTATGCAAAAGTGAAAATGTGACTTTTCAACATTTATTTAGCTGGACATCATGTTTTAGTTACAGTACACCAGTTTGTTTCAACACAAGATTCACTCTGTTGAATTATGAATCAAAGGCTGGATTCAAAAACAGTGTAACTGCATTTTTTTTTTTTTTTTAAGCCAGTTTTCAGCACAGTGCTGTTTAAAGTCTAAGGCAACATCAAAGCGACCAAAAACATGCAGCACGTCAACACTTTGACCTCTAGTAACCTTGAGGAGAAAAAAGAAAGAAGAAAAAGTTACTCAAGTCAATAAAGCAATTAATATCACTGGAGCGGGATCTGTGGACAGTGGCAGAGAGATTAGAATTCTTTTTAAAGCAACTGATTCGTAGTGATTTATCTCATGGTTACATTTCCTTTTTGTCTGTTTCCACCTTAATTGCAGAAAATAAATTATTTCCCAGCTCGTTGATGTTGGTGTGTTTGCGTCAGCCCCATTCCAGCTCTAATATCGAGCGTCCCGAGAGATTGGCACCTGGAGGAAAGCAGAAAAGGGAAAAAGAAAAAAAAAAAAAAAAGAGCCAGTGTGCAGCTGCATTTTCTTTCTCAGTAATCGAATCCCTCAAAAGGGGTCCATTTTTCTTCATCTCCCCAGGTCCACAGGACCTTTAAACAGAGCAAGGCACCAAAAGAAGGCGCCATAGAACACAATTATAATTCCAATATAGTCTTGTAAAGAAAATGTAAACAGATAGCCAGGCTGCAAAGCTGCCCCCATTTTCCCAGAAGACTGGTAATAAAGTAGAAAAGATGTAATACTGGAAGAGGCTTTTTACCCCCTGTCCTTTTCTCACTCCAGAAATTGAAAAGTGTGGCTGTCTGCAGTGACACTGGTAGAAGAAGGGGATGCTCTGAGATTTATGAGAGATTTAAAGGGGGAGACAGTGGAGGGTTAGATTTTTATTTTTTTTACCAGAGGCATTAATGCTGTTCTCCAAATGAACTCTAATACATGAGTATTGATAAATATAAATGGCGCTGGCAGAGCAGCTCTTTAAGTACAGTAGCTGTGTGTGTTTTGCCACAGGCTAAATTTCAGAGCCCTCTAGACTCTGAGGGGGTGGAGGGGGTTGGGGGCACAAACAAGCAGCTGTCCCCAGAGCAAATTGGTGGCAAATTTTGATTTGTGCTTTCATATGTTGGAGAATCTTGAATTCCTTTAGCGAGACATTTTCATCCCCATCCATAGTTTTCTGGTCTCTTGAATATTCCATTTGTTGTGTGCCGTCATGGGGGTAGTGTATTTTTTTTTTTTATGCCCGATTTATTTCTTCTCCTGTTTATTCTGCAATCATTGGAATGCATGAGAAAACAGCAGTAGGCTGCTTATGATAATTTCCTGACAGTTGTTGCAACTGTCCCAATAATTACTGGTGGTGGAAGCTGTTCTCAGGCACACGCCACAGCTCAAGGGTGTGAGCGCAAAGAAGGACTGGATGTCCTTTTTGTTGCACTCATTCACAGCAGTCGCCGCTCTTCAAATCAGCTGTCATTTATATTCCGTAAACTATTGTAACAGTCATGTGGGGTCAAGAGTGTTCAGTTCGTAAAACAAGCTGCAAGTTTCAACAGCGTTTTATCAAAATAACATTCCGTTATTATTAAAGGTCCCATATTGTATAAAGGCAGATGTCCATGTCTTTTTTGATTATAAAGCAGGTCTAGGTTCTATATTAATAATGTGAAAGTATCGAAGTGCTCAGTCCACAGAGAAATGCACACAGCCTGTATTCAGAAACCTTAAAAATTAGCTGTTAGGACTTCTGTAACTTTGTGATGTCACAACAAATCAGTCACTGCTCTCAGCCATGCCCCAAGACCCGCCCAAATGGACCCATAATCCAATCTTGCAGGATTTGGTTTCTCTGAGTGTTTACCTCAAATCTGCTATATTTTTATTCAATCACTCAGAAAACAGTCAGCCAATCAGAAGAGAGGAGGCTCTGAGCCTCTCTTCTGATTGGCTGACTGTTTGTACACTGAGATGGTTTTTGGTTCTTAAAACCACAAATATATCTTCTTATGGATCAACACTTCAAATAAAACACAGTAAAAGACCTTTAAGCACAAAGGTTTATAATGTGTTAGTGGCGTCTGCTGTTGAGCCATATGGGCCGTGCCTTTACCATTACAGTGGGAATCCAGTCTGGTGGAGTTACTCATTCAGCCCGGGAGAAGAGGCTCCTAGATGACTGTGAGTGGCTGTGCAGTTTCCTGCTAAGTGTAAATCACAGAGGGAAAGAGAAACTCATAGATGTCTGTACTCGTGTGTTCATGCTGTATGAATATGTGTTTGTGTGTGTGTGTGTGTGTGTGTGAATCTCTGGCCAAGAAGCAGTAAGGCCCAGCAGGCCAGGAAGGCATGGAGGAGGGGAGGGAGGGTGTGACAGTTTAGTGTGAGAAGGGGAAATGGCATGGTTCTGCTGAAGCTAGTCATCCGTCTGCTGTGACACCCAGCGTGCATGGAAGATGTCCCCGGGACTCGGCAAGGCAGAGAGGAAGTGTTGTCGTGCAGTGGAGTGGGCGGCGGAGTGAGTGTCATCCTCTCTCTGAGTGTGACTCTGTCTCTGGTCCCCTCGTCCGTCTGTGTTTCTGCCGTACACAGACTTTGTGTCTTCACCTCGCACTCGCTGTCGCTCTCTAAGCGTCCGGTCACACAGACATTTACTTTTTAACCTGTTGTAACACCTTGACACATACTGTTGTGAATGAGAGGACTGAGACATCCAGCTTTTGTGATAGCTGTACTGAAAGAAAGACTCTCAACATTTAAAAGCTCCACACAACGGTCATGTCTTGTGTGTATTTACATGCAGAGGTACAAATCTGCCACCCTCACTGTTTTTTCTCTGCTGTGAAAATACTGCTTCAAATTCAGGGTTGCAGAACACATACTTTTTTATTTTTTTTCTTGTCTAGATGCTGAGTCCAAAACTGCAAGTGTGATTTCTGCCTACCAAGGACTCACAACCCTGTTGACTCTTACACTGCATTACATTAGAAAGGATACAATGTTTGGCATAAACCACCACAGGTATGCGTAAAGGTAAACAAACACAACAGCATTTGTCATGTCATAGAATAGATTTTGAAGGCAGTGTGTTAGTGCGGTGTTAGTCCTTGGGAAGTACAAACAACAACAAAAACAGTGTCTGTGAAGGCCGACCCATCAGCGAGGTGCAGCTGAAAGACTCGTGTTCGGATGATAGTGTTTAACGTTTTTTTTTTTTTTTTTAAGAGAATAGAAACAGAGAGATGACATGCAACGTTATTTTCACACAATTTGAATTTGAAAGCACACGGAATAATTACGGTATATTTACAGTGCGGACAGGGGAGACAGCGCTTGTGTCAGAGATATTAGAACCATGTTAAAAGAACATTTTCAGCCTTAGCCTTAACTGCTAAATGATATATTCACAGTGACAGTGACAAAACAAAAAAAAACATGTAATTTTCAACCAGCTCTAATCATGTTCCCATAATGCTTTAGGTGGTGCTGGCACATCATGGTTACAGTATGCATTGTAATTGTTACAGTATGAGGGATCCTTTTTTATACATATTTCCAGAGGTGAAAGAACCAATCACCTCCTTTTACTTTGGTAACTATTGTAAAAATACTCAAGTCGAACAAACACCTACAAAAAAAAATATACTTCAATATAATTCTTGAGTAAATGTATTTACCGTAATTACTTTCCACCCTAAGTAGGCAGACCTCTTGGTGCTGGTTCTGTCAGTGTGTGTGAGTGTGTGTGAGACTGATCAGCTTGGTTCACAGGATAAATCAATCAACCCCCCCCCTTACCCCTCCTTCCTCCATTACCAACTCTGGTTATCCGTGGTGTTACCGTCAGCATCAAGTCTCTCGCAGTGGGTGACCCATTTGGGAGAGGCAGAAGGACAAAGAGAGGCAGAGGGGAGACTGAAGGGGGGAGCCAAAGTTGCTGGGATCATAATAGCTCCTTGTTGCCAAGTGTGGTCATGAGCCTCCGGCGCGGAGACCAAGCCTAACCCTCCACACCGTGTGAGTGACAGCATCAAAGTGCATCTGCATACTGAGGGGAATTCTCCCGGCTTTCTGATTTCCTCACAACTAAAATGGGTGCGGGGATGGAAACACATACCGAGTTTTTTGTTTTTTTATTTCTCGTGCGCTCTTTTTGTACTTTCCTCACGTAAACAACACGAGCACTTCTCTCGTTCGCCTGTTATGTTTGTGTACATTATTTCCCAACCCTTAGGTGGCCCGGAGGAGGAGAGGGAGAATTAAAAACGGGAGAGAAAGAGCCGACAGATGAAAATGTAGAAAAGACTCCAGGAGAGACGCTGCTGAAAGGAAGACAGGGAGACTGAGGGAGCTGTATTTTCACACTATTACTGTTTTTAGAGCATTTTAGCACCTTCAGTAACTATGCTATGTCAAAAAAAAAAAAAAAAAATTGATCTGCTGCTGCATCCAAACATCTTTCTGGAATATGACAGTGTGACCTACAGCAATAGCATCTGACCACCAAATTATAAACACAATTCTACGATGATTTCCCCTGCTTACAGCCATTACAGCAGCTTGTCTTCACTCAGTGCCATTAAACTTCTCCTCTGTGTCTGTTTCTCCGCTATAAATATTTCAAACTCATCAAAAAACATTTTTTATTTTTTTTTCTTGGAGCGGTAGGAAGCAGAAAAACTATCCAGCAGGATAAAATGTATTTGTCAGGTTTATACTTTCTATCTCCATTCCTCTCCCTCCCATTAGCGGATTGGCTACTCAAGTGCTGTTTCCTGTCAAGGGAACTGCAAAACTCTGCATGAGCCAGAATGATGGAAATTACTTTCCTGGCTTCTCTTTGTGGCACTTGTATGAGGCCAGGAGTGTATTTCAAATGTAATTGAGTTTGGTGCGTTCACAAAGGCAAAATGATGTGTTTGTGACCAAAAAAATGATGCACATTATTTTGCTTTTAGATATTACGGCCAGACTTTTAACCTTCCAGTATTCACCTGGATGACATGTGAGTGTTTTTTTTATGTTTGTTTTTATTTCAATGACTCCAAAAGCTGCTCTCTTTGGCTTTGATGTTATTAAATGAAAGGACCTCTGGTTGCAGGACGTATACTGGCACTTGCTCACGGCGTCACCTTCGGGAATTCAATTTCTTTTACGGGCAGCCTAATGACGACTAAGACCACACCAGGTGAATGCAAAGTTAAACTTTTGTTTGTCACAGGGCTCTAAGATATTATTCCTGAGCCTGTGACGTCCTTTGTTTTTTTGTTTTTTTATTCTGTCCGTGCCAACGGTGCAGGTCAATAGGTTTGGCCACCCGGTTTCTGTGTATGTAAGCATTTTTGCCAGCATCTGGAGCGACTAAATGGATATTGGAAGCTGTTGCTGGAGCCGAAAGAATGTTGGACAATGGTTGAGATTGATGAGTATTTGGGCGCTTTCCCTGTGACCCCACCGCATCTGGCAGGAACAAAGTCAGGCAGGTGTGACAGCCAGCATCCATCTACTACTCAGCTGTAATAGGGAGGGGACATTTGTACAGGGACACACGCGCGCGCACACACACACACACACACGCGCAAACACAAACACACAGAAAAACGTACACACACCACAGCCTGTGTTTTCCACACATTTTAGCAAGCAAGGGTGCACACACATATCTGTCACACAAACACACACACATACACACACACACAAACAAGCCGGCAAGGGAGGCAAGTATGCACACATTCATTCAGGCACATACACTCACACTAAGACACACAAACAGACACACACACACACACACACACACACTGGCTGCCTTCCTGGCAAGCTTCGCTGTGTGTCTTTCCAGGAAGGAGTCGTTTTGCGATGCTGACTTCCTTCAGATGTCTGCGAGCTCTCATGTCTCATTATGGGAGACAAATGGCAACGCCGTGTCCCGACTTGTTAGCTCCGGACATGACAACCACCGCAACACGGTTTCACTTAACTGCGTCCTCTGTTGGTTGGACATGTGGAACACACAGGGAGCACACACGCTGGGAGCTTACATGCAATCACAGATACATGAGGCTGATTCTGGGTTTCAGTTAAATAATAGAGGCCTCTGAGCAAAGTCCATCAGAAATAAGCTTTCATTACAGAAAATTGTTTATCAAAGTTCCTCTCAAGACATGTTTTATTCTCTGTAAAAATACATACTTATAAATAACATGGTTTTCCCACATAAAAAGTGGGAAAAAAATAGAGGGGTTAGAAGCTCATGTACTCTTACTTCCTCAATGAGAAATTCTGAATCAGACCTTGTGCCCCGCCCACCACCTGCTGGCTCCAGGTGGACAGGTGAAAGAGCAGAGAGTATCGAGATGGTTAGAGGAGGAAACATCAGAGAGACTCAGCCACATGTTTGAGCCTCAGTCAGACCCAGGCTCAGACGAGGAGTCTGTTGAGACCGAAATCAGCGGCTAGCAGACGTTTAAGAACGGTTAGCGTAGTTAGCATCTTTTATTTGTTTATGTTTATGTTTATGTTTGTTAGTTTGTGGCTGACACAGTGTTAGTGGTTGTGCTAATGCAAACTCTCGCTCTCTGTACTGCCAAGGTTTCAGGTTTATCCCCCCCCGGTTGACTGCATTGGTTCCTTAGGTTTGTGACGTATGAAACCCTGGCTGTCTGAATCTGTTTTTATTCTGGTTTCTATATTCTATATATATTCTATTCTCTTAATTCTATTTTTTATTCTGTTCCCAGAGTGGAAATATACCATCATAGTTCTGACTGATTATTTCACTCATGATATGTCTTGTATAATATAAGAACATCATATGGACATATTTACAAGGTTAAAAGTTTTCATCAGAGGGGTCTTCAATTTATCTTGTTTAAAAATAATGTTTTCTGTAAATAAGCATTAATAGACAACACTGACCCAGAAGTTTCCTCAAGTATTCTCACATTTTGCCTTTTCTAAGGCTGAGATTTTACCAACACAATCAATTGAATGAATTTCATGTGCAGCTCTTACAACACTGAGAAGTTACATGAGAAAATCACAGCAGCATCCCTGTACTGAAAAAGTGCCCTTGTTACTGTGTTTAATTCACGGAACAACCTGTCAACACTTTGGTAGAAAGTTTTTTTTTTTTTTCTTAATTATGTTTATTACATGTTCCTTCATTCCTTCATTTCCAAATCTCAGAGATAGAAAAGCAAATCAAACCAGCGCAAACAGCGTCTGCGTGTAGGAATGCGACTGCAGATATGAGAAAACATCTCATTTATCTATCTCATGTTTTTATTAAGGTTTGGAGATTTAACAATCAATACGTATCCATCCAGCTTGAAATACATGCAGAGCCATGCTGCGCGTCTTAATCAGCTCAGCACAGACAAAAACACAGCAGCTATGACACAGCTACACACACTGAACTCTGGTCAGGAGGGGGTTCTCAGTGTCTCTGAGTGGTTAGTATTCTCAACACATCCTCATAGTCTTTCACTGAACTTACATCTCTAGAAATGCGACATTGTAGGGATTGTCACAGAGAACAATTCCTATTAGTTTTGCATTACATTACAAGCTAAGCTGCTAATACACACAGAAGGGGCCGTGACTCTGAATCATATCCAATCAAAGTAATCGTTCCATCTTTCACTTCTTTACAAAATGTCTGGATACCGATCATGTGCTCACATCAAAACGACTGAATCGTGATATGAATGTGTGTATATGGTAGAAAGAAGCTCTATATGTGTGTGGAAAAAGTGCTGTGTGAATGGTTGAATGTGGCTTCCATTGTAAAGCACTTTGAGTGGTAGATAAGACTAGAAAAGCTCTATATAAGTGCAGTCCATTTACCATTTACTGTACTACTTCTGAAAAGCCATTCAACACCTCATTTCGATGTTGCCTCGTTGTTTGGGGGCGTCCCAGGGGTTATTTGGGGTCAAGTCGACAGAATTAACTGATTTTATCTGGAAGAATGAAAGTAGCTTCACTAAAATAGGACTTGGATCAATAAATAATGCAATAAAGTTTCAGTACATGTAATTTCCAAACTCCTCTCAGCCTGCCTGTCATTATCGTAGCAAAGAATTGTGAATGTGGTCCCTGTACTCCAACATTTATATATTATCTACGTTATTTGGCAATTATTTCCTTTCTTTTTTTATTAGTAATTTGAATGAACAAACACTTTTATTCAGTGTTCTCGGTGTTTCTGATGTACTGTTATTTCTGTGTGTCAATATAGAGACTCAAAATAGCAAATCCAAACATCAATATACTGTATTTCAGCTGTGATTCGTGTTATACATACGTTTAACCGCGAAGGCTGCACTCCAGTTCCGAACCATGATGGAAATAACTCAGTCAGACCTACAGTATGTGCTGCTGTGTAAGCAGGATGGTGACATTTAAGGAGCCGGGCCTGAATGCAGTCATGCAGGTTCTCTTTGCAGTAAAAGCATCTCTCAGCCGGGTGGTCTACGCCACCATTGTTAGAGCTGTCTCTTATACACATCTCACCGCCACCACCATCACTGCCACCACTCCCCTCCCTCCATTGGCATGGAAAATCCCCCATGAGCCTTTTCTCTGATGTAAATCACAGGTAGGGGAAATGTGAGCCCGGCTGATGCACCGGCACTGTGCCGTGAAATCTCTGTTGACATTACCGATGGGCGATTCCAGAAAAAGACACAGAGTGAGAGCAGGAGAGGAGGAAAGAGAGTGATAAAGAGGGGAAGGCAGCGAAAGAGAGAGAGATGTGAGGAGACGTGAGCGATTCAGGGAGTCACTTTTTACTTTTTTTTTTTTTTTACTTTTTGACTCACTGTCTTATCTTTGTCTCCAGGTTGATGGACTGAACTCGGTGGGTTGCATGCTTTCATACCCAGCCTCTCATTGAGATTTGGCATTTTTAATGATTTTTTTCTCTCCCCCGCTTTTATAGGCTGACACAGAGAAACTACCTGTTTTTATTGGTCTTAAAAAAACAGCCCCTTTAATTCAGCCGCCGGATCTTACAGGTCTAATACCCCCTAGACCTAACTGGTTTTCTTACTTTTCTGTCGGTAGCCTTTTAACAGACAAAGATTGATTTTTCTTTTTCCAAGCTCAGGCAAGCTTTGTTATGTGATAGCAAGGAGTAGAAAGATGAGGATAACTTGAAAATGAAGTGAAGGTAACAAGGGAATGAGGGAAATGGGTGAGAGGCAATTTCCATGCCCAAAGCACCAAAGGGAAAAGTAAACGACTTTAACTTTAATGTATGAAAATATTTATTTGTACTTCATCTGAGTGTGCCGTTCCATTGTAGGGCTTTGATATCATTTATCTTGCTTTGTGCTATTGGAGTGGTGCAACTGGCTGTAAAGGTTGGCCCTTTTTAGCCAGAGGACGTGATTATGTAAGTGCGAGAGGATATTTGTCTAATGTGGCAGAGGCAGGCTGGGGGAATTTTGTCTCTGAGCGACGTGGTAATGCACTCGATGGTCGACGGCGTGGGGCGAGGGAAGGGATAAAAGGAACATGTCATCGCCTAAGACAACAGAGATGACTGTGTCCTCTCCCCTTGTCTACTTTTTCTCTGCTCCTTGTTCCTTTGTTCTCCTTCCCTCTCTCACCTCACCTCTCCCTCCCTCCCTCACCCTCCATCTCCAGGTCTGTGTTCCAGACAGAGTGTGAAACACGTATAGTGGCATCATGACACACAGAAGGAGTGCTTGTGCTTGTAGCAGCCATCCACTCCAAGGTGATCTGACATCTTAAAGCGATGCTTTGCGCAATTGCACATTCACTCAGACAAGCGTGTTGACGTTGCTGCCTAGCCAACGGACCCCTCCTGTCCCCCCTTACCAGTCTGAAGCTGGCTGCCAAGTGCTTCCGCGAAGAGGATGGCTTAATTGTTTCTGCCACAGCCATGCCTCTTCTTCATTTTTCTCTCTTTCCTTCCTAATCCCAGGGACGGGAAAATGGAGCTGTTATTTGCATGTCTAATGATACTCGATATCACAGGCCTCTCAAAGGAGAAGGCACAGATGATTATTAATATAGCCAATGAAGCCCTCATTTATACTGCCTTTTGTTCTTAGGCCTGAGCAAATACTGCTTTCCAATACCTGCCTATTAAAAGCTGCATCCCCATAGAGAGGGACGTTGGCTTTGAATGTGGAGAAACTACAGCAGATACATGCAAAGCCTTTTGTCTGTGTCTCTCTTTGTTAGTTTGGAGGTTGGCAGAAGCTGCTGATGTACAAAAAAGATACTTAGTCAAAATAGTATTGCTGGGGTATTGATCCCACTGCAGGTGAGATCAGTGCTCTTATTCTTAGATGTTTAACACATACAGGTCATGATCCTTTTTTCTCTTCTTTTTTTTTTTCTTTCTTTTAGCAGCAATTGCTCTCGCTCTATAAGCTGCTCATCAATCTGATGCTTTAACTACAGCTGTCTTTACATGATGACTGTCTGATCACCTGCATTTGTTGAACATCAACAATTAATATAATAGAACTAGAGCCTGCAGATCTGGACTCAGAAAGGACCCCACAGTGGAGACTCAGTATAAGACAAAATAAAAGAGGTTAGCCAAAGCCATCAGAGCCCATTATTCAAGACCCCGTACAGAAAAGTCAGTATATACCTGCAGGAATGTTCAACAGCAACAATGCATGCCTTTCCAGCAGTGGCAGTTGACATTGAAACTGGCTAATTTGCAAGGCTTCTCAGGTTGAGAACAATGACTCTGACAGCTGGAACAGGCACTGTGGAGCACATCTGCATTTTTTCTGCAGGAATAAGCCCCAAATAATGGCTCCAACACTGCATGTCTTCCAATTATGGAAATTTGTGCACGTCTCTGTATGCGATATATGAAACACTTCTTGAAATACACTGATTGGAAGAAGAAAGAAAATCAGACTTGATTTTTTGTCCACCTGCAGGTTTGTTCACAGTATTTTTTAATGATCGTTATTAAAGTTTAATTTATCACAGATTCACATTAGGTACGTACTGTACCCTTACATACGGTGCAGTGTGTGCATGAAAATGAAATCTGTTATACTTTCACATTTTGGCAAAAAAAAAAAGTTTCTAAAGGTGCAAAAGTAACTATGTACATTTATACTGCACTTAAGAACAGTTTTGTGGTACTTGTGCTTGAGTTACGTTTTGCCATTTCATGCATTAGATTGAAAAGTAGCAGTGAATACAAACCAATGATCAGCTTATACCAGTGGTTCCCAACCTTTTCCAAATCATGGTCCACTTAATTTGTTTAATTGGATCCCCATTAGCCACTACCAAAGTATCAACCACTCGTCCTGGGGTCCACTCAAGTAAACATTACGAAAGGGAACAAGAAAACAGCCGCAAAAACAGTAAAACTACTATAGTACAATAGTACCACTAAAAACTGTTTTTTTTTTTTTTTTGAAAATCTCAAAAATGTTGGCGACCCACATTTCACCCCGTAACAATACAGAGGCCATGTAGGAAGCTCAATTTTTCGTTTTTGTTTGATGGAGGAGGGATCACTTGGCGATTCACCATCTGTGTCTTAACTGTCTTTCCTTTGAATTCATCCTGTTGCTAAGCAACTATCCATGGATGGAATGTTTTACCGCGCAATCAGACCGAGATAGCTAACAAGTTTACGATGTGATCCGGTGGCGACAACATAAAAGTTCCTATCATTAGCTTATTGGTTTATCACAGTGATAGGCCTTAATACGAACAAAAAGAAAGAAAGAAAAGGAACGATGATAGGAGTTTTTAAGATTGTACAGAATATTGTGGGGGGGCGTGGTAGACTCAACTTTATGTTAAGGCCATCCACAGGGTTATTGTTATTAATGTTCTCTTTGAACCCTTCTCTAGACTTAAAAAAACTGCAACACCATCCCCACAACATGTCAATATAATACATAGAAAAAATAATATATAAAAGTGTTTGCCCTAATTTAAACCGTCATGTCTTAATGGAGCTTTTAATGTGCAGCACCAATCTATCGGGGATCTGAGCATTTCTTCCAGCAATGCTGCTTTCAAGTACTGTAGTAATCATGTTCCCCACGAGCCAGGACTCTCCTGTTCTGCTTTACTTTCCCAGGCATAAGCTCCAACAGCTCGACCATGAAACTCGCCCGTCAGCATGTGTTGCGTGTGACATTTAACAAGATCACAGGATCACATGTCTGACAGACGAGTTTGTGATACTTAACCACGTCAACACTCGTTCAGTCAGTCGGTAAACCTTGAGCAAGGAAGAAAAAAGAAAGAGTGAAAGAAAGATGGTGGGAGGAGGGGAAGGGAGGGGGTGGAGAGGAGTGGAGGGGGAGGGCAGGCGGGGAGTAAAATGTTGAAATATGAATTACAAACCCGAGCAGCACCATCTGGACCGAGAAAACACACATCATAGTGGAGAGCCGGCACACTGAATTAGACTTGCTACGGGATCCATCTGCACCTCGTGAAATCAATCTCATTCCTTGATTTGATTAGGTCAGCCGCACAGAAGAAAGAGAAAACTGTTGTGCTCCTTGATTAAGCTTGTTTTGTTTTGCACCCCACCCCCCTCCCCTCCACAACCACCCACCTTCGGCATGCTGTGTATACCGATGAGTTTCGGGGCCCACAGGTAGGGTAATGACAGTAGTCGAGGTTAATGCTAAAAAATCTCCCTCTATTTAACACGCAGCATGTGCGCCACGGCGCCCGTAGCTGAGCTCATTTACACTTTTCCACGGCTGTCTTCTTATTGTTTACAACATTTCTTTTTTTTTCTCCTTTTTTCTTTTTGTTTGTTTTGCTCAAATCACAGGTTTTTTCTTGCAAAAGGCTTAATTCTGGCTGCGGAGCTCTACATGCAAAGCTGCCATGAATTAGACACATGTTCTACCAGAAGTCTTAATTTATGTTTTTGTTTTTTTTTCTTTTAATTTGTTTTTTGGAGTTGAGGGTTGCACACCAGTGAACAGGCTGAACATCTGATGCGGTCTTGTTCTAGCAACAACACACAATAGGTCACTCTTGAAGTGGGAGCCGATGTAGCCGACAGCCTGGATGTATTATGCTGAATTGTTTTATTCCCCATTCTTCCTCTGCAGTGACATTGTACCCTCCTATGATTAAAATTGCATCCTCCCATGCATCCGCACTCGCAAACAAAAGGCTTTTCATGGGTGGCTAAATCTAATTGTGTTGCCCTCTTGTACTAAAGGTAGCTGCTTTGACTTATTCTCCAGACGCAATAAATGCGCCGGTGGCTGTGAATGCAACACATGTGCCATTGCTCAAAGTGCAGGGGATGGACACAGCACACATTAGCCCTGATTGACCTTGGTACAAATAGCACACAAATCCAGCACAAATGGTCTTGTTCTTTTGTTTATCTCATTAATTTATGATTGTCCGAGAGGAAAATGAAACAGAATGAAGGCAGAAGGCGAAAGCTTCGCCAATAATTCAGCTCCCTGTGAAATAAAAGAAAGCTGAAAAAAAAATTGCTGTGGAGAGAAGATACAACACTATTGGTCTCCGTGCTGATTGTAATTACTGCACCTTTTCCGAGTGGAGCTGGCTTCAATTACAAACCACCACCTTTGCTTGTATGTGGGTCATGACACCATCTCTTTCCAAGTGTCTGCAGTGATAATAAATGGGAAAACATGCGAGGCACTCTTTCCCCTTTTTGGCCCTTCGTGAATACTATGTCTGACCTCTCCCGGGAGCAATATTGATTATTGTTCTCTTGTAACAGATACCCACAAATCCCTATGGATTGAATTCCTTTGTGGGCAGTGCAATGCGATGTGTGGATCTATAAGAAGATATAGTTGTGGTTTTAAGAACTAAAAACCATCTCAATGTAGTTTTACATCTCCTCTCTCAGGCTTCTCTCTGGAGCTCTAGTAACAACAGGTTGGTGAGCCAATCAGAAGAGAGGAGGCTCTGAGCCTCTCGTCTGATTGACTGTTTTATTAGTGATGTAATTAAAATAGAGCAGATTTCAGGTAAACACACAGAAACCAAATCCTGCAAGGCTGGATGGTAGGTGCAGGTGGGCGGGGCCTCGGGCATGGCTGACAGCGCTAACGGCTTTGTTGTGACATCACAAAGTTAGAAAGTCCTAACGGCCTGATTTAAGGCTCAGTTTCTGAATTCAGGCTGCTTGCATTTCTCTGTGGACTGAGCGCTTTGATACTTTCACAATATAGAACCTAGACCTGCTTTATAACCAAGAAAATGGAAATCTCACTTTTTACAATATGGGACGTTTAAGTATTTATTTTCACCTTTAAATTTATATGATGAAAAATTGAGGCCACAATATTTCTGACTTTTCTAATGTTCACAATATGGATTCCTACAATAAAAAGTCTGTTGTGGTTCACACCAGAAGGGAACTTTTGTGTCTAATTTGATAAAACACTACGTGCCATGAGACAGACTGGAGGGAAAATGTTCCCAAGAATAGCTAAGTGTATCATATATCATGCATCGCACCATCTGTTCCGTACATTCAAAATGTTATTGCAATATTTAGAATTACAGATTATTCATGTAGGTGTAATTAACAGAGTCGAAATCCAACAAATGGGAGGAAACTACTATTCATTTCCAGACATGTTTGAGCAGAATCTGTCTAGAGTAACTATTTAGGCTACAGTTGCCTGAGGGTGTACAGATGGAAAAAAGAAAAAAATGGTAGCTCTAATTTTACCAGTTTGGGTAATACATTACCCCTTGTTGGTCCTCGACGCCCTCTTCAATGAATTCCTTGGATTTGTTCTGTGAGACTGGGTCACATTGACCAGATGAGGAGGAAAAGTGGGCCATAAAAACTGACTGAACTGAATAGAAAAAGGTCAACATCTGGCTGTTACAAAAGGTGCTATGTAAACTAGTCCACGCAGCACATGGCCTTGGGGTTCCCATACATTTTACATAACAACATGCAGTCTGCTGCATATTTAATGGTTAACATGACATTTCCCCACCACTATGACTGCCTGGTCTGGTCATGCAACCTCGGTTAAACAAGCCTGTCATCTCCGCCACATCAGGATCGCACTAAAAATGACATTTGGAGTCAACATAGTGATGCATTATACAGAATGTTTTCCTGCTGCTCTGTGTCTTTGCCAGTTTATATCATTTGCTACATTAAATGTCATCAAGTGTTTTATACTGTATTATTATAAATAACAGTGGTGGAAAGGAGCTACGTGCTCAAGCACTGTACATAAGTGCAACTTGGAGGCACTTGTACTCCACTACAGTTCAGAGCAAGGGTGTAGGTTTGGTCTCAACATTGGTGGGGAGACCACCAACAACAACTTTTTATGTGGTTTTACATATTTACATTTAAATAAAAACCAGACACAGTAACAGATCAAAGACTAAAAGTTAACTTTAGGAAAAGTAGTTGTTAATGGAAAAGAGAAAAATCAAACCATATGTTTGCTTCCAACATCAACATGTTTATATTCAGTAGTCCTACCAGTGCTGCAATTCCCCTTTTCACCTTGATTTTAATTTAAAACTGGCTCCACCTTGACAAGCTACAACAGTAAAATGCTGCTATCCCAGTGATGCATCAGTATTAACAATCTAATAACGTAAGGCTGGCGGTGTTAGCAAGCTAGCTGGTTTTCATTTGAAATCAATTTTGCTACTGGCTAGTTAGTTCACTACGTAATACTGACACTCTGGATGGTGTAAAAGTTCCTGATGTCTCTTTTTTGGTGGCATGACACCTACAAAGTACAAAACATTTTGGCATGGACAAAATTAAGTTATGTGTGCAGTTCAGGAAATAGAGGAAAGAGAGTAATCTCAAATACATTTTTTGCCCATGCTTGAGGTCTGGACTAACACTTATAATTTACTGGATACTGATTCGCTCTCGCCTCCCCCGTGTCGGACAGGAAGTGCAATATTTGTACCTTACGTGAGCCTAATATAGTCCCCGCCCTGTCAGTCAATCAAATGCTAGTATGCCTAAATCAAGTGTTTTGGAGACGTAGTCTCTGGAAGGGCACATTGGGAATAACTAATGACCCTGAAACAGTGCAAACAAGTTTTCTCAAATATTGCTTGGGACAATATGTCGCTACCGTCCATATGCAAACCTACGCCCTTGGTTCAGAGGGAAACATGTACTCTTTACTCCACACTGCGTTTAAGATTAAAAAGCTGCAGCTCCATCAGCTACAACAGTACAATGCTGGTTACACACTGTTGCATCAGTATTAACGATCTAATAATGTCACATATAATAACATGTCAGTCACAGCGGCCATTTTTCTGCAGCACACTTCCTTAAGTAGCATTTTGAATGCAAAGCTTGTAACGGTGTATTTTTACACTGTAGTACTGATACTTTGACTCAAGTACAGAATCTTAGTAGTACTTTTTTGTATTACAAACAGTATCTATATGTATATCTCTGTTTTCTCTGATTAGATTTAGACAAAGAAGTAATCTCTGACCCAGACTAAATGTGCTGTGTGCAGCAGACATTTACTGTCTGTTCTAGCAGACAGGAGCTGACAAGCTACATCACAGTGACAAACTCTCCTCCCTCTTTGCTTCAGTATCCCTCTCCTTCTCCAGTCCTACTGGTGCACATAGGAGGAGCAAGGAGGAGCAAATATCCTATCTAACCATTGGCCCTGACAAGTAGCAAAATCATTAGTTCTCTCTGTAGGGCTACGCTTAAGCATGCGTAGCCCGGGCCTGATTGGGGAATCTGAACACTCTTCCTCATTAGGACACAGTGATTGTTCAAGTGATTGCCATAAAAGCTCATCTTGAGCAGGCACTGACGTATTTCCTCCTGCGCTGACAGGGTAAGAAGTCCCATGCAGCCCCTGATTGGAAGTTGTGGTTGGTAAATGGAGGTGTGTGTGTGTGTGTGTGTGTGTGTGTGTGTGTGTGTGTGTGTGTGTGTGTAGGGGCATGCACAGCAGTAGTGGCACAAAGCGGAGAGCACTGCAAAGTACTGCTATGGGATAATTTTTTTCAGTCAGCCAAGGCTTTCTTCATCATCCTGAACTGCAGCTTCGAAATATATGTATGTCTTTCTTTTCAACAGCCAGAGTGCAGCGACTAAAGCGAGAGTCGGAATAACTTACCCAACCCGTATACACACACTGCATTCACTGATGGCATTATGGCTTCTTTATGATAGATTCTGTTTACATTCATACAATAATGCAATCAGTGTTTACACTGTTGACAAGTACAATGGAACCACACATTACGACTGTATATATTCCATTTTTATTCAAGGTTTCACTATAGTACCACTATTACTAGTCAAATTCAAAATAAACACAGTTTGGGCAATGATCCGTGTGTCCAAACAACCTTCGCTCTGTGCTCAGAATACTGTGTCAGTGCTTTGTGCCTCCACTTTGCATTGTAGCACAAAATCATCATGACTACAGTATACCAGTATCCACTATCTGCCCAATACCTGATTGTTGGTGATGTTTTAGTTGCCCAGGCAACTTAGTTAATGCCAGGGACCTGTGACAGACCCTTCAGTTGTTGCACTCTTAGATGACCATTTGTTCACTCCACAATGGCTGTTTACCAAGACGTTTAGAGCAGACATCAGTGTTGCAGCTGGAAACAGGCAGGTCACCTCAACTTTCAGGGAATGCAGAGTTAAAGTGGCAGTTTCTAAAAAAGTGAGGATCTTTCTTGAAAAGAAAGCACACCTTGTGCCATTTTTTCTTTAAAGTGGAGCATTTATTCATCTACCTACAATTTTTATTAACCTGTCAGCCAGACTTCATCATGGCCCTGACAGCTATATAATTTGGTTACCTAATAAAAAGTTAAATGTTAC
The DNA here is from genome assembly GCF_002814215.2 of Seriola lalandi dorsalis. Lineage (NCBI taxonomy): Eukaryota > Metazoa > Chordata > Actinopteri > Carangiformes > Carangidae > Seriola > Seriola lalandi. Next base: position 2,419,472 of record NW_019525450.1, read on the forward strand.
AACTGTCCAGAAGGAGAGCAATCAATGCCCTAAAGTTCTACCTTCAGTAGAGAGCAGACCTCCACTAAGGCCAATGTCAAACAACTTACACCAGTTCTCAGAGGAAAAAAATTCAAATTCAAAGTAAATGATCCGTATCTGCCCCAAAATATAATGGGTTCTTCCTGGACCCATCACCTTCACTGAGTTCAATACAAATGGGTTCAGTACTCTTTGCGTAATCCTGCTGAGAGACAAACAAACAAAGCAACCAACAAACAGACACGGGTGAAAGCATAACCTTCTGGGTGGAGGTAAAAATTCAAGGCACGGTCAGAGAGCCCTTTGTGCAGTTTGTGTTTGTCACTGTCGGATTCAGTAAGCGCACCCCCCCTCTAGTGATGCAGCGTCACTGATGGGGGCCTCATCAAACAACTGAAGGATGATTTTATCTTAAGGCTAATAAAAGGTGTGCTGGGTCTCTCAGAATTGATTGTCCATTTATTGTCCCATATGTCAGAACCCCTCTTTTAGGCTTGATGGATGGTTTTTTTTCGCATTGGTCAGATAACAGCCAGTCTATGAGGATCTCTACATTAACAATCGTTTTGTATCTTTTGCTCAACTTGAATTGAAATTTGACCTCCCTATTTGACACTTTGGTCATTATCTGCAAATTAGAAATGTTGTCAGGCAGCCTTTACCTCCCTTTGATATGATGAACACAACTTCTGTGACCTTATGACTAGAATCCTTACCACAAAACATTTAATCTCACAGTTTGTTGGTGTTTTTCTTGGGTAAACCTTCTCTCCACATTACAGAGGCCTG
>NW_019525450.1:2421412-2421507 GCF_002814215.2 Seriola lalandi dorsalis
TACCACCGCCCCCCACCCCTCCCCTTGCATTAAAAGAGAAATGTGTCTCACCAGTCACAACCTCAGATATTTGCCCTTAAGCAGCCAATCAGAGT
>NW_019525450.1:2421557-2451101 GCF_002814215.2 Seriola lalandi dorsalis
CCCTACCTGGTCATGGTGCAACCAAATCAATATGTGCTATTGCCCATTTCATTCTAAGAAGTGTACTCTCATTCATTTGCCTTTATATGTTTGTGCAACTTAATCAACTAATCAAATGTGCCTGAGTTTCACTCTTGACTTTGGAAACAGTAGGTGACCAAACATTCTCAACTACAAGGTCGACTTACTCGCTTGCTCTGGAGCTTGTGATTGAATTACAAAGTCCTCATCCATATATTTAGTTTGCTCACTTGCCAAGGAATTATACGTTTTTCAAACATCCCATGATTAATGTAAAAGTTGAGCTTGTCAGTTCACTCTGACATTGAAAAAATATCCAGAATGAACACATTCAGACATATTTTGACATATTTTAAGACCATCACATTCTAGGGGTGACCTCACTTATCCAGTATTAGTGCCAAGTCAAGTAGTGGAGTGTCAGTGCCAAGCACACCAGGATTAAATTGTTGCTGCCTCTTTAAAAATCAGTACTATATGATATACGGCACAAATCAAATCCAACATGCAAGCTAAAACAGTGAAGTTACTACCCTGCGAGAGAAACGTGGACGCACACAGTCATATATGCTGAGCTGCAGGCGTACCGCTGCACACAAGTCTCACATAGGATAAAAAACTCAATGACAGACCATCATTAATTTCAGCTCATTTAAAGAGTTTCTCAGTGTGCAGGATGTTGTGAGGCATTTGTGTTAATGAGCTACATCATTCATGTGAAATGATGGCACAATTAGGAAAACAAAAGTGCAAGGTGTGACAATTTAAGTGAATGTGCTTTGTCAGTGTCTGCAAACAACACCTCAGAGACGGTATATGCATAAAAGCCGGCTTATAAAGACATTGCGGGGGGTTTTAGAGGTCAGGATTTTCACCGACAGATTTCTACCTTGCTATTCTGCACCCTAACCGTGTTCCCACAGGAGTCTCTGTTGAAACACTGTGGCAGGAAATGAAATTAAAGCTGCTGAATACAGATGTTTTGATGAGTTGCCCGTGTGCTCGACTATGTCTGTGCGTGTGTGTGTGTGTGTGTTTTTGAGAGGAATGCACATTAACAAAAATACAAACTGAAAAGCAGAGGGCTGCCAGCCGTGTCACAGCGACGCCGAACATTGTCGGAGTTGTATAAACGTTCTCCTCGGTGTCTCCTCCCCTTCTGAAAGTGACTCACCTTGGGGATCAAGAGGCTTATATGAAAGGTGACTTACAGTATGAAGAAGCACTGTCTCTGTTTATGTAAAGAAAGCAAAGTTCTCTGCTTCCCTCATGTCGAAGCTTCTAGTGTTTCTCTTTTCCTCTGACCTCTTTCTTTCCGCACCGTTGTATCTGCTGGTCTTCCAATTTACCTTTTTAACTCGAAACAGCAGAAGGTTTCGCCCGCTCTTCTGTCCACAGATGTTTCAATGGCCTTATGTAGCATTGTCAGACTCATTAGTTATACTCAGCCCATGTGGTGGTTGGGAGCCAACCACTCAGCCTAGCACGTAATGCAGCTTTAGTGAACTAATGAAACTGTAATTACAAAAATAATGAGGAACATGCTGTATCGTCCAGTAACTTTGGGGCTAGTTATTTGTGAGCATGAATCATCGTGTGCAGAGTTTCCTCTTTAATTTTTTATGAATTCTGATACTTTTCTACTCTTGCAGTGTTGTGGAATGCACAGGCAAAGCACTTCCCAGCTTCTTCTGTGAATTTCAGACTGTAGGGAGCAATATCCCCCCACAATGTGTGTTTGTATGATGTATTTGCGATGTATAACGAGGAACAGTGTAGGCTAAGGTCCATTTCCTGTGCTACTTATGAAGTTATTGTCCCCAGCGGGCCTCATTTAGCAAAGTGTAGGCTACGGTGAGCCACGTTTAGTATCCCTGTTACACTCAGTTGCCGCAAAGTGCGGCAGCAATAGAACAACACATTATAGTCACACCGCACACAGATCTGCATTTACATGGGGAGAACTTGTAGAATGTGCTGAGCATATCAACTTGAATTCATTAAAGCCCCTCGTCTTTCTTTACACAGTGGAATCAAACTGTGGACTCTGCTGAAACTTTTAAATTTATGATTTTTTTTTTTGCCTTTTGATTGCAGCTACACACAGACTTGGATGTGGGCAGCAGGAACATCAAGTATGTCCTAGCGGGTGAGGGGGCAGGCACCATCTTTGCCATCAACGAGTTAACAGGTGACATCCACGCCATGAAGAGGCTGGACCGCGAGGAGAAGGCCGAGTACACGCTAACAGCCCAGGTCATTAATGCCGATACGGACGAGCCCTTGGAGCCACCATCCGAGTTCATCATCAAAGTCCAGGACATAAATGACAATCCGCCGCAGTTCATTGAAGGCCCGTACCGAGCCTCTGTTCCAGAAATGTCTGCTGTTGGTAAGTCATAATGGACAAGACTTTATTTCTGGTCTGTGCTGCACGCAGCCGCCTAATCAGTGTGTGAGATTTCTAAGACGGCTGATGTCTAATGGGCTATTGCATAAAAAATAATGAGTGAATAAAAGCAAGAGGAAATGAGTATGCCTATTTACAAGCCTGCCCGCCAAAAGTATCTCAGCATATGAAAATACAAGAATGATAAATCAAATCAAATCGCTAGAACTTCACCCGTAGCTCAGCGCTGCGACTGAACAACTGGCTTCAGTGTCAACAGACACCAAACAAGGCGGCCTAATGCTAATGTTACATCCTCTACAAACAGCCCACTCACAAAGAAGTCCAACTAACAATATGCAAAACATGTTCCAAGCAGCCTTATGTTGTAAATTTAAAATACTCACAACACAATGAAAGCAGGAGATGCCAAGCTATAAAACTCTTTCACACACAGGAAGTCAAAGACATGTTGTGCAGAAGGTGAAAAAGCACCATTAGCGCATTTCTGACATGCTGTAGTTACAGCAGCATGTGTGCTGTGGATACATCACTTGCTGTTCTGGCAAGGATTTAAAAAATGCTATATTTCACTCAGTGTAGGTCAAGGGCCATGCTATGTTATGGTTTGGACCATTTGGGGATATGTGGAATCTTTAATGCTTTCTTTAACATTTTTATGTATGCAGTCAGTTAAGTGATAGAAGCTGGTGATCACTACGATCAAATATTTATGGAAAGATTAGAAGGCTGAGACTGAAATATTTCATAAATGACTGGACTACTGCAGCTGTAGGAACCACTGTGCACTACCCTATTATGTGGAATTGGGCATTTAACTTTTTTTTTTTCTTACAGCTTAACAAACCTCACCAGAGAAAAATCTGCACATAGATAGTTTTTAATTCTAGATTCAAGCGTTTCGCTGTAATTATAGACAAAGCAGAAGAAGCCAAACAAAAGCACATAAAAGGGTTTTTTTGCATTTACACTCACAAATTGTTAGCACCACACTGTCACTTAGTTTGACAGCGCTGACTGATGCTAATTGCCACAAGCTACCGTTCTACAAGCCCCCACAAAACTGGTACACAAACCACTGCAAACACTTTCCATTTCACTGTATGCTAATGTATTCATATATTCACACTCTCATTGCAGCCATGCATTTAAATGACCGCTGCGTGATGATCACATCATTCAAATGTATAGCTCATCTAGGACGGGCAGAAAGGCCTACATGTGGATCAGTACACTGTGTGTGTGTTTTTGATTTTTTTTTTTTCGTCAGGGGAGCCTTTGCCACTGACCCCAGAGCAGCAGGAGTCTTGTAGAAAATGTAGCAGGAAGGAGATCAGAGTGTGTCTTTATGCCGTTTTGACATTGGTGGGGTTCAGCAGGGGTGCCGAGGTCTGTTGTTGGGCGGTATGCGCTTGTTATTGTGTTTTCTCATCGAGCTTCCTCTTGTTACCTGTCATGAAGCTGACATAACACGCCAGAGCAGATGGTCTTAGGTATGTAATGGAATCTGTTTCGTAAATCCCATCTGTAGGTTGCAGCCTCTCACTCGTTTCTTTGAGGTTACAGTGATTTCAGAGCTTTGAATCCTCATGATCATTGTGGCTGATTCTTATTAGCTGCTGCTGCTGCGGCGGCTGCTGCTGCTGCTGTTGCGGCTGCTGCTGTTGCGGCTGCTGCTGTTGCGGCTGCGGTGGAAACAAAAAGGAACAAAACACAATGCAAAAGTATCCATGTAAACACAGAATAACAGTGAACTCTCGCTGTCTGAACTCTGTTACTTGATCCCTGCTGCTCATTGTTTTGGATCTCAGTTGAAATGTACTGTAGCTCTCCAAGGGGTTTTGTCAGTGCAGTGCGGGGACAGCCAATAGTGATGGGGGTAGAGAGGAAAGTGGTAGTTGACAGCACTCTGTGATTTGCCAGTGGGAATAATGCATAAGAAATAAGCGTCTCTTTGTTGACTGTTGTTCCCTTTTGTCACTACTGATTAATTAAACATTCACGAAAGCTCAGTTGTTTGCTTGAAAGGCTTTTCTTTCAGCAACTAGTTTTCCTCTTGTTAAGTTTTCATGTGCTGCAGCATTACAGGGAACAATCGGAGGCTCTGGACAAACCAACATTAAGTCATTCATCTCTCTTGCCTCATATTCATAAATCACCGGTTTCTCCATCGTGGTGTTTCGTCTTTATCGCACTGAAATGAGAATTTGTGCAGGACTCAGTGGATTACTGGAAAGTGTGCTGAGCAGTGGGTAACTAATAAAGTCCACGGGAAAGGGAGCCTAAAATAAGTTGGGTTGCACACGACCAAATCTCAAGGAGAAAACGAGAAGCATTAAAATGTAATTATGACACGTGCTAAGAGATGCCGCATTATGTATGGCGTTGAGTTCAGACAGTGCTGAGTGTGCTCGTGTATGAATCCACCTGCATCAAACAATCAAAAGAATCTAATCCACTGACGATGTTATCCACTGGCTTGTCAGCTCCGCTCCAGACTTCATCAATGTCTTACCGGCTCCTCCGCTTAACAAGAGTTGTATCCGTGGGGTATCAGCGAGACCACGGACAAATATCAACACCCACCTTTTATCTATCAAGCACTACACGGCACGATAGAAAACCCCTCCTCATTGAATGTCACCATCCCCCATAGGAAGCGGTACCCACAGCCGGATGAGATATGTGACATGGGCCGCTGAGGTCACCATGTTTCCTGTGTGCGGAGGAGCATAGAGGTTAATGGGAAATGAAGGAGAAAGACCTTTTGTTCTTCCTTTAAAAGGGCCGGTCGGATAAGACTTGTGGCTTTCTGTGACTTTTCTCTGACTTTCATTTTCCTGAATGGCTGAGAATGGAGGTGACTACCATTTTAATTGTTTAGTGGACTGTCTCTGAAAGTACAGTGCAACAATGAGAGGAAGTGGAGAGCAGAGGTGGTGGCTGTGCAGGAGGAGAGGACAGTCAGAATAGAGTTTGATCTCACCAGTGATCCATTATTATTACAAGTCTGTCTTTGGTTGAATTAGTGTTGCTATGCGGTGCTGTAGTCGGGAGAAAAAAAACATACATATATGCATGTATGTATATATAAAGTACTTAGTTAATGAGCTCAGCTAACGAGCCGAGTATTGTGAGCGCTGACACCGATACCTGCTAATTAGTGCTAACATTTAAATTAAATAATGTAATATCACTCACCTCAATATACAGGAGCACAGACTTCCTCATGCTTTGTTCGTCACATAACCGCACAGTTATTATTTGCAAGAAAATATCAGTCAGTCAAAGTGTCCACACCCTCAATTATGCATAACTTTAAACCTTAATAAAATTGAAATTTGCGAGTCGTATAAAAATACACCCTCCGCACAGTTGTCACCTTCTTTTGTACCAAACTGAAAACACGTTTATGTGTATGTGAAGTTGAACATTTTAAGTGGGGATTGACTCACTGTTGGAGCCAGCCTCAAGTGGCCATTCGAGGAACTGCAGTTTTTGGCACTTCTGTGTTGGTTCCATGGTTTTATTTTATTTTTGTTTTTTTGCCGCTTGGAAAAAAACGTATCTCCAAAATGTCAACTTTTGAGTAACTGAGGATAACAGATGTGTTTTGAAGCTGCATTCATTGTTAAATTGCAATTTTTTATGGTGCAGCAAAATAAGGTAACATAACATTAAGATTATGAAGTTGTCAGAAACCAGTGTCATATTTACACATTCAGCAGACACACAGCAACATTAGCATTCGTTTGGAGTCACGTTTCAAGCCAGGTGACAAATGTAGGTCAGATTTTCACTAGTCTCTGTGCACCATTACCTGACAAACAAACAACATACAAACCCAAAAAAAAAAAAGAGAAAAACTTCATGCTCAGGTTGTATGTCTGCCAATTTGTAAAAAAGCTGGAAATGAGGAAATGAGGTTGTAGGTTAGAAACCAAAGGCTTTGTTAAAAAACCAAGACAAAGACTTAACAGAAGGCAAGTGCAGTGACTGGAGAGCTCACAGACACTGCAACTAAATAAAATCTGGCTTTGTAGCTGCCCAGGCTGCAGTCACTGCACTGTGGTTTGGTTATCTGTTTGCTGTAGGACTTGTCATCGTGCTTACTGCACTCTCTGCCACAGAGAAACTGCTAACTAGCTAATTGAATGGGGCTATATCAAGTGAAATTGTTTGGTTATTCAGTTTGTTATTCTACAAAATTTAATTGACTAATTCCATTACACATGTAAAAGCCCAACAAGGGACAGGAGTCGAGAATTAGCGATACCTATAAACTCTTTGTGCAACACATTAGTTTCATTCACCGTTTTGCAACTATGTGAAATTGCATTGTCCTTATCATATAAATAAATAAACTAAAAAAAACAAAAAAAAAGAAATAATGCAACAGAAAATTCAATTCATGAAGAAAACAACAGCTAAAGTACTGCTAACAGCAGGTCATTGTATGTGATATGATGTGGTTAGCCTATCATTAAATTATATAGTTGGATAAATTGAAATACATTTTTTTTAATTAATTTCAAAATTTTTGACTCAGACAGAGAAACTTCTGTAGCCAAAAACAGAAATACTTGATTCCTACGAGCTGCAGACTGTAAATAATAATCAAAGTGAAGTTAATTCTCTTAAACAAACTAGTTCAAAGAGAGTCAAGTCATGTCAGCACACTTTTCATATAAGTCTAGGCTCTACTCTTAACAATATTATTTACAGAGGCATAGCTCAGTGTGGGTGCATATTGAGATGGATAATAATAATAATAACAGGACAGAGGGGAGAGACAAAAAAGCACAAACTACAGGAGAGAAGAGATGGCGAGTTACTAAGATGAATTAATGGGATATGAATGCGTACAGATGGAGAGAGGAGCTCAGTGCATCATGGGAAGCCCCCTGGCAGTGTAGGCTTATAGCATCGTAGCTAGGGGATGGTTCAAGGCAAGCCGAAGCCGGCCCTCGCTATAAGCATTATCAGAGAGTTTTAAGGCTGCCTCCCGGACCCAAACGGGGAGATAGTTCCACAGTGGAGGAGCCAGACAGCTGAGGACCCTGACTCCCACTCTGGGGTAACAGGGAACTAGGAGCTCTTTAGGATAGTGCCTGACCAGTAAAGGCTTTTTGTAGTTGCGGAGGAGGATTTTAAATTCTATTCAGCCAGTGCAGAGAAGCTAATATGGGAAAGATTTGATCCCTTAGTTCTTTTCAGTACAAGTGCAGCAGCACTCTGGATCAGCTGGAGCGTCTTTAGAGACTTTTTGGGTTCAGCCTGATAATAAGGAATTGCAATAGTCCAGCCTAGAACTAGTCTTGTAAGAACTAGACGTACTTCTACGAGTCTAGTTCTTACTAGACTCGTAGAAGTATGTTTTATTTTTGTTGAGAGAACATATGTTGTTGGTAGATTTACTCCAGTTCCTCTGAGCTTTCTGTGAAGATCCAAAGGCAGGAGGAGTACAGCATCTGCAGTTCTTAGGCTTTGCTGTGGTTTCTATGACAATGATTTTTTTTTTTGGGTGTGGGGGGGTAATCAGCCTATAAAGACATAAAATAAAATAGGACCTTTCTATCGGTTTAACAGTTTGCTGTCCTGTCTGAAAAACCTTACACCCTTATTTCAGTCACTGCACTGACTTTGTTGGACAGTGTGGATGACAATAAAACTGATGAATATGTAAACCACTTTTCAATAACAGGGATTATTCCATCCTGCGATATTAGCTATACACAGAGCATTTTACGAGCATGTTTGTTCCGTTGTGTACAAGTTGCAGAGTTTATTATTTATAGCATTTTTTTTAATGCAATGTATGTGTCCTCCATGTTTGAAATCTCCTTACTTGCTTGTATTTTTTATTTTATAAATTTTTTTGCTGAGTTGGTCTCAGTCTTCGGTCACTGTAGTAAAATTGCTATCTCCTACAAATTACATTTATAGTGTGTATTATTTGTTTTCCTATTTACGTTCTAATGAGCAACACAATTATTGCCTGGTATTGTCAGATGAATGAGGTGCTAAACAATGTAAGTATGTATGTAGTACTATGTACCACACAAAAGTCAGAGGGCGGGGGATGTAGCAAGTGCACGACTTTGACACCACAGATCATGGTTTGCATCCTTTGTCCTGTCTGTGGTTACATTGAGAAACAAAAGCACTTTGGTTGAGGTCAGGGAAAGACTGTGATTTTCGCTAAATGCTAATGAACTCCTGTGTCTGGAGCTGGAAGTCACAGCAGTATTATTTCTGTATTAACAGTCTTTCCCTAACATTAACCAAGCAAGTGCCGGAAAATAACCATAAACCGTTTAATAATGCTTTGGTTGTTTCAGCTGAAAAAGCTCATAGTTTGGTGGAAAAACAAATTAAATATGCGGCCCATGAAGATTTTACCAATTTTCAGTATCAGGAATTCATGCCTTGCTAAATGTTGTTAATTAACAATATCTCCTCTTTATATTAATAATAGATGGGCTGTTGCAAATTACTAGTATATAAATATAATCTCTCTTGCTTCATCACTATGAGCAGCCCTTTCTGCATTCAGTGTACTCGTCTGATCTATTGTAAATATAAAAATATTAATTAGCGCAGCTTTAATCATACGTAGTATTTTTTAGATTATCTAATTGATTTTTTTTATGTGTTTTACAAATCCAGAGGTTGTGTAATTTCTCCTCATTTTAATCTTCAGGCACGTAATGTGATCTGTCTTTTAATTGAGGGATGAAAATTCAAATCATTATCAATCCATTTAATAAAATGAATATTTGATATACTCTACCTCTCCACGTCTCTCTTATGTTCTCAGTTTCATAAGTATATTCATTAGATAATTATGTTTCACTGTCACTTCAATTAAAAGTAAGTTTGTTACTTATTTGTGCAAGCCCCCGCCATGGTTAGAATTAAAATTCATTTCCATGGTTTGCACAGATCTCACAGGATTAGTCGATCCTGTTTTCCTGTTAATGGGGGTCTTCGACTTTAAGGCCAGTACAAGCTGACAAATCCCCCCCCCCCATGTCTGTCGACCATATGCTGGAATTATGAGGCTCTGCTACCCTTCTGCAGCTAACAAGGGGGTTGCGATGTAGTTGAAAATTACAAAGTCCTGAAGTGACGCTTCAGGTAATTAGGAGGAGGTGACTAGACCCTCCTCCCTGCACTAAGCAGGGGGTGCAAATGACAATAATTGCTACACAGGCGAAACAAACTTGCTGAACGTTGTTTTGCCAGGATTGGAGCTCGTGTGAGAGATGCCCCAGGAGTGTTGGGCTGTGAGTGTGCTTCATTATCAGGGCAATTAATAAACGGGCACGTAGACAGATGGCCCGTCTCCTGTTCGCATGGGCCGTGCTCTCACAAACCTCCACCAAAATGAATACCTATACGGAGGCACGGATCCTCGCCAAAAAGTGTCAAGATCCGCTAAATTGGAACGCAGACATAAAATTGAAGTGACATTAATAGATTACCTGGAGTTGATTTGCATTTTCAGAGTTATTATGGGTGTGGGTAACAGGGCTAACAGGCACAGCCGTCTATGTAGGGCCTTAATGATGTTTCTGATTACGCTCTCATCACCACCGGCAGCTGGGAAAATATGTAAAGGCTTGTCATCACAGATTTGGGCGATAAATGAGCAGACTTGATCAAGGGGAGACATATGAAAATGAGCAAGATGCAGACCTTTATCAGAGCTGATCGTCTCATGCTTCCAACATTGCAACCGTAGAAAACTCACTGTGATCATGCTTGATTTAATACCCACACAGTTTTATATGTGATACACTCATACATAATCCTGCACAAAGGACAGCTATTAAATACTGTTTGTTTCATCTATCTATCTATCTATCTATCTATCTATCTATCTATCTATCTATCTATCTATCCATCTCTCTGACTCGTATTACTCTTCACTTACTTTTCTACACATTGCCATCTTTCAGATCAATGAAGGGAAAGCTGAGCTATTTTGAGAGCATTTCATGCTCCACTTGGGCCAGATGTTCTATAAAAATCTCCTTCCTAGATATACCTAAAAAATATTATTGTACTTTGCTGATCTTGCAGTATATCTTGAGCGTATCTTGGCCTTGGAAAATCTGAGTCTGAATGTATTAAATGCAGTTTAATTTGTATAAACCCTTGCAGTATTTCAGGGTCACAGCAACCCACATAAAGTAAAAGAAGCACATTTATAGTGCATCTTTTATCTGGCATTTCTCTGTTGAGCTTTGAGCAGAGAGCTAAGAGCGAGAGTGTCTGGTGTTTGTGTCTCTCTCTTCTCTGATCCTAGACTCTGGTCTGCAGCTTGGCAGATGGACTGAGTGGCAGGGGGCCCTTGGCCCTTTAACATAGTGGGCAGCTGGGCCAGAGCTGGGCCAGTGCTGGGCTGGGGCACATCTGACGAGCAGTATCCTGGGCTGGGCAGGGACGCGGCAAACCGGCGCTGTGGTGATGGTGGTGGGCGGCTCACAGGCTGAGCTGGGGTGAGAGGAGGTCAGAGCAGTGAACCTGGCCAAGGCTCTGACTCTCTCAGGCCTGTCTAACTGCCAGGCAGCGTGCATGCCAGCCTGCCCTTTTCTGTGGCCATGCTAAATGGGGATAGGACAGGCCTCCGAGGCAGAAAGGATTTAACTGACATGCAGGAGTTTCTCTGTAAATAACCTGCTACTCCTATCTATCTCACCTCATTTGGCAACAGCATCTGCACTTGTGTATCTGTGTGTGCGTGTGCGTTGGTGTGTATGTGGGTGTATTTGTAGGCTGGCTTTTATTCACCTCTCTTTGTGTCTGTGATACTTGTCACCTGTCAATAACCTAGTGACTCCCTTTTCTTTTCCTTTGTGTATATCCATTCTTCTTCACTGCTCTTGCCTGTAGGTGCACCAGCAGCTGATAGAGAGTCATTGCTAATGCAGCATCTCTTTGTTTCACATTTTGCCATTATGTAGGGAAGAAGGGAAAGTCATGTATTCCCCTAAAACATATGTTGTTGGGGGGGGTGGGGGGGGGGGGGGGGGGATAATAACAACATACACAAAAGTCTCAGCTGTTCAGTACCACATACAAATGTGTATCAGTAATTCATCAAGTGTTATTTATTATCCAATGCACCCCTGCATTATGTATGGAGCATCATCAGTCATTTGTCCAGATACAGTAATACAAGCCCTTTAGAGCCTCCTGGGGCATTAGTTCTTTTCTAAAGGATGCAGGCAGATACACACACACACACACACATGCACAAATTCATATAAGCCCACTACTAAAAAAACATACCTTCTCTGTGTTAGCATAAAGCCACCGTGCGGTTGTAAAGATGCTGTTGTTCAGGTGTAATTTGTCCCCGCTCCCTTGTATAGCCCGCAGAGACGCACTCTCTTTGTAACCCACTCTCTCACCCCCCCCCCTCTCTTTCTCTGTATGTCCTCCCTCCCTCGCTCTCCCTCTCTTTTTGCTCACCATCGCTCTCTTTTGCTAAGCTAATGCTCTCTCTCACTCTTCCCTTGAGGGAGAACAAAAAGTAGCTGGCTTCTAGGTAATGAAGCCCTTCAATGTGATCTGCATAAGATTGCCTCCCTCGCTGGCCAGGCTGCCTTGCCCCGATGAATAGCAAAAGACTCTCAATGAGACTAAGGACAAAAAGCAGCCTTTTTCTGTAGCCATAGTGTCATTTCTCAAACAAAGTCGCCTTTTCTTCTCTTTTTTTTTTTTTTTTTTGGCTGTGCCCATGAAGTAGAAAGGAGGAAAAATGAAAAGGAAGAAGGTAAATAACAAACAAAGTTCATGAAAGCGAAGGTAAATGAGTGTGAGTGTATGTGTGTGTGTTACAGGGCATGTGTGCACGCTGTTGTGTGCCCGTTTTTTTTTTTTTTTTTTGTGATGATGAGGGGGATGTGAATAGTTGAGGCTGTCAGAGATGCCACCCTCTGTGCTGCTGCACTGAGTGGATGTGATTAAATTGATTTCATGTAACAGGGTCAACAGTGGTACAATGGGACGTGAAGGAAGCAAAGGTTGAAAATAAAATTCACTTGGCTGAATGCAATTTCTTCTTTAATGTTAATGGCTTCAGTCTTACAATTAACAAATGAAAAAACATTTCGTCAAAAAAAAAAAAAAAACACATCGTCTTCCATATCCCAGGTTACTCGTTTAATTAAGTGTTTGTAATGAAGGTTTTTACAGCCTTGAAACGCATGTAAGCCCCATCTTGCGGTGTCACGCCGTCACACACTGCTAATCACTGCATCAAGGACAGTTAATCAGTTTGAGAGTGAAAACAAGGACACCGCATCCTCACTTCAGCAGCACTGCAGGGGAGGAGAGGGACTGATCCTGTTTCAGTGTGTCGCCCGAAGACACTGCAGTGTCCTCTGATGGCCACCGGTGGGCAGATAGCTGAGTGAGTGAGTGAGTGAGTGAGTGAGTGAGTGAGTGAGTGAGTGAGTGAGTGAATGAGTGAATGAGTGAGCGAACGAACGAATATTTGACTACTTTACCTCCTGAAAACAAGTCAAACTGAAGAGAGTGTTGTGGTGGCACTTCCTCACAATGTCTCTGGATGTAGGACAAAGCATTATTTTAACTAAGGCTGAAACAGATTAATTGCTTTTCAAATAACAGAACATTAATCAGCAGCTAATATGATATTGATTAATTGTTTTAGTTATTTTTAGTTTTGTTTTAGTCACTTTTCAATCAAAAATACCAAACACTCCCTACAGTTCCGGCTTCTCATTTGTAAGAATATGCTGCTTTTATTTTTACTCGGCTTGTCCAACCAACAGAAATATGATTTTAAGATGTCGCCTTGTTCCTTCATGAACTGTAATGTACAGTTTTCACAGTTTCATGAGTTTTTATTGACCAAACAATTCAATTACGAATCAAAAACGATTAATGGATTATTTGAGAGAATAAACAGCACATTGATTAATAATTAACATTATCGTAAGTTGGAGCACTAATTGTAACCATCACTGGATTAATACTGGGTCAGAATGGATGGTAAAGCCGTTGTTATCTGCTGGCTTTGATTTTGAATCTGCACACTTCCGATGAGTCACTGGTGGCACTATTAGAGACAGCTGGTGCACGATGAAAGAATAATTTCACACAGCCTATTATGATGACTAAATTTAAAAGACCACTGCAGTGAGGTGGTGTTGCACTTCCATAAAGTTGGAGACTTGTAAGAGAAAAAAAGAAAATCGATGCAGGGTAGACTGAGATATCCCAATTTTTAGTCCCTAATTTGGTCCAGCTCCAAACGACAGATCCTGAATCTTAACATAAAGTCTTTTGTTACACCTGCGTTCCTGGTAAATGGCAATGTCCGTCGAACCTCACACTCACTATAATGCAGGCTTTCAGTTCAAAAACTGTGGTCTCCAACCGCATAGACAGAGAATTTTCTCATGCTTCACAAAACTCCTATAGAGCCACAGAAGACATCATTTCCACTGGTTTGTAGCCCTCACCATGACTTGCAAATTTACTTTACCCTCTTTTGAATAAAGCTTCAGTGCAGACCTACTGGTAATGAAGGGCTGTTCAATTGTGCTTTTGATACCTTAGTTAATGATTTGAGTAGCCTTCGTTTTTCACCCCTAACGTGAGCCAGCTGTCAAAAAGGCACATCCTGTGTGTGCACTGACCACAGCCTGTAGTCAGCCTCTGTTCACTGCCCTTCTGATGCCGCAGTGTGAGAGTGCAGGCATCTGTAAGCTGACACAAAGCAGAGCAAACTGAAGGGCTGTTGCAACCCAGACATTGATGGAAGATTTTTTTTATATTTATCTTTAATGGATATGACATATTTTATGGAAGCATTTTAAATTTGTAGTATAGATAAAGCCTTTTTGCACTCAACAGCAAAAAATATCAGTAACACAGATGTGGTATAGTAGCACTGATGTACAGCAGGTGGCCTTGAGCCCACGACCCTGTGACCCACTGCACACAAGTACCAAACAGTATAGCACGGCCTTGAATATGTTATTGCTCCATCAATGTACAATTCACCACAGATACACAGCCTTTTTGCCACAATGCTGTTTGTATCACACTGGAGCATGTGGATTATTTACATGTTCAATACATGTGACATATTTTTTGTTACAAAAACATTTCTGTGGCAGGTGATCATGGTGTCATTTCATACAAAAGTCAAAGTATTTATGTGACTGAGGACCTGAGTTAGTTCAAAAGGTGTGTACTTGACAGCAATAGGATCCATTCCACGGCGATCTCACCTGCGACTGAGACCTGTGACGTTTGCTGCAAACATAAGTGCAGATGTAGCAGTTGCTACACTCGAAGTTAAATTTGCATTTGTTCAAAATCGGGGCACCCCCTTCACTTAAAGTCAAACCAGATGAATCAGTCTTGTAATCACAAGTAGTAAACTCTTGATACAGGGGTGTCTGTCTCTGCTTTTGAAGGACTACACACGACCACGACTTGGTGATAAATGAGGATTTATTTGTAGCTAAATGTCTACAAGCAACTGAATAAATAAGGACTTAATAAGGAACTCATGAAGAGGTCAGAATCAAACAGATCAATAAAGTTGATCTTTAAATGACAGTTGAACTAATCACTTAGTTTGGCAATAGTAAAATGAAGAATGTGGTGAAGTGTTTCCTCTGAACACTCGAGGTACAATCTACTTCTTTAGAACTACAGGCATCAATTCACAGACGGCAGAGGCAAAGTTTTGGCGACTTTTGAAGCCTCGCCTTGACACCAAACATCTTTCAGTGGGAACCAAAAACACAATGGTTGCTGAGCAACAAGGGTCAGATGACGGGGGAGCTCAGCTGATGAAGGATGAGGGTTTTGCAAGCAGACAGGTGTTGGTGGGCTCTCCAGGTCAGTTCTGGCGCATAGGTCCATCGTTGCTGAAGTCAGATAGAACTCTGGTATGTTGACTTTACTTAACGTGCCTTGTTTAATAGTCTTGAATGTAATTACATTGGTCGCATAACAAAACTTCCAAAAACCATCAAAGCAAGATTTACTAAAGCAGAAAAATAGGAAAAAAAAACAAACAAAAAAAAAGTCAGCTCATTTAGTTTGGTATTGCTTTGGTATTTGCTATTAGAAAAGAGAAAAAATACGGGGTAAAAAATGACTGGAGAGGAGGCTTGGTGAACAGAAAATTCTGAAAGCAAAAAGGGAGAAATTCGAAAAAAGATGGAAACTGAAGAAAAGCCACTAAGTAAAAGTCAACAGAAGAATGGATTTCCACTTCAATCAACAAATATATAACAAACACGACATATGTAAGCATATAAAAGCCAAAAGAAATCCCATTATATCTTTCATAGCTATCGTTATCATGCAGTACTTTCACCTCTTACGTCATGGGGTTTGTTTGGCTTCAGACTAAAATCTGAAGTTGCTCCATCTGTTTTCAATTTCACCACCTATAACGTGTGCTCTGCTGACCGCCCAACATCCTCTGACAGCAGCGGTACAGAGGCACCAGTCTGCTGCAGGGAAAGGGCACTGCAACGTGCCATCCTGGCAGGGAAGAGACGGCATTCAGCAACCCACACGAGCTGGCAGGTACAGACATCATCTATGCCCATACCGACAAAATCTTTTTTTTTTTTGGTACGGGCATATTTCCTCACAAAAAAAAAAAAAAATCATCATTCTCCAACATCTGTCAAAAACAGTCTCTGAGAGTCTCCCTCATTGATCACATCTTTCACTACGAACAGTGGCAATCATGACCGCCTGTTGCACCCCCACCCCCACCCCCCACCTCGACACACAGTCAGACACGCGTCCCCTAGCCTAAAGAGAGGAGTTATCTGTTGGAACATCGGTTATAGAATATAGCAGGCAAAAAAATGACTGTCAGAAATGAAAAATGAACTACAACCATTATAAACACCCGGGCCCGAAAGCATTCACCTCGTTTTCCGAAGCAGTCAGTCAGGACTCCAAACATTAGATAATCCCCAATCCGGTTGCTTTCCTCACGATCATCTTCTTTCTTCCTTTTTGCAATGCGTGCAATAAATGTTTTTAGCTAGATTTTCCTTCACACGGCCTGACTGCCAAAAAGTCATCACACGTGTCAAGTGGCAAATTATAAAAAAAAAAAAACATTGTAGCCATCAGGAACCAATGCAGGGCACAATAATGTACTTTTGGAAACAAACAAATTACTTTTTCAACCCCAAGATTGTCTGACCGTCCATCCAGTAGAGACACTATACACTTACATACTGTGTAAATAGCACTGGAGCCCTGAATTGGTCCTGCACTGCAAAAATGATCAACTATTACCTAATGGCACCTAGTCAAAACTAAAAAATGTAAGTGAAGACCAGAATGGAAACAAGACATTAATTAAAAGATACTAGATGGATAACTTTTAATCCCACAGCGAAATTAGTGTACTGCAGCCACTTGACATAAATCAAATACAAAACAATGAATTAGATCAAAGAAACCAAGACAATTAAAGGCGTAATTATCAACAACTATAGACTATCTTAAATATATTTATAATAATAAATAGTATAAATAAAAACAAAAATAGAACAGAGACTGAAGATATAACTATAACTATAATATACCATCTGCTGAGTTTACAGAGATAATGATGTTAATAAAATGCACTGTACATGCCAGTCAGGTGGATATTGTTACAGCAAGGTGCATGACTACACATAGATGTGTGTATTCAGAATCACTGTCTTCACCGATCAACAGAAAACAACTAACGCTGTGACCTACGCTAATGACGCCACTCCAACATGGCAGCCCTCCAGCTGGACAGCTCGGGTAGAAAATAACGAAAATACATTTTTTCATCCGTGACTTTAACAACTTTTTAAAATCTGATTTTAGGTAAGGTTGTTTCACATCCTCTTTAAGACGGCCGGCTCCACGTCTGGCCAGTGTTAATCCCAACACATTGAATCATGAGAGGTGAGAGGACCATGTGGCGATCTGAGAGCTCCCTGAAGAGCTCTGTTCAAACCCACCGTGTTATCGCTCGGTGGAATTCAACAGATGGAGAGGTGTCCTCACTACACATACCACATCTTGCTGGCGATAGATGTGGTGTAGGTCGGCTGAAAGATTTTTCTCACTCAGTCACTCATACACTTACTCATTAATTGCCTATCTGCCCCCTGTTCCACAGATGACACACTGAGCCGAGTTCTTTCTCTCTGCAATGCTGCTGAACTGTACAACATGTTCTTGTTTACAGTGTTAGACAGAGGACATTTTTAGAAATGTTGTTGTTGATGCTCCTTCATTTATTTATGCGTACACAACACAGCAACATTTTACAGCTTTAGTTATTAACTTTGGGAGGGATTCATCGCCGATGATTACGACAGAAAATATTTTTGAGGGACTTCATGAAATTCGGTCCGTGATTCCTCAAATATGACACTTGAAAAGTTCTATTTCCATGGTTTGTGGAAGTAATCTAACTTTTCCTGTGTGTGAGTCTGTCTGTGCTTGTTTGCGTGTGTGTGTGTGTGTGTTTGTGTGTGCTTATCAGCTGTGTTACATATCAGCCAGAAGTGACAAGGGATGGTTTGAAGTCATGCTGGTGAGTGGGAGGTCCGCTCTGCATCATCGCTATAGCAGGCAAAATGAGGAGGGCTCCAGTTCGCACCTCCGACTTGGCAAATGCTTACTCATATCTGCTAAGATGCCAGGATGCTTTCTCATACGCATTCTTCAGCATGCAGCCGTGGCTCACCTATTAATTATTCAAGAGGAGAGTTGTGGATATTTAATGTTGTTGCAGGGCCTTTTTTGATACACTTTTCCTTCTCTGCATTCATCCCTCTTTGCTCCTGTGCGTTTTTTTCCTGCTGTATCATGTATTGTGCAGAATGTCGTCCCCACTTACTCTTGTTTTTTTTTTGGTTTTTTGTTTTATTTTTCTTTTTTGAAAAAAATAGCAAGAACTTTTTCCCCGTGGCTCTGCAGCCAAAAAGTCAACGAGAATGTGGGTGTGTGTTTTGGAGGCTGTGCGCCCTTGTCATGCTTCAGGTGATTTTAGAACGTGGAGCTGCACGAACAGGATCTCCTGTGCTCTCATCCCTCCATGTCTGCATTATTAATTGTCTGAGGTACCAACCATAGTTATTTGGACCCTGCGGGCACCTGGCACTCAGTACTTAAAATTAAAAGCTGCGATTGCATCCCATTGAAAGAGATAATAGCACTTTTTAAAATTGCATGTGGCTCCTGCAAAAGACTGTAGACTTAGTTTAACAGTAAGAGAAACAAAGAAAAAATGACTTAAAGAGGGGAAAAAAAGAGGGCGGTTAGTAATATCTTCATTTTGTATGTGGTGTATGTGTGTGTGTATGTGTGAGTGTGAGTGTGAGTACACCTCCAAGTGGATACTGACAAGATTCATGTGGCATTCTGTAGCCGGTAGTGGAGTGGGATTGGTCAATGCAACATAAAATGGGGGTGGAACACATTCATCAAGGTGGCAGAGATTTGAGACCAGAGAGGCCCATCCAATCACCTGCAGAGAATAAAGGGGAGAGGCATAAAAGTCAGTACAGCAAGGTCATTTGAAAAAGAAGCAGATAAGACGAAAGGATCAAATCTCCGGCGAGGGCGAGGCCCTCCTCTTGATGTCTGTCCCCATTAACTAAAGCCCTCGCCCGGCTTGTACAGTTGTTGCCATGCCTCAGCTGTCTGATACAATGAAGGGGAAGTGAAAAAAAAAAAAAAAAAAAGGCTTGCCACACTTTTACTGCTTTTATGTCATCAAAATTTATAGTCTTGCTTGTAATTAAGTTTTTTACCTTTTCTTTTTTTTTCTCATTTCTAGTTCAGGTCTTTAAATTTTGTTTTTTTTGTACTGTTTTATTGCAGACTGGTACTTAATTCAGGTGTGGTTACTCTGTGTTTTAGCCTCCTGTCTTGCCGTCATGCAGCGGCTGATTTGCGGCATCACACAGACTTCTCCTGCTCTGGCTGTTTGTGTATTGGAGCACTGGTAGCTGTATTGCTCTCGACGCTGCAGTATGGATTTAGTCAGTTTGTGGTTTTACCACAGTCACAGTCTGATGTCCACACACACATACACATACACACACACACACACACACACACACACACACACACACATACACACACGTAAAGCCACACGCACAAACACAAACACAGTCAATCCTACAGCAGGTTTACTATGTCACACTGGGGGCTGCTGTGTAATTGGGTGAATCTGCTCTCCAGCACACTACAGAGATAGCCCTTTAAAATTTCACTTCACTTCTGGTGTAAACAAACCTTGGGATTACTAGGGGTGTAAATCCACATTCCACCATTTCTGTCGCTCTCCTCTTCTGTCATTTTTTTTTTTTCTGTTGGCCAACTACTTTGAGAGTTTAGAGGTGTGTTAGGTGCTTAGAGTCTGTCTGTCTTCCTGTGTTTTCATCTTAACAAGAGCATCAATGTATGTCTACCTCCATTGCGGATATAGGTGTGTGTGTGTGTGTGTGTGTGTGTGTGTGTGTGTGTGTGTGTTTGTGTGTTTGTGTGTGTTTGTGTGTGTGTGTGTGTGTGTCTGTGTGTGTGTGTGCGTGTGCCATAGGTGTGTACTTGAGCATGACTGTCGTGCGGACACTTTATGTGGCAGCGGGCAGCTTTCTGTCTGTGTGTTCTCTGTGATAGATTGCTTGTCAGACAGCAGCATAGCGCCACTCTCACCGGCTGACGGAGACATTAAGTCACCAGTCACGTAGACGTACTACGTTTCAACATTCCTCTGGGAAAACGCTTTAACCCTTTTCGCTCCAGGACGGCTGTCAGATGACAGAGTGTATTAGTTAGACGCTGCTCACCACTAAAACCCACAGTACGACTGGAATCAGTGGAGTTCAGTGTCTTAATGCAGTTGCGTGGGAGGTGACGGACCTCTGTCACACGTTGCTTTTAGATGGGCCAATCGCTGGAGTTATGGACCACAGACTGTGTGCTACCACTGCCATGGCGAGGCTTGGCGTTTTATTTGACTTCCGCAGGCTGCAAGAGCAGAAAATATGGAACTGACTGAGAACATCTTCATGCACTGCAGCAGCCTGGGGGAGTCCTTGCTGAGAGAACGACCGCAACATTTCCCTCCAACTCTGTCCTTTGTTTTTAATGAAACATCATCCTTAGTGCTGCTTGCTGCTGCTGCTGCTGCTGCCCCCAGAATATGAAAATAACACACTGTGAAAGAATGTGAATGTTCACACTTACACCTAAAGCAAATTGACTTTTCCTGTAAACCCCCGGAGTATTACCCGGAGTATACATTCCTTCTATACATGTGGCAGCGACTGTGGATCACTACTGTGTTACATTCCAAAGGCCGGCCTCAAACCAAACGACTCACATTCTCAGCTCTGTTTGATGCTTCCTGGTGCTGGAGAAGTTGCTAAAAGTCATTGAACGTCATTAGTAACCCAGACTTAAAATATATATGATAATATTAAACTAATGATTTCATTCTGACATTGGAAATTTGTCTGTGACAGTGAAATCACTTGAAAGGTCATTTGGTGTAATTCTTTTAAGATTTTAGTTTAAATTTAGTTCTCATTACTTATTATTACTTTTAGTTGAATTTTAGTCCCATACTCAGGTTGTTTTACTCACACTATTTTGTAATTCATTTTATTAGTGATTCATTGATCAGATTTGACAGACAGTGAGTGGTCTGGTAACAATAAGCAAACAACCCACCAACAATTGTCAGAATACAATAAAAAATTATTTAAATTTTATTTATTTTTTTGCAAAGAAGACATGACTTTTCATGGTTGAGCCTCACTCGCTTCAACTGGCGATAAGACGAAACTCAAATTCAGAAATCTCTCATCTCATGTGAACCAACGCTGGCAGATAATTTCATGTTCATCTACGACTCCTTTGCTCCTAGTAGGAAGCTGATTGAGAAAATGGGCCTTTAAAAAATAATCACAAACTGTGATCAACATTGTAATTGAAAATTGATTGACTTAACTCACTGTGGCAAAAAAAAAAAAGAAAAGAAATCCCAAGTGGATAATTTGGTATTTGGTTGTGTTCTTCCTTGTCTTAAATTGGCAAGGCTTCTTCAATGTCTGCACAGTGCTGTCTGCTTCTTTCTTTTTGTCTGGGCTTCAAGGGGAGTTTGCTGAGATATCATTTGTTCTTTCTGTCCTACTGATGTGGCCTAATGGTTGGCAGGAGGATTTGATTCTGAGAACGTTTGCTGCTAACTTGCTGTGAGAACTTGATAGACCAGCAGGGCCACTGTGCAGTTTGTTGTTAAGCAAGAGTCCTCAAACAGGAAGTTGAAGTGGGCAAGACATGGTGCCTTTTACTTGATATCCGTCCGTTAATACCAATTCCCATCTTGTTATATATTCTTTGTTTATAAAGGGAATTTTATTATTTTGTCTAGTTGTGGCATCCCTATCTTGTCATCATTTTGTCAGATTCATTTTAAAGGTGTATAATGTGAGATTTCCATGTCTCTTGATTATAAAGCAGGTCTAGGTTCTATATTTATACTGTGAAAGTATCACAGTGCTCAGTCCACAGAGAAATGTATTCAGAAACTGAGCCTTAAAACCAGCCGTCAGGACTTCTGTAACTTTGTGATGTCACAACAAATCAGTCACCACTCTCAGCCATGCCCCACATGGACCCACCATACAACCATGTAGGATTTGGTTTCTCTCAGTGTTTACCTGAAATCTGCTATATTTTTATTGGATCACTCAGAAAACAGTCAGCCAATCAGAAGAGGCTCACTGACCTGCTGTTACTAGAGCTCCAAACAGAAGGGAGAGGAGATGTAAAACTACATTGAGACCACATATATATCTTCTTATGGATCAAAACTTTAAATAAAATTCTGGAAAAGTGTAAAATACATGACGTTTAACCGATTTTGAACACTAGCAAAACATATATTATAACTGAATCAAATCCCTATATAATATCACACTGTTTTTTTGTAATGTGCTTCCTTTCATTTCTTGGCATGACCATAATCCTGTCCTGTTTCCCATAATACTGCCTGTGGCTCTGCATTCACACCAACACCTACAGAAATATGGAAACACACACACACACACACACACACTAGGGCTTGTCTACTGTTGGCCTGTGAGTAGCTCAGCTGGAACTGTATTGGGCTACACGCCTTGTTAAGGGCATTTTGGCAACAGTGTATACATAAGTAATTCATTTCGGGTATTAAGTAATAACTTTGATCTCTGGTTGGTTTCCACTCTCAGGAGCTAGTGCTGATGTAGTAAATATTAACCGCAAGTTCATTTCCCACCACAGTTTTGCATTATGCTGAAACTTGCTTTTTCTCGTCCGTTTTTTAATTTTTTTTGGGGGGGAAGCATAATTCACATTAAACACCCCTGGCCCTGTGGCAGAGTTCTCAAATTAAGCAACATTTTGTTCATTTACCCATGATAAAGTTGTTCATTAGAAAATATACTTTGCCTTATTCTTTGTTATTACCTTGCCATTGTAAATGCCTTGGGAGCAATTAAACATGTGAAGTGCCCAATTTTCGGTCCTCGACTTCCAGTACTGAACTCTATCTGCATGTTGCACACATTTCCTATGAACTAATTAAAGTGAATCAATGACACAACCCTTTAAAATGGCGGCATATGTCACGGCCATCAGTGGGGAACAAAGGACCCTCTTAATTATTTTGTTCCTGCCGTTCCTGTAAACGGCTTGTCAAGGCAGCAGACTCAGTAGCCAACTCCTTGAAAAAGGGATGTCATGTACA
The DNA here is from genome assembly GCF_002814215.2 of Seriola lalandi dorsalis. Taxonomy (NCBI): domain Eukaryota; kingdom Metazoa; phylum Chordata; class Actinopteri; order Carangiformes; family Carangidae; genus Seriola; species Seriola lalandi. Next base: position 2,444,813 of record NW_019525450.1, read on the forward strand.
CACACACACACAGACAAGCACACAAACATAGACACACACACTGTCCCCTGTTTCTCTGTGACGGCTCCCTCTCTGTCTTATGAAAGACTAGTAATTGTACTACAACAATGACAATGTAAGTGCTTAAGTGTGACGGTCCCCTTGCTCTTCAAAAGCGCAGCATCCCTTATCCATCATTGGCTCTGGGGAGCAATTTCTTGGATGCTGACAACCATATCTTATCTTCAAGATATTTTTTTTTCTTTTGTAAGCCCTCCTCTGGCCCATGTTGGCCAAGTCTAATTTTGAAAAGTATGCTACATCCTGATATAAACATGTACAGTATATCCTGATCTTTTCAGCCTCCGCAGGGTGTTCCTCATTCATTTGCCCTGTTCCTCTGCTGCATCCTGCGGCCCTGCTGAAACACGCAGTTTAACATGAGTACGCATTAGTCCTGCTATGAAGACTGATGGACCAAGGGAGACCATGTTTTTCCCTGCATTGCAATTATTTACAATGCCTCCCTGTAATCTGAAATGCTTACATCCTCATGATATAAATATAAGAAATCATGTTACAGTAGAGCCTCCACTTTTAGTCACAGCCTGGGCTGTGGATCCTTGGTGGAAATGGTGACAAATAAAGGGGAGGGAGGTTTGAGGGTACTCTGGCAAATGACAAAAAGTTCGCACATGCCAGTTGTTTATGAGCATGCTTATTTTTTTAAGGGTTTCCCTTAATGCCCATCTGCAGTGTTGCCATAAATGCCCATCTGCAGCCCAGGAATCTAAAACTGGCTTTGAAAATCAACTGGCGGTCCTCCAAGTATGTCATCTTCTCCTCTGAGAGAATAGATGAACAAGGATGGATGGATGGATGGATGGATGAATGGATGAGAGGATGCCTCGACACGCTTGTTTTCTCCACCTCGTTACAACCGTTTCTGTGTTATCAAGAGCTTTGGCCTGCCACACTACAGAACAGCACTACACTTTGTATTTGACAACACTCTGCTCACAGTGTTAATCACCTCTTAATTCTTGCGTTATTCCCCATCCATGCCCATGCATTTCAATCAAATAGGTGCTACTGTCCAAAAATAAAGCTGGTGGCACTGCCTGGAGAGATGTGCTGTCAGTCTCCCTGTCTGATCATGAGCTATTATCCTCTCTGCTCACAGACAGGAGAGAGAGCTACACCAGTGTCTATGTGATCATGATCAATACATAATCACTTTCCTGTCACCGCAATGGCGCTATCAGGGGACAGTCCAGCCCCACAGACCAGCCATTTTAGAAAAAGGCTTTGGCACGCCATCTTTCTGACCTAGAAAGTGGGAGGGGGGGGATGAACTGTGGCTAAGTGAAGGCTGGACTCATTTAAACAGTCATTGCCATGGGATGCATTATTAGATTTGCACTATGCTTGGGTTCATTACATTAGTTTTCAATGTGCTGTTGTAAAAAAAGCGATAGCTGGGAGATCAGACAAAAACTATTTACTGACTAAAAAAAAAACAGACTTATCTCCTGACTAATAGTAAATGACAGGGGAACAGCTACAGTAAGTGCGAGTTAACATCATTTATTACATGGCTTCATTGAACAATTGTCTAATTGGCCAATGAATGCATTCTGAGGTTTGCAATTTCTGAATAATAGACGGCTTTTTCATATTTAATCATGTCGCTCCACAATCAAGAAGTCTAATTGTTGATAGTAATCAAATTATCGCTGACAGCAAGTGGGAAAAAAAGTAATTAACTGTGAAGATTTTTCCAGCACAATGTCAAAAATGTACCTGAGTACAAACATTATAATGTTAGTGAGACGCTCAGTAGTCTTTATGCACTTCAGACACTGTAGCTAAAACAAAAATAGAAATGCCGGAAATAGGGCCAACGCATCATCACAGAATTGTTGAAACGGACTGTTAAAAAACCATAACAAACTACTTAAGTAAAAAGATGTAAACAACACAATGCCACAGCGATAACATCACATTTAACACAGGTGTAACATCATAATCGCTTACATGCTAAACAAGTAGACAAAGATTGCATGCTTGTTTGGTGTGAAGATATTTTTTGTTTCGGTGATGGAAGCCTACCTAGACTGGAATGTGAGCTTTAATGAACAAATGAGCGGGGGTGGGATTGATTGATGCATTGTTAAAAAGAAGCTTGTAAGTTTAAATGGTTAGCTGAATGAAAGGTCAATTTTTAGTTTGTAACTTTATATTGTGAGTTTTCTCTTTAAACCTGCATACATGGATTTCTTTGACCACTTGGGGCAGAGCAACAAGCTCTGAACAGTGATATCACATAATAAAATTTATATGGCAAACTAAGCAAACAGTTAGCAGACATGGGGCAAGATTTCTATTCATTTTAGCTGTTTTTGAAGTGACCCTGTGAACGTAAGTCTAATTTCTTTAGCTTCTAAATGCACTTGTTTGCAGTAGCTAGTTGCTAACTATCTCTCTCAGGTGTTTTCTGCTAGCCAGGTATTGTTAACAGTTGCTAGTTGGAAACTAATGAAGATAGCAATTGGATAGTAGGAAACGACCCATTAATAATGTTATTAATTGGAATAGTTTTAACTACAATAGCTAGCGTTTAGCAGCTAGTTTGTGTGCAATTTGTTTACACTAAGTAGCTTGTAGCTAACAAGCTCACATTTTATAATAACAAATTTCATATTTATTTTATGAAGAAATTATCGAAAACAGTCATGTCTGTTCAGTTCTTCTGAGCAGCATTTTACATTTTTTAGCTGCTCACACCTGCTGTTGACTTATGGCTGTAGTGTGTGGTGTGTTCCTCTTCTCTTTTTTTCTTTTTCAAAGAAAACTTTGTAATATCTAATATCTGCTTTGTGCATATACAGTAGAAATAAACTATCCACATCTCTGTGCTTCTGCCCTGCTGCCCCTTTCTCCCTGTTTTTCCTCCCTCTCTCTTTCAACCCCTGCAGCGTAAAGCCAGTCAGACATAAACAGTATTGTTTTACCCGGGTAGGGCTCACAGCAGGGCACTGTTAGCCCCACGCCTCATGCAGCCCACAGCTCTCCCCATGCCTCAGTGATATCCCTTCTCTATGGCTCAGTGCTTGCATACATATGAATGCCCCCTGTCTTCTACCCTTCACGCCTCTGAGCTGGTCCGAGCTGAGCAGAGCCGGGATGTTACACGGCTGCCACGCTTGTTGGACGTAGGGATATTGAAGAGAATCTAGCATTCCGGCAATAGTAAATGAACTGTAATGACACATTCTTTTGAGTGATTATAGGTATGATGGTACTTGAGCTGAGAGTGCTTCCCTGTGGTGTGGTTTGCTGAGTTGTACTATGGGTGAATTCTGATCAATAAGGGCGAAAAGTAAAAAAAAAAAGAAAAAAAAAAAGATTGTAGCTCATGTTCTTGTTAGAGCTACTGGAAAATAGAACCTGTGTGCATGCAAATATTATAATGAACACTTGGTAATAGTTTTGTGCAATGCAGTGTTTTGCACTTTGCAGAATATCACATAATGTGAGCCACATCTTTGCAGAATCATTTTGTAGAGTAGTATAATGTTTTATTTCATCTTTTTTTAAATCTTTTTTTCAACACTCTTTATTGTGGTCATTATTGTTGGTTATTGGACAAGAAAATACAGTATTCCCTATTTTCCTTCCATCATTCAGCAGCCACTAGCAGGGGTTAGATACTCAATCATTGTCATTAAATTCCTGTGTGTCAACTGAAATGTTGTTGTTTTAATTGTTAATTGTACCGCTTTAATGTTGGCGATACAAATAGCAAGTCCAAAAACTTGCTATTTGTAGATGAAGTTGTAGACAAGTGTAGTTTTTAATTCCCTCTCCTGTCTCTTGATGGCTCAAACCCACATCTTTATGACCTTCCACTGTTTGGTTATCCTTGCAATACTTCTATGGAAATAAGCATGTTATAGAAATTAGTTGCAATGTCCTTCAACTGGCAGTGTGTGTCTAATCGGGCTGCATCCCCCAATTTATCCCCTCCCTGGTTCAGAGGAGATTCCTATTGATTTCCTAACACTGAGTCAGCCGACAGAGTAAGTAGGAAGTGTGTGCCCTATTATTTGTTTCAGTTGATAAAATAGAAGGCTAGACCCTCATGTCTTTATTGTAGGGCCCATTCAGAAACAACAGGCCCTTCAACCCCCCCCCCCCAAAAAAAAAAACAAAAACAAAAAAACAAAACAGCTGTAAAGTTGATGTAAATGCCTCATATACAATAATGGCACCTTTGGAATTGATGTGTGTTGAAATTATTGTCATGGTATTAAATCGTGTGAACTTGAGAACATGATTAATGAGATTACACTCAGCGGGGGAAAACAAGTGTGAATGCAGGCTGTATTTTCATACATGCTTAATGTGTGTCACCCTGTGGGTTACTGCCCAAACCAACAGAAGGAGATTTGCTTTCCCAAGAGAAGGTTACTTGCAATCTCTCAGTGTCTGGGCATCTGCTAGACAGCAGGAGAAGCCTGAGACAAATCCATTTGGACCAGAAATAGCATGATTGCACCTACTTCCACATCTCTAACAGGTTTGACCAAGAATGGTGTGTACAGTAAGTAACACGTTTTCTGGCAGAAAAGCTGCCAAAGCAGTGGAGCGCACAGGACTTCATGTGCATTTCATGTTTACATTTTCCATTGTAGGTTTTTTACATAGATAATTCCTCCCCGCACGGCTTTTGTTTATAGCAACCGTTCAGCTTTTTCATCCCCGGAAGTTTAAAGGTGTTGTGTTGCTATTATTGTAATTGCTACAATGCTACAGGCTTCAAATAAAAGCCAGAGACAATGTCCCTCCTACAATTGAGTTTCTGTGCCGATTGCCTGGCCTACAGCTGCATCCATCTCTGCAGTGTCCCCGAAATTTCTACGCATTATCAAGGGGAAGGATGAACTAATCTGCAGTGATTTGAAATAGGACCAAAACACTGGCTTTCCTAATCCTTCATTTTTTTTATCAGGGGTGGTGAGGAGCATTTTACCCCTGTGGGAGGGAAAGAAAGAGGGAGCTATTTCATGCTTCACCAGTTCCACTGTTTTTATGAAGATTTTTTCCTACCCTCTACTACCCCTGGTTCAATCCATAGTGTAACTGAATTTATAAAGCCTGTTTGCAATAGTCAGACACCTTTTAGAAGTACGAAGGTACTTTTCATAATTAGGGATGTGTAGATGGCTGCCTTCTCCCTCTGTAGTGGTAGTAATTTAACTTTAAGGCAGATAAGGCTCTGTATCTCTGGCGGAAAAAAAGAGGTGCAATTTCCTTAGCTGTCTTTCATTTTATTCATTTGACAATTGGCAAACACCTATGGCACACAGGATATAATTTGCTTCCCAGCATTACTGCATGAGTGCACCAATTTGGATTATTGCAAACATCTGTGGAATATAATTCATATAATTATGTTTCCTTACATTATGTCAACCAATTTATTTGATATTTTATTTACTTATCTAACACGTTTGGGGACATTTCCACATGCTGAAACTCTGAATAGCGGATGCGGTTAACATCATATGCTGAGGTGTTTTCCTATAGTACAGTCAGTTCCATAATGCACAGCGTTAAAACGTACTGTGAAATAACTGGAATCTCACAGTTTTTTGTTTTTTTTTCCATGTAAACTGGGACTAAGTGATCTAAGCAGAGAAAATTCCAAGTGTATCAGCAGCTGACATCCAGTTATAATGTGCAGTTTTTTTTTTCGTTGAGACACAGCAGAAACACAGAAACAAAAAGGAGCTCATTGATCTGCTGTGATCTAAACAGAGTAAAAGGCACGGGGTATAACAAGCAGTAGGAAATTTACAAGGTAAGCTTTGGCAACACAACAGCATAGGTCATGATAAGACTATGAATTACTAGAACACCTCCGTCTCAGAGGACCACTTGAGGCTCTCTCACTGTGAAATAATTGGGTTGCAACAGTGAAACTCCTACTCCAGTTAGAGTGTAAAGGTGGCTTTTCGCTTTGTTTTGCTGTTTGCAGGACCACAGACAGAGCAGCGACTATTAATCAATGGCGGACACGTGTAGCTGACGGCGTAAAGAGGGAGATGAGTTCACAAACTGTAGCTGGATGTGGATGTGGAAAACATCTTTCGTGAATGGCTGATTATGAAAGGGCCCTTTATGTTTTGCTGTGGCGGAAATGTTTTTTTGACATAATATTCCCAGTTTGTTTTGTAAATTAGACATATATCTTAAGTCGTCACTGTGCTCCACATCGGTCAGCAGGTGAGTTTGGGGGGGGGGG
>NW_019525450.1:2451121-2472043 GCF_002814215.2 Seriola lalandi dorsalis
GGGGGTGTTTCAGCGTGCCAGTGGAATACAGATGTCTTATTTGTGGGTTACACAATGTAAACTTTGTGAAGATTGTGTTTCCATCACATCTGGCACTGCATTTTTTTTATTTTCATGTTTTAATTCATGACTGGAGCCTCTGAATCACAATGTGAGAGCCAAAAACTCACACTTGGCGGAGGTCTGCGCTACAAGTCTTTTTTTGTCTACACTGGACAGACTTCGGCGCCTGTGGCAGGACCCGTGCTTGTCTGCGACGGGGGACATCTCCCTTTGTTGTCAGAACACCTCCAAACATCTTTCACGGAAACAATTACCATACCATCTGTAGCTTCCTGCTAGCACGTTGCTCGCTGTCAGCACGTCAGCTCGCCCCCCCCTCCCCCTCCCTCTGACACACCACTCCCTCACACTGAGACTGATGAGGAGCTAGGTCATTGTGATTTAAAATGGATACGTTTAATTGCGTTAATAGTCACTTTGTATTCTGTTTTTTTTTTCAGATGCCTTATAATGGAGTTGTCAATGGCGGATTGAATTCTCACTAATGTAGTTTCTGATTTGCCTTGAGCATTTGGCGGAGTTGGTGTATTGATGAAGGCCACTGTATACATTTCCTGCAAACCTTCAATAAAAAACTTAATTTCTGTTAGAGTGAATATTGTTGCTGTGAAGGTAATGGCTGACTGCACTGGTTTTAAATGAATAGTGATATTGAGTGAAGTTTTCACAGAAAGTAAAGTGTTTTTCTTTGAGTGCTGAGGCTTATGATTTGCTCAAAGTGATAAGTCTCAAAGACATATGGTACATTTGATTATCTTTCAATAGTGTATTCAGGTGCTGCAATACACCTGTTAGTGTGCTTATTCAAAGTTTTGCAAAGTCTTGAAAACCAACAGCTGTGAAAAACATGTATTACTTGTCAATTTGTAGATATGATTACTTTTCCTGCTGTGTTATAATGAATATGTGACACATCCATCACTATCATGTTGATTTGCACAAAGGCTAACATGTCCAGCAGAAGCTAGCATTACGAAGGTGACTAATCAGCACTGACATGACTGGTTTGCTCAGTTCTACCAGACACCCGTTACAACATATTTCATCTGAAGTCATGTCACATTTTGCTGCAAGTAATTGACACTTTGATGCCAGGACTGTAAACACACAACTGAAAGACAAATTAAGGGCACAGGGAGGCACATTACCAGTTGCAGTTTGTTTTTGTGGGTTCACATGTTGGTTCAAATATCGTGTTGTTTTCAGTTTGAACTCAAGACTGAAACATTGAATTGGGTTCTTTTTTTGCATCCAGTTAGGGACTGTACATAAGTATTACAGGGAGAAGAGATGAGAAATGGAAGGTGGTGTATTTTCTCATTTAGTGAAGGTAGTCTGATGTTTTGGACAAACATTTTCCCACAAAGAAATTATATTTTATTTCAGCCTTTTCTTATTTCACAGAGCTGCCACCTATGACCAGCTCATTTACTCAATGAATAAGAGAAGAGATAACTTCATTGTGTGGGATGCACAATTTGCCATCGTTTCTAATGTGAGGTTTGGTGGATATTGTGAAAATTATTACTGCATTTACATATTAAGTTTAAAAGAAAGCCACTTTTAATTATTTGTGCAGCTCGAGTTTAGTATTTGTTGTCTGTTGTATTATTTTCATACATTAGAGGGGAGGGTCAAATTTTTCTATTTCAAGCAGACGGTCCATTGGACAATCATATAGTGTCTTGTTGTTTTTTTTTTAAGTGAACCATATGGTTCAGCTTCCCTCCCAATCCCAATAATTTTCATACAGTCCCTTGCTTAGGAAATTAAAACAATGCAGATAAAATTCTTAGAAACTGCCAGATTTCATCTACTCTGCTGCACAATTGGCAGTGGGTTGTAAAAGTCTGACACGAGATGAGACAGATGAGACTTTCGAACAAATCAAACCCACTTAGGGTCAAACAGTCTCATCTCGATTGCCTCAGCACTTCCAAACTGCACTTCACAGCAATGTAGAGATGATTCCCTTCAGAGTTATACTTCATAACTGTCTTTCTGTCCCACAGGTACCCCAGTTACCCGGGTAACAGCTTCAGATGCCGACGATCCAGTGTATGGGAACAGCGCTAAACTGGTCTACAGTATACTGGAGGGACAACCGTATTTTTCCGTAGACCCTAATTCAGGTAAGCACAGTAGTTGTCGACTTGTTACTGTCTCCAACTTAAATTGAACATGGAAGACATGGCATGCTAAACGCAACACACCCAATAACAGAGAGGACCAATATAATCTCTATGACTTAAAAATAGAGACATAAAAGGATGACACCTCTGTGGGGCAGCCTAACAATGGAGCTCTTTGTGCTGTTAGTCACTGTTTGCCTGACAAAGCCTGAAGAAGATCTGTGTGAGATCGAAACGTTGCTTCATTAAATTTAATGGGAGCTATTAACACAGTGTGCAAATCCTTTGTCTGTTTCTAACCAATGGAGAGCATAATGTATTACAAAATGTAATGAATGAACGCCACGCCCATGATGGGACAAAAAGGAAAGAAATAGACTTTACAGTAAGACAGTGATTACATCTAAGGATTATTTCAATAGTCCTCTTCTTCTAGACAGGACCAAGCACATTAGGCCAAAACCTTTTTAGTATTTAAACATTGTCCTTTTTCATTACCACTGTCGACTTAGATAAATGAGCTTACAAAGTCACCTCAGGTCAAGTCAAGTAGCAGGCTATCAGTGTTTGACCAAGTCTTTAGGTAAGTACATCCGAATGACATTTACGAATAACTTTACCTTAGATGGGTCCAACTTATTGTGCATAGATGCAAATTTGCCGTGTTAAGGTCACACCTCAACTGTGAAGCCTGTCTTAAGCTCTCAGGGCCCAACTGTGTATCAGACACCAGGAAAACAACTGGGTGTTCAGGCTATAGCAGGGCTATAGCAAGCAGGCTTTTAAGCAAGCAGTTTCAAGTGGAAAATGATCGAAAAAGTTCCTTGCTCCAGCTGAAATATTTTGACAATCTCTTGTCTAATAGCTGACTGTTATACCACTACAACCATGTTGCAGCGGTTCTAATAAAAGTATTACAACTGTTGACAAGTGCTATCCAAATGTTTTCAAGCTTTCCGCAGCAACTTGAAGGCATCAGGGTTTTCTAAAAAAAAAGTCCCTGCTCTTACTCTGGCAAAAATCTTGAGACATGCTGCATCTCAAAGAAGAACATTATTGGTATGAGTCGTTGTGCTTTACATGCCCAATGTTCAAAGTTGTTAATGACCAACTTTGATTTGAATGGAAATATTCAAATGTAATATATCCAACCCTGTCTCCCAGAAATGATGTTTCTATACAACTAAATTGCAACAGTAAATGTGTTTTGAAGGAAACATAATTGGATTTGATTGGATTTGTTTGACTTCATTGTCCACCTCAGTGGAAATTTGTCTTTGTCTTCTCCCAGTAAAGAACAGTCAAAAATACATGCAATCCACATAACACAACACAACAGAATACACAACATACAATAATACTAATGAGCAGGTAGCAGCAGCTGTTAACAGCAAAAAATCACAAACAAACAAACAAACAAACAAACAAACAAACAAACAAACAAACAAACAGAGAGATGATGCTCCCCCAACATCATAATGCTCACTGCATTAGGTTTTTCTAATAACATGAGCAAATGTTATTAATTAACATACTTAAGGCTTGTGACCTCCATCAAGCTCATCAATCTGGAGTGTCGCTGGAGTTTTGACCTCTGTAGACTTTTTCCTCTCTCCGGTCACCTTGGAAGGAGGTGAAGTTTTGCCAGGAATCTCTACTTTGCTTCCTAAGTCACAAACATGTTGAATCTGAACATATCAATGAAATGTTCAAGGTCAATGTATTTTTTCCATCAAAATAATTGATCCTGCAATTTGCACTTGTACTGACTACAGCCTTTTTACACTTTGGGTGTGTGTAGACACTGGCAGCATTGCAGACTGTGCTCTGGTTTCATACAGAACAAGTTTAAATCAGAAAATGTTTATTTACATTTCATCAAAAAAAAAAAAAAAAATCTTTCCCTACTGAGCCCTAGTCTCCTGTGTGACAGTGGAACCACAGCCACCTCCTAGTGACTCCATGGCTGATAATAAATGCGGCGTATTATTCATCCTAAAATGATGTTGCCTCCAAACATAATCCAGACGATTATGTTGTCATCACAACATGATTGGTAAAGCATAATTTCTAGGAGTCAGGATGGATCTATGAGTAAATCAGTTTAGCTTTTTGGCTACTTGGTAAACTGTGACATCTAAACATCAACAAGACATCTAGATCCTGATTACATGAATATACATGAACATTCAGGTGTGTATCAACAGAAACTCCTCTTCCACGCTGACATTTAGGCTGGAGGGTCATCCTCTACCTGCAGCATCTTTTAAACCAACCAGTTCATTAGAATTCATTAACATTCATAGTTTAGTTTCACATTAGCTCATATTGATTTCTAATGTTGCCTGGGTTTTGGCAGCATCAGTCTCTGTGCTGCCAATATTGTGGATTCCAATGAAGAAAAAAAAAAGAGACTGAGGTGACAGCAGTGAGTGAGAGGGTGGCTTTTTAATATGCGTGTGCACTGCCTGCAGGTGCTACAAGTTGCACAGGTTCCAGCAGGTGGAGATGCAACAGCTTTCCCACCTGCTGGCCCACCTGAGGTAATCTAATTGTGTTGTGATGCATTAGGTTTAAAATTCATATATTTCCCGAAAGGACAAAACAGGGATTTATAGTGAAAAAAAAACACACTTATCATAAGACCACAGCCATGGCTGCTAATGTGTGTCGTTAACCACTATCTACTCTATATGTCGATGCTGTTATGTAACCTCACCCCTTTTTAGCAAGCCCATAAGGGACAGCATTACCAAATGCACGCTAAAAAGGAGCTGACCGTGTTGGTTATAGCTTAAAAAAAGTTGTGTAACAACAACAGGACTGCAGGTAACTCAGCCCATCTGTTTTTTGAGATGCTGGCGGATTATCGCTGCATGTGGCTGCTGTTCAGTCAGGCTCCCAGGCTCGCTCCCTTCTCCTACCCCCTTCCCTCTGCAGCTGCACACTCGCGTATGTTTCAAAACACAAACAGTGCACTGAGGCAAAAAAAAAAAAAAAAGAGCGTGTTACTGGCGGCTTCATAGCTAAATTGAGGAGCGTATACCTTTAATTAAAATGTTAAGTTTAAAAAAAAAATGTTGTTTAATGTGTTAAATAAGAAAAACACACACAGCTGATTTGATGAGTGAAATGGAAGTAAGACCCTATAAGCTGTGTCAACGGCTTCCAATAAATTTAATAATGCAACATTTGATCTTACGTCAGGCTTCGTCAGACAACATTTAATGACAGCACAAATGAAAAGCATCACACACACACACACACACACACACACACACAAGATATTACCCACAGGTGATTGGAATCTACATGATAAAATCACCTCGGCCCTTATACTGAACCAGGAGGGTGCTGAGTTAGTGTTGCCTCTCCCAGCTGGAAGTGTGGGCTAGACGTGTAGGTGGCTGAGGACAAAAGTATGCCTCTATCACTGGAATACACTCAGACAAATACAATGGTTTTCTCTATTGTGTTTGTCCCGGTTTAACTAGGTCATCTGATGGTTTGAATGCCACAGCCCTATCTGATCATGATGTACTCAATATCACCACAATTCAACAAAGGGCCGCATGGAATTCATTATTAAAACTACAAAATTATCAGATGAGTCATATAAGTGCAGCTTTGCATCACTAAGTTGCGTGTTTTCCATCAGCTGATTGGTCGTCCTAAATGCTAAATGGGCCAGCACTCGTATGCTGCTGTGTAACATCATTGGCTTATGAATTTAAAATAATGCTAGTAATAATAACAATAATGATAATAATTACTTCTTCCTTTCACAAGGCAAACTCTTCAGCAGCGTCATGATGCATAAAGTTATCTCGAAACAGATTCCAGATTGGATCTTTAATTGCTTTTTCAGCTGACTTTTTAACATGTGTCTGTAAGCAATATGATTAAATAATGGTGAAATTACATTAATAAGAAATGAGATGGAAATCGACGACTCGCAATTTGGAAAACAGCACACAATAAACAAGCTGAAAGAAAGGGAGTCTCAAAATTTATGTACATAATTAAGATGAATACTCGGTTCAACACTTGGAAATTTGGGCTCGTCCTCACTGCTATAGGCGTCCCAGCGTTCCGAGCGTCTGCAGCAGCCGGAGTGTGGCTATAGAAAACGCACTGAACGGACAGTTTAAGGATTAGCATTCATGCTTTGTGCGATTGCGGGAGCACACGCAGATGGCTCATTCAAGTGAGCCAGATGTTTTAATGAATGTTAATGAAAAATAAAAGGTAAGAGGAAAACAACCATTAGAATGCATTTGACACTTATAACACCACATTGGAAATGAAAAGCATTCAATAAATAAATAAACATCATGCCCCAATTCATCACTTGGTTAATGGTCGGTGAAGAAAAAAGAAAAAGAAGTTGAGGCAAATATCTATGGAAATGAGTGTTTGTCTATCCTCCCTTTTCAGTGATTAGGAATTAATTTGAATAATTAACGATGATCAACAGAGATGAGAGTGTTGCTTCTAGCAGGATAACTGAAGTATGTTTGAGAGTGTGTGTGTGTGTGTGTGTGTGTGCGCGCGCGTACGTGTGTGCGTGTGGAAGAGAGAGTACTAGTGTTGTTTGTGTTGCTGTTTTTATTTATGGATTCATTTGTTTGTGTGAGTGAAAGCGAGGTAGGCCTACCTCATTGATGCCAGTCAGAGATCTTACTAAAATCGGACTCGTGATAGGCTACTTTGTTTTTTTACTGCTTAGACTAGTGACATAATACAATGTGTGGAGTATAAACACTCGTATATGTTTGTTTATTCCTATTAGCAGAGCAGAAGGAATAATAAGAAGAGTTATATTAAAGTCCTTTTTAATTGGGAAAGTTAATGTTTTAAAAAGTCAATGATGCTGTGATTATGTTCACTCACTTTGTCCTTCAGACTCTCTTAATGTTACCCATCTATATATACAAGGATGTGAGAAAATGCACTTTGTACTGTATGCAGTGTTCCAGTTTCTATTATGTCATTGTGGGGGATTTACAGCAACTGCTGTAATTCCTAAAATAATAACCAGGGCCTTTATGTACCTCAGCTGCAGAGGTTAACAGTCTTTACTTCTAATTCCCTCTGTTTAATAATTGGTGATACCAGTATTTCAGTATGAAGCCTCGTTTTCATTCACTCATGTTTGCCCTGTTAAAGTTACGTGTTAAAAGTCTCATTTTGTATAAAGATAGATTTCCATGTCTTGTTTGATTATAAAGCAGCTCTAGGTTCTATATTAATACTGTGAAAGTATCAAAGCGCTCAGTCCACAGAGAAATGCACACAGCCTGTATTCAGAAACTGAGCCTTAAAACCAGCCGTCAGGACTTCTGGAACTTCTGTCACGACTAATCAGCCACCACTCTCAGCCCAGCCCACCCGAAACCACTGTCCAGCCTTGCACGATTTCATTTCTCTGAGTGTTTACTTGAAATCTGCTATATTTTCATTTGTTCACTCAGAAAACAGTCAGCCAATCACGAGAGAGGCTCAGAGCCTGTCCAATAAAACACCGGAAAAGTCACAAATATGGGACCTTTAATACAAACTCAACACTTCCTGTAACCGTTTCAAATTAGTCCTTTAACATTTTCTGTGGACTGAAACCCTTTATTTCCTGACAAGGCTTTTATTGCTCTGACGTGCTGCAGTAAGCGTATTGCCTCATTTCGAGTTGCTGGCGTTTCTGATTTTCTTACCCACCCACTGATGTGGCAGCCGACCAGTGCTCCCGATGGCCAGTCAAAATCAGAAATGGATTTCACTGTCAGATCTCAGACTCCTGTGACAATAGCTTTTTTATTCTTTATGTTTGTATTTTAAGATCATTTTATATTATACTGAATTCTAAATAAGTGGTTTGGCATGCCCTGCTGTGTGGTGCTATCCATGGTGCTGAAAGAGGGATTTAATTCTGACATGATAAATTAGCACTTAGACTTTTGTTTTGCTGTGTATGATGGTATCCCCCATGTGGCAGCAGTGCAACGTATAAAATCCTGCAGCTACAGGTCAGGAGCTTCAGTTAATGTTCACCATCAAACATCAGAATTGGGGAAAAAATGTGATCTCAGTGACTTTGACAGTGGCATGATTGTTGTTGGCAGGCGAGACAGAGTATTTCTGAAACTGCTGATCTCCTGGGATTTTCCCACACAACAGTCTCTAGAGTTTTTTTACTCAGAATGGTGTGAAAAACCAAAAACATCCAGTGAGCAGCAGTTCTGTGGACAGAAATGCTGTGTTGATGAGAGAGGTCAGGGGAGAATGGCCAGACTGGTTGGAGCTGACAGAAAGGCTGCCGTAACTCAGATAACCACTCAGAATGCACAACACATCCAACCTTGAGGCGGATGCGCTACAACAGCAGGAGACCACGTCAGGTTCCACTCCTGTCAGCCAAGAACAGAAATCTGGGGCTGCTGTGGGCACAGGCTCACTGAAACTGGACAGCTGAAGACTGGAAAACTGTAGCCTGGTCTGATAAATGTGGATTTCTGCTGAGGTGTGCAGAAGGAACAAAACTTGAATGTCTGTGTAGGATAATATACTTGCTACAATCCTTTGTTAATTGAGTTTAAACAAGTTCAATAGTTCATTACATAATTATCATTATCATTATTATTATTATTATTATTATTGCGTCATATTTGTGACCCCAAAGAGTTAAAGGTCCCATATTGTATAAGATGTCTTTTTGGATTATAAAGCAGGTCTAGGTTTTATATTAATAATGTGAAAGTATCAAAGTGCTCAGTCCACAGAGAAGTGCACACAGCCTGTATTCAGGAACTGAGCCTTAAAACCAGCCATCAGGACTTCTGTAACTTCTGTCATGACTAATCAGCCACCACTCTCAGCCCAGCCCACCCGAAACCACTGTCCAGCCTTGCAGGATTTCATTTCTCTGAGTGTTTACTTGAAATCTGCTATATTTTTGTGATGTCACAACAAAACAGTCATGGCTCTCAGCCATGCCCCAAGCCCCATCCACCGGGACGCATCATCCAACCTCGCAGGATTTGGTTTTTCTGAGTGTTTACCTAAAATCAGACAGCCAATCAGAAGAGAGGCTCAGACCATCTCTTCTGATTGGCTCACCAACCTGTTGTTACTGATTCCAGAGAGAAGCCTAAGCGAGGAGATGTAAACTACATTGAGATGGTTTTTGATACTTAAAACTACAAATATATCTTGTCATAAAGTTGCTTGTTCAGTCATTACACTGCAGATGTTCATGATTTATAGAGCTATATAGAGAATGATGGTAATAGCAACATGTAATGCTTATGGTGGAGAAAAAACCCCAACCCCAGTGAAACAATGGTAAAATGAAAGAAAGCTTGTTATATTGGATAATTTAGATTTTCTGAACAAGGTTACAGCTCCTTCCCCCAGTACAACCTTGTTGATGAGGTAGTTATTTTGTTATATCAAACTCTTGTCCTTCACGTTCTCTAGTTGTTAGATCATCAGTGTTGCGTGTGACCTCCAAAAGCAAAACTCACCCTGAAATTGTGCTACATCTCTGAGGAATATCTATCTCAAGAATAGAAAATGGAGGCACAGACAACATCCTAACCCCTCCCATGTTTTTCATCATAGCTAAGCATATTCTCATTGTCTGAGGCAGCTCAGGACCGAGGCAGGGTGTCATGCCAAAGCCTGGCTTTTATGAGGGGTTTTATATTCATTTGATGATCCTGCGGGCCTCTGTTTCCTGAGTGGATTATCCGTATATGCCGGTGCTGAGCCCTTTTTATATTCAGCGCTGTGGCAGAGTCAATAAGGTCCATTCTGCATACAATATTCAAGATTATACAAGACAGACAGCATAATTCACACTCAATCAGAATACAAATGACTGCAGACAGCGAAAGAACGCATTTGAAAACAAACACAGCTGATTCTCAGTGCTGGAGCTGGCTCAGTCATGACCACCTTGCTATGCTCACAGAGACTTGCTTTTTAAGAGAATAAACTTGCAGGGAATTCTCCTCCACTCGGTATGGAGCTCTTGTTTTGTAAAGTCATGGTCTGAAATAATGCATATTATAACCTCGAGAGTCAGGTGGGCATGAAGGTTACTGTAGGCATTGTTATGCTTTTTTTTCTTATGCTTGCCTGTGCATACTCTCATGAGCATCATTAAAATGTTGTGCAGAGTATATCAGTCATGTTTATAATTGCATTAATGTGCTATGAACTGTTTCCACCTCCAGCAACCATAAAAATTGCTCTCCATGGGATGGATCGGGAGATGAGAGAGGAGTACCTGGTGGTCATTCAGGCTAAGGACATGGGAGGACACATGGGGGGCCTGTCTGGAACGACAACAGTCACCGTCACACTCACAGACATCAACGACAATCCGCCAAAGTTCTCTAAAAGTGAGTCACTTCGCGACCTTAAAACATCACAAATCGAATTACGAGGAGAAGCAAATGACTGCTGCTCTAAATGAGTATTTCTCTGATTGGTCATAATTGGGAAAAATAAATGTTATCTTCTAAATTTCATCAAACAGGCTCCTAAGAAGCTCATTCCTCTATAAAGGCGGCAATGTCTAATGATGATACAGTGCTGTAATATGCTTCCACGATTTAGTTTAATTTGATCAACATTTCTAGAGCTATGTCTCTTCCTCCACAGGTCTGTATGAGTTTATAATACCTGAAGACCTACCATTAGGGAAAATGGGCGGCAAGGTGAAGGCAAATGACAGAGATATCGGTGAGAACGCCAAGTCAACATACAGCGTCATCGAGGGAGACGATCAAGGCGTGTTTGAGATTATCACGGACACGCAGACACAGGAGGGGATTCTCCGACTGAAAAAGGTAAGACCTAAGAAACTCAGCTAAAGTCACTTCTTCATGATCTCTGTCTTTGTGACTCACCGACCGATTGTCAAACACACCGGGGCCGTGGGTTGCAGGGTGCAGGAGCAACAAGGTGCATTTTTCTAATGTGAGCCAGAAAAGGTATAGCAGCTACATCAATCTGCTACCAGCTAATGACTCGAAGGCATGGGCAAATGCTGTATAAAAAATAAAAATAAATCATGTTTTTCTTGCTAAATGGCATGCTAACACGAGGACAGATTGCTGAGCCTCTTCTGTACCACTTCTATGCCTTAGCATTTGAGAGGAGGCTTCACTCGAAAGTGTAGCATTAAATATTAAAAAACTGGGGGCTGAGTAGCTTGGGAGCTAAAGGAGCATTTGCTTTTTCTGTATATATTACTAAAACCTATATTTTTGTCAATTCCAAAAAACCTATGGCAGAAAAAAAACATCACGTTCACATGTTGCTTGCTTGAAGTAAAAGATGAATATTCCAGCAGGTGTAGACATTCAAACACATTTGGCAAATGTGTGAAAATAAGAAGTCTGAATAGCTTCCTTTTCTTACACTATACTGTTATTTTCACATTAGTCTTTTGGGCTGCAGCTGTTTTAGCTTATAGCAAATCGCTACATATTGTAAATGTGTTCAAGCCCTCATTCTAACATTGGGTAAGTTCTGTTTTGCTGACACCCACATCACCATCGCCATAAGAGCAGATGGACCGCACCCAAAGTTTTTTGCAATGTTAACACATCCACATGTGAGAGATGGAGTTTTTCCACTGCTGCCCTTTGAAGGAACTTCACCAGAGCAGTTGCTGGGTAACTGCCTCACTCAAGGGTACATTGGCAGTAGTTGTTCCAAGAAGAAAAGACAATACATGTTAAATTTGTTCATCTAGATATTCCCAGGTGTGTGGTCCCGAGGCAAACAAGCGACATTCCCGTCATAAAACCTGATTTTCTTTCACCTTGAGGCGAACACATTAGCACATAATGACACAGTGCAATGTGTCGTCGGTGGAGCATTGTATTGAATTAGCAGCATTGTATTCATCAGTTCATTTTAAAAGTATGGCAGAGGCTAAGACACATGAGGCTCTCAGTCGTCTTTGCGCAATTTCACACAATATGATACGTTTCTGTATCTGCAGCACTGATGCAGTATGAATATAAAAGTTGGATTAAAGCTGTAGAAGTTTGAACCTGGACATTGTTGATCGCCTGTAGACATTTAGAGCATGAAATCCTATATTCTGCTCAATGCTGAAATTTACATTTGAAAACTGCAATGCATTTTAATAACACTTTGACTTGCAAGCAAGTTGAGACAAAGCTGCATCTCAAGGACATCTGTGAAAAATCAAACTGAGATTTGAACACATGCTATCAAAGATAGCCAAAGCACATGCTATTTATATATGTATGTATTCTGTATCCTAAGTCTATAGAAGCTGTGCCTGGTAGAAGATGTTTGCATATATTGAATCATACGCATGATTGATGGATGGGCGTTCTCAAGTCTTGAGTCATGGTTGGTTCAGTGTCTGGAGAGAACAGCTATACATCACTCAAACATGGAATGCCATTGTGTTGTGATGTAAAATGACATTACCCCAAGGACATGCGGTGTGACTTTGTCAAAGTGTGAACAATGAACTGCGTGGGAGGTGGAATGTATAAGAGCTAAGGCAATCTGCTGAGACTACGATTCACTGCCACTAAAGAAAACATCAGCACTGGAGAACAAGCTCGACACAAAGTCATAAAATCTAACTGTTGACAAAGCAAATGTCAAATGTGTTAGTCTTTTAGGCAACCTCCACTTCCATGTCCCGCAGAGAGCCTCACTCTTCCCACGTCTGCTCGGCTTTCTCTCTGTGGCCCTTGAGTCGGTTGCCTACATCACTAAGGCGAGATAGATGATAACGTGTTGGGAAAGTCGCGAGGCATTTGCACACTTAGTGTTTCTTTGCATCCCTCCAGACAGCGGGGTCCCAAGTTTAGACGACTTAAAAGAAGCAGTTGTTATGCCGTCGCTCTTTTGTTCCTCACCAGTGTTATCCTGACAGAAGAAAAGATTCAGCGTGACTCTTTCTCCAACACACCCTGTCCCTGTCAACAGCTGTACGGGACTGTAAACTGCCATCTAACGCGGAATTCAAATTATTAAAGATCCTTTGCGGCAAGGTTAAAACATATTGATCTAACTGAGGCTGGAGAGGCACAAACCAGGGCAGAGATTCTTTGCTGTTTGGGTTTTTAAGCTTTTTATCTGCCAGCCCCCAGGCCTGTCGAGGGATGTTAGTGGGATGCTGAGCTTTCACCCCTGCAGCCAACGCTGAACTTTGAAGTCTCTAAATGGCCTGTGTACATACTGATTTGATGCTAACGCTTGAGAGAGACCGAAGAATGACACAGCAGGGTTGTGGTGTGGGACACGGCGGCGAGGGGGTGTCAACTCAGGAGAAAGAAGAATGTGTCTATTGCTGTCTCTGTTTAGAAATTTAGCATCATTCAGCTAAGCCATGTTTGTTCAGGATCATACAAGAATGGAAAACTGGCTGTGCAACCTTGACTCCAAAAAACCTGCTACATACTGTAGCTCGACAGTTTTCTTTTTACACTCATGAAACTCTTTAATAATCAACGGTAGTTGTACAACAGTAGCACTATGCATACTAATAAAAATCAAAGTGGTTCTCTCTGGATTACTCATTCAAAGCGCTCGGTTCGTTTATTGAATTAATAATTTGAATGGGTCAAAATATGACTTGCATCCTGATTCCAAGGCTAGGATAACATACAGTATTTAAAAGAGCAGCTTGCATAGATGCTTTATTTGATTCTGTAATTGATAATGAAAAATAATTTTAATCAAACCTTGCTCTGCTAATCAAAGAAGCTGTTTACTGCCATGTTTTCCTTAAACCATTTAAGTGGATTTGGTGTAATTAAATATGCCAGCCCTCCCAACCCCCTTCCCTTTCAGCTCTTTGTTAGGACACTGGGAACAAATGTAATGAGTTGTTTCCCCATGCTGTCAAGTGGGAATAACACTGAAATATTTTGATAAGGGGGAAGCAAAGTAACGTGAGCCTATTTTTCCTGGATTAATTCAATGTGGTGCTACATTAGGTGAAGACCGTCAAAAAAGTTCTTGTCAAGCTGCTTTAATCAGCATTTTTTATATTGACAATAGATCAGGTTATTATGAACGATGTGAAATTGGTCAGTTAAAGGGATCAACCTACAGGAATTAATCATCTGACTCAACTGTGGATTGTTTCAGCATCCTTTAGCTCATTGTTTTGGTTTCATGGCCCACAACAGCTAAAGAAAAAAAGTGTTGTGTTGACAGCTTGTTCTGCTAAGTTGCAGAAAAACAACAAACAAACAAACAAAAAGCAAAAGTGCAGCTTTAATATTCCAGATTTGCAGCTTTAAGTTTCATTGGATGATGCAGCTTTAATTTTGATGATTAATGATTTAAATTTTGTACTTTTTACAGTATAGCCAGTGTTGACTCATATTATTAACACTGAATGGCAGAATTTCAGTATTCCGACAATAATATGTGAAACTACTTACGATAAAAAAAGAAAGAACAAAAGAAAAGAAAGCAAGAAAGAAAGACATTACATAACAGTAAAGTGCCAGATAGCATCACCTCTGTTGGACATCAGCCATCCAAATCAATGTTTGTACCAATAAATGACTTTCAAATAATACATCCTAATAAAACTTAGGCCTTTTTCCCTCTCCTCATTTCCATATAATGGTTTTGACTATCCAGCCACAACCTTATACAGGCTCTTACTCTCCACTACACTCTGAATTAATCCATTGGCTTGCGGTCCAGCCACACTCTGTATTTTCTCAGCACAGACGGCAGGATCAGAGAGAGAGAGGGAGAGAGAAGGAAGGAACGGAGGGTGGGTTGGTGTCAGGAGTGAGGAGGAGAGGGAGGAGGAGAAGAAGGGGAGGTTAATAATGAAAGTGTTCCAAATAGCTTCTCTGACTGTGGAGGAGTGGGGCTTGGAGAGGCTTCAGGGGCTTAGGTCTGTCTACTAGTGTCCTGATGCCAGGAGTGTAGGAGTGTGGAAGTCAAAGCCCTGGGTCGCCTCTCCCGTCCCCTCGGCTGCTGCTACTGTCTCGCAGCCGGACCAGACGCCCCTCCACCCACATGCCCCCTCTGCCCCCAGAACTCTCAGCACTGGCCCTGTCTGACCTCAGGGACAATTCCTCTTGCTCTCATCCTGTTTTTTTTTCATACTGAATACATTTCTCGTTTTGTTCATCTCCCTCCTCTTAGTCCTCGCCTTTTCCCCAAGCCAGCTCCCATCCCCTCAAGCGGCAAGGCCCAGTTTTGATTTCCCTATAAATCCTGGTTATGGAGCGTGGAAGTGACTTGATCCCATTATTCTAGTAGTATGAGAGCGACCAGAGGTGATTCAGAATGAAATTGTGACAGTCTGGGGTGTCCTCGGAGATGCCAGAAGAGTAAAATTGTGACTCTCCTCTTTCTCTTAAATATTAATGAAGAGGCATCTTTAAAAGAAATACGGTATAGCAATTGAAAACAGAGATTAAACAGATATGTCAGTCACACAATGACATGTCCTGCACAAAGCAATTTTTTATTTATCTGATATGAGCTGGTTGTGATGGCACTATGAAATAATCTGCTGTCACAGAGAGTGTTAGCAGAGAGATTTTATGTTCTCTCATGCCGATAAAGGCTGGAAAATATTCTCAGGATGTGCAACTCTGTCAATAATTGTCATTTATTGTGACTGATTTGATTTAAATCAAACTGATGATCAGATAAATAAATCAAAGGCCTGCTCAGAACATCCACTCGCTCACTTTATAGTCCACTATATAGTGAATCGGCCATTTTGTAGCGCTGTTCGAATTTTCAACTGTAAATTTTATCCACTCTATGGTGCACTGCAAATTTGTCATGAAGCGCACCAAAATGCAATGTACAGAAGATGCACACAAAGCTAGACCATCATGCATTGCGGCCTGTCTTGTAAAAGTGCCGCAGAAGACGGCGTCATCTCGCTAACAGGCTGGCTGCTAACGTTAGCTGCTGGCTAATGTGATTCTTCCAGGAGAGTATAATCCTCCTCAGATGTCTCGATCGCGCAGTGGCTTGTCTCCTCCTCTGCCTGATTGGCTCACCGACCTGTTGTTAGAGCTCCAGAGAGGAGCCTGAGAGAGGAGATGTAAAACTACATTGAGATGATTTAAAACCACAAATATATCTTCTTCTGGGTATTAACACTTCAAATAAAACACAGGAAAAGTGTGATATATGGGACCTTTAAATTCAAGTTTAAAAGCATTTTCAGCAACAGTGTCAAAACTACTCATTATGCAGAGTGGCCTCTTTTAGATTCTTCTATTGTTCCTAATCTTGCTGGGTGAGGTGGAAGTAACTTTTACTGCTCTGTGATGGGTAGTTTAAAAGGGTCCAGGAGCTTAAAAGAGAATTATTTCAAAGCAGCAGAGACCAAGATCTCTCCCTACTTTTGGTCCCTAGTATGAGTCAGGCTCCAAAATCACTGGATACATTCCCTATAATGAAACTTGATAGCGTCTTTCACAACATCCTTCCTGCCTGGTGAACAACACAGACTTTCTTATCTCTGACTTTGTTCTTTTCCAATTCAAGGTGACCTTGATGACGAGGTCAAAACTGGATGCAGTGTGTAAAACTTGTGTCGAGTGTCCCTTTAATCTATAACAATGCATTGTATTTCATGAGCTGATCTTATGTTTTGTCTGTAAAATGTCGATTTTAATCTATAAAGCATCTTTATATTACACTTAATTACATTACTTGAGTGATTTGGATACCTCTGTTGGACAACAAAGCAGTTTTTGATCATTCCTCTCTTTGCCCCCCCCCCACAGCCTTTAGACTACGAGAACAAGAGAGCCTTCACGCTAAAAGTCGAGGCCACCAACATCCGCTTGGAGCCCGGCAACAGCGGACCCTTCAAAGACACAGCAACAGTGAAGATTGTGGTCGAAGACTCCGACGAACCTCCTATTTTCTCCAAACCCATGTACTTACTGGAAGTGAATGAGAACGCCCCCATCAACACGGTCATAGGGACAGTCACCGCCAGGGATCCGGACTCCAGTGGGAGCCTCGTCAGGTACGAGAATGAATGCAGTTCACAGTGAGCAATGTAGAAAAAAAACCTCTAACCATCTGCTATTGACTGACCTGACAAATACAAGTCTGGAAGAGGAAAAAAAAAAGCTCTTTAGTGCAACTTCAAGAAGTGATGGAGAGAACAGGTTAACAAATTCTTTTCAGGCTATAATGACTTGTTTTAATAAAAGGGTCGATTCTGAGGCATGCAATTAAATCTCTTCATGCCTGCCAGTGACCTTTGGAGACTGCCATAGTGTCTCTTCCAGTGAGGAAGTGACTCAATGATCACTCTCATTTCCACAGATGTACAAAAAAAAGAAGAAGAAGAAGAAGTAGATTATGAGTTGAAGGCGGCGCAACTTTTCTCTTTCACTGTATTACCAGCCCTGCTATATTCTCCACTTGTGTGACTTATTCTTGGAAATACCACAAGGGCACCTTGAGGATAGGTTATACAGGCAATTGCTCTCCCTCCATCTTGGCATTTCATTAATTCTCTAGCGACTTGCTGACCGCATTCCCGGGACAACATTCAACAGGTTGTGTGTAATTGCATGGCGAGCAGAGAGCAGGCTGGGTTTCATAGATTGGCTGAGGCTACAGACAGGGCTGGTGCAGTCTACGGTTTCTTTTTTTTTTTTTCTCCCTTTCTGGTGGCATCCTCATGTTTAGTGATGAGATTGCTGGGAGGAATTGAGCCCTGAGGTTGCATGATGTCCTCCCCTGGTAAAAGGAGAAGTATATTTCATGTATAATGACATCTTTTGCCTCTCTCTGTCCTTATACCATGTCACAGTGCTCCTAAGTTTGTCGATGCAAGACTGAGAAACCAGTGTGAGATATTATGTGTACAAAAGTCCAGTGTATTATTAAACTGAATCATCTCAAAATAGCACATCCTTTTGAATTATGCCCCGTATTAACAGCTAGTTATGTTTGCCTACTTGTTATTTGTCTCCTTCAGTGCGCCGTTATTGAAAGAAAAAGTAGCTGAATAATGAATGAGCATGAATGCAGATGGCAGCACCCTGCTGACACAAAGTCCTCACACATTTGCCGCCGTGAAACTGTCCAGATATCAACATCCTGTCTTGGCACTTGTTAAATGTTTGGAGCATGATGGAGTTCAAACTGAGTCTTACTGCAGCGGGCTATTTGCCTTTTTGCAGTCTGTTTCTGTCTATTGTTCTTTTTCTATTTTTCCTGAGGTCATTCAGTTGCACTCGCTGTGTTCATTATGCTTTTAATCACCAATTTTATGATTTTTTTGTGGAGAAGTTGTTATTTTCAGAATGGATTGGTGCTCAAGGACTTTGTGTGACTGTCAGGCCGAAAAAAAAAAAAAAAGAAAAATCCACTGCAGTCAGAGAAACAGAAAAGAGCCCTCTGAAAAATCTTCTTTTAATTGAAGTAAAACTTTCAATTTTATTCTCCAAGAGAAAGAAGAAGGAGAAGGAGTAAGTGGCTGATAGAACGCTGCATTAATCACCTGCCAACTCCTGTAAAACCACTGATCAACAGGGAGAATAAGTGCTCAAAGATTACACACACAACCAGACATTTACTTGCCAGTTTGCATTTTGTCACAACAAATTGCTTTATCTCTGTGATTTTCTTTGAAGTCCAAAACATACATTTCTTTTTTTTTTTTTACCCCTGCTGCAAATCTTCAAGATGAGCATGATCTATCACAGATGTCAAGTGTTTTCTTTGTGGTGGGATGAGATGAAACAAACTATTGTCATGGAGGGCTTAATATGATGAATCACCCTCACCAAAGACCATTTGATTTTACTCCTAGCCAGGGTTTGTATTAGCCTGTAACTCTGAGCTTTCGGCTGATAAAATGATTGCAGTCTGGAAGATTTTAATCCTCCACATATACTGGCTGACAGAAGGCTGTAGCCTCAATTATTCCCCTCCCGAGAAAAAGAAATATGTTCTAAATAGTGGAGAATCTTAGTAAGCCAAATATTTAGACTTAGGTTGTTTGCAGTGCATACAGGACCGCAGCTAATGATTATCTGCTTTATTGAGTAATTTGCCATTTATGTTTTATAGTAATAATAAAAATAATTTGGTGGCAGAGTGCAGCTATAAGAGCACAAGCTGATCAGCCTCGGATGGGTCACCTGAATGAGGGTGGCTGATATTGGAAAGACCAGAAAACACCCAATGACCTCAGGATACATCGCTGATGATGTGCCCTAGCTTAGCATCAATAGATGTTTCCCTACAGCGGTTAGAGTTTCCTGCAGAAGTGGACAAAGTACACAGCTCCATCACTTGACTCACAGAATAGATCTTCCTGATCAAATGTTACTCCAATACAAGTGAAAGTTGTTCAGTCACATTTTTACTGGAGTTAAAGTACTGGAGTACTTTCTTTTTAAGTATTCTTTAAGTATTTCTTTAAGTATTCACAAGTAAATTTTTTTTTTATGTCAACATTGTTGTATTGTTCCAAATTCACAGAACCGACTGACTCTGAAACAACCTACTAATGACTGACTGACTGTAGAACCTGTAGGTTAAAAAGCTTGTAGAATAAGCTACAAAAACATTAGAACTGTCTGTAAAAAAAATACAATGGAATCAACATAAGGACAGCCGTTGTTGTTCTTGTATTTCTTTTTTTTTTAACACACCCCCACCCTCCACAAAACAGCATGGCAGTGTTCTGACACAGCTCATAACCATTGTTAGGCCACTGCCAAGTTCAAATTGAGCGGTTCAAAAATTGCAGCAGGCACAACATGACTGACAGTGTAGGAGTTGGCTGTGATTGATTTTTCTCCAGTGGTGAACACAATGAATGGCCTGTCACAGTTTTAATAATAATAATAATAAAAGATACTTAATTCTGCTGAATAAAAGCTGCTTCAAAGTAACGAGTACTTCATAGAAATGTAGTGAAGTCAAAAGATTTGTCTTTGAAGTGTAGTGGAGTAAAAGTCATAAGTTTCTCCCCCCCAAAAATTATTATACTTAACTAAAGTACAGATACTCTGAAAATATACTTAAGTGATGTACTCATATCAAGTAATAGTACTTTGTTACTGTCCACCCCGGTTAGTGAGTCCAAGGTGTGACAAACAGTTGAAAACAGAAAAAGATATTCAATTTGACTTAAAACAGAAGAAGCAGCAAATCCTCACACTGGAGGAGCTTTTCTTATTTAAAAATGGAACAGAAATCACTAATCATTTGCCAATTTTGACGATCAACTAATCTGATAGATCATTGCAGCTCTAAATAAAAAGTCTTTTGGTCTTTTTTTAGGTGACATACTTAAAAATGATGAAGCAAACAGACCTGGACAGGACTATTATTGTATAAAAATAATTATATTATTAACCATAGCCTTTTTATCTGTTTATCAATATTTGTCAAGAAAACTGGAAAAAGCTGAAAAACCAAGTTTTCTTGTGAGAATAGTCGTGAGTGTATCAGCTGCAACACATGGGTGTTAATCTTTACACTTGGAGTAAGCGTATTTTATACTTATCGCCTGCAGCTGTGCTCCTCTCTCCACTCTGTCTCTTTCTCCGAGTCTCTTATTCTCTAACTTAGTGTTTTGAAAATTGGAAAGAGAAGGGGCTCCAAAAACAAAGGCTATAGTTAGTGAAGGAGGATCTATAGCGGAGGAGTGGCAGAGGAGTAATGGCAGCATTACTGCGAACGTTCATCT